>NC_053023.1:85119658-85431918 GCF_003073215.2 Triticum urartu
CAAGCTTATTCTCTTGCCATTCCTTATTCCATAGTCCATCGAATCTTTACCCAAAACTTGAAAACTTCACAACACAAAACTTAACAGAAAACTCGTAAGCTCCGTTAGCGAAAGAAAACAAAACAACACTTCAAGGTACTGTAATGAACTCATTCTTGATTTATATTGGTTTTAAACCTACTGTATTCCAACTTATCTATGGTTTATAAACTATTTTACTAGCCACAGATTCATCAAAATAAGCAAACAACACACGAAAAACAGAATCTATCAAAAACAGAACAGTCTGTAGTAATCTGGATCAAACGTATACTTATGCAACTCATAAAATTCTAAAATAAATTGGTGGACATGAGTAATTTGTCTTTTAATCATCTGAAAAAAGAATTAACTAAATATCACTTTCCAAATAAAAATGGCAGCAGTTCTCGTGAGCGCTAAAGTTTCTGTTTTTTACAGCAAGATTAACAAGACTTTCCCCAAGTCTTCCCAACGGTTCTACTTGGCACAAACACTAATTAAAAGCATAAAATCACATCTAAACGGAGTCTAGATTAATTATTTATTAATAAACAGTAACAAAAAGCAAGGAACAAAAATAAAGTTGGGTTTCCTTCCAACAAGCGCTATCGTTTGACGCCCCTAGCTAGGCATGATGATTTCAATGATGCTCATATAAAGGATAAGAATTGAAACATAAAGAGAGCATCATGAAGAATATGACTAGCACATTTGAGTCTAACCCACTTCATATGCATAGGAATTTTGTGAGCAAACAACTTATGGGAACAATAATCAACTAGCATAGGAAGGCAAAACAAACATAACTTTAAAACTTTAAGCACGTAGAGAGGAAACTTGATATTATTGCTATTCCTACGAGCATATATTTCTCCCTCATAATAATTTTCAGTAGCATCATGAATGAATTCAACAATATAACCAGCACCTAAAGCATTCTTTTCATGATCTACAAGCATAGAAATTTTATTACTCTCCACATAAGCAAAATTCTTCTCATTCGGGGTAGTGGAAGTGTCATAAGAAACTCGAATACTATAAATTGTTTCCACATTAAAATATTAATGTTCAGAGAAGGGGTAACCATAATCATGACAAGTTTTATAAATATAATCACTACTTTTTATGGCATAACTATCATCACAATAATCATCATAGGTAGGAGGCATGCTATCATCATTATAAATTTGCATATCAAAACTTGGGAGACTAAAAATATCGTCATTAAACATAGCTTCCCCAAGCTTGGGACAAACATTAATTGCAGCAAATATATTCTCAAAAACATCATCTTCATCAAACATAGCATCCCCAAGCTTGGGCCTTTTCATATCATAAGCATAATCACTCTCATCATTAATAGTATGGATAGCACCAATAGTATAGCAATTATCATATTATTCCAAGCAAGTGCCAAAAAGATTTTCAAGATCATAAGAAGTATAATTATCTTCCACAATTATATTTTCATGAGGAACAATAGTAATAGGAGCAGCATTATTTGGGAGAGATATCTTTTTACCTCTTCCTTTTTCTTTTCTTCTTCTTCACCGCATCATGTGTGGGTTCAATCCTCTTTTTGGAGCTCCTTATTAATGAGATTGGTTGAATAGGAGGCTCCTCCTCGTTACCTGATTCATCATAAGAAATAATAGAAGGGTATTGGGAAGTCTCTTCCCTTTCGTTAGTATTCTCTTCATCCTCTATGTGTTTTCTTTTCTTTATGTAATTCGCAATATAAGGATTTTCAATACAACTCACCGCACAATACATATAAATTTCCTCTAGATCAAAATGAAGAACTCTATCAAGGGAAAATTTTGTAATATCCTTAGTTATACGTTTCATTTCTTCATAACCCAAGAGCAAACTAAGTTCATTATGATGTGCAACAGAAATCAAGTCATCACAATTTTTGGACACGATACGATCATGAAATAATTTGCATTGGGTATTGAAATGATCATGTTCATTGCAAAGCTCACAAGTATGGCCAAGATAATTTAAATTTTCAGCACATTCATCTAGCCTTTCTTGCAACAATTTGGTTTCTAAGTACTTATGCCTCTTGCAATATCTATCTTCCCTATTTGGTGTGTACTTACAAACCCAATGTACTCCACAAAAATTGACATGTTTATAGGAGACATCATAACTAGTGCAATCATCATTAGTATCATGGATATTCAAAGAATTCGTACTAACAACATTGCAATCATGCTCATCATTCAAAGATTTAGTGCCAAACATTTTATAGACTTCTTCCTCTAGCACTTGAGCACAATTTTCCTTTCCATCATACTCACGAAAGATATTAAAAAGATGAAGCGTATGAGACAAACTCAATTCCATATTTTTTTTGTAATTTTCTTTTATAAACTAAACTACTGATAAAACAAGAAACTAAAAGACTCGATTGCAAGATCTAAAGATATACCTTCAAGCACTCACCTCCCCGGCAACGGCGCCAGAAAAGAGCTTGATGTCTACTACACAACCTTCTTCTTGTCGACGTTGTTGGGCCTCCAAGTGCAGAGGTTTGTAGGACAGTAGAAAATTTCCCTCAAGTGGATGACCTAAGGTTTATCGATCCGTAGGAGGCGTAGGATGAAGATGGTATCTCTCAAGCAACCCTGCAACCAAATAACAAAGAGTCTCTTGTGTCCCCAACACACCCAATACAATGGTAAAGTGTATAGGTGCACTAGTTCGGCGAAGATATGGTGATACAAGTGCAATATGGGTAGTAGATATAGGTCTTTGTAATCTAAAAATATAAAAACAGCAAGGTAACTAATGGTAAAAGTGAGCGTAAACGGTATTGCAATGTGTTGAAACAAGGCCTAGGGTTCATACTTTCGCTAGTGCAAGTTCCCTCAACAATACTAACATAATTGGATCACATAACTATCCCTCAACATGCAACAAAGAGTCACTCCAAAGTCACTAATAGCGGAGAACAAACGAAGAGATTATGGTAGGGTACGAAACCACCTCAAAGTTATTCTTTCCAATCAATCTGTTGGGCTATTCCTATAAGTGTCACAAACAGCCCTAGAGTTCATACTAGAATAACACCTTAAGACACAAATCAACCAAAACCCTAATGTCACCTAGATACTCCAATGTCACCTCAAGTATCCGTGGGTATGATCATACGATATGCATCACAGAATCTCAGATTCATCTATTCAACCAACACATAGAACCTCAAAGAGTGCCCCAAAGTTTCTACCGGAGAATCACGACGAAAACGTGTGCCAACCCCTATGCATAGGTTCATGGGCGGAACCCGCAAGTTGGTCACCAAAACATACATCAAGTGAATCACGTGGTATCCCATTGTCACCACAAATACGCACGGCAAGACATACGTCAAGTGTTCTCAAATCTTTAAAGACTCAATCCGATAAGATTACTTCAAGGGGAAAACTCAATCCATTACAAGAGAGTAGAGGGGGGAAGAAACATCATAGGATCCAAATATAATAGCAAAGCTCGCGATACATCAAGATCGTATCACCTCAAGAACACGAGAGAGAGAGAGAGAGAGAGAGAGAGAGATCAAACACATAGCTACTGGTACATACCCTCAGCCCCGAGGGAGAACTACTCCCTCCTCGTCATGGAGAGCACCGGGATGATTAAGATGGCCACCGGAGAGGGATTTCCCCCTCCGGCAGGGTGCCGAAACGGGTCTAGATTGGTTTTCGGTGGCTACTAATAACCCACAAGTATAGGGGATCGCAATAGTTTTCGATAAGTAAGAGTGTCGAACCCAACGAGGAGCTAAAGGTAGAACAAATATTCCCTCAAGTTCTATCGACCACCAATACAACTCTACGCACGCTTGACGTTCGCTTTACCTAGAACAAGTATGAAACTAGAAGTACTTTGTAGGTGTTGTTGGATAGGTTTGCAAGATAATAAAGAGTACGTAAATAAAAAGTAGGGCCTGTTTAGATAAAGAAACAATAAAGTAAATATAGCGAATGATAAGCGGTTTTCAACAAGGTATTCTCTGCAAGTACTGAAATAAGTGGTAACAGATAGTTTTATGATAAGATCAATTGTAATGAGCAACAAGTAACAAAAGTAAATAAAGTGCAGCAAGGTGGCCCAATCCTTTTTGTTGAAAAGGACAAGCCGGAACAAACTCTTATATAAGGAAAAGCGCTCCCAAGGACACATGGGAATATCGTTAAGCTAGTTTTCATCACGTTCATATGATTCGCGTTCGATACTTTGATAATTTGATATGTAGATGGACCGGTGCTTGGGTGTTGTTCTTACTTGAACAAGCATCCCACTTATGATTAACCTCTATTGCAAGCATCCGCAACTACAACAAAAGTATTAAGGTAAACCTAACCATAGCATGAAACATGTGGATCCAAATCAGCCCCTTACGAAGCAACGCATAAACTAGGGTTTAAGCTTCTGTCACTCTAGCAACCCATCATCTACTTATTACTTCCCAATGCCTTCCTCTAGGCCCAAATAATGGTGAAGTGTTATGTAGTCGATGTTCACATAACACCACTATAGGCTAGACAACATACATCTTATCAAAATATCAAACGAATACCAAATTCACATGACTACTAATAGCAAGACTTCTCCTTTGTCCTCAGGAACAAACGTAATTACTCACAAAGCATATTCATGTTCATAATCAGAGGGGTAATAATATGCATATAGGATCTGAACTTATGATCTTCCACCAAATAAACCAATTAGCATCAACTACAAGGAGTAATCAACACTACTAGCAACCTACTAGCACCAATCCCAGACTTTGAGACAAGAATTGGATACAAGAGATGAACTAGGGTTTGGAGATGAGATGGTGCTGGTGAAGATGTTGATGGGGATTTCCCTCTCCTGATGAGAGGAGCGTTGGTGATGATTTCCCCCTCCCAGAGGGAAGTATCCCCGGCAGAACAGCTCTGTCGGAGCTCTAGATTGGTTCCGCCAAGGTTCCGCCTCGTGGCGGTGGAGTCTCGTCCCGAAAAGTTCCTCTTGGTTTTTTCTCATCGAAAGACTTCATATAGCAGAAGATGGACGTCGGAGAGCCACCAGGGGGCCCATGAGGTAGGGGGCACGCCCCCCACCCTCGTGAGCAGGGTGTGGGCCCCTGGCCTTCATCTTTGGCGAGGATTTTTATTTATTTATTTTAAGATGTTTCGTGGAGTTTCATGACTTTTGTAGTTGCGCAGAATAGGTCTGTAATATTTGCTCCTTTTCCAGCCCAGAATTCCAGCTACCGGCATTCTCCCTCCTTATGTAAAGCTTATAAAATAAGAGAGAATAGCCATAAGTATTGTGACATAAAGTGAAATAACAGTCCATAATGCAAGAAATATCGATATAAAAGCATGATGCAAAATGGACGTATCAGCTCCCCCAAGCTTAGACCTCGCTTGTCCTCAAGCGAAAAGCCGATAACAATAAATATGTCCTCATGTTTAGAGGTAGAGGCGCCGATAAAAATAAAATACGGACATGAAGGCATCACGATTATTCTCATAACAGCAACATATATAGATTTTGTCATATGATTACTTATGTTCAAGTGATGATCTATTCACAATGCAAGAGTATAAATCATAAACCTTATTGGGCTCCGACAAACTATAATCTCAGTCATTGAAGCAATTGCAATTTATCATAACATCGGAAAGAGTCTATGTCAGAGCTAAAAAGCAAGTCCACATACTCAACTATCATTTAGTCCTCCATAATTGCTAACACTCGCGCAATACTTGTGGTTATGAAGTTTTAATCGGACACGGAGAAAGATAGGGGCTTATAGTTTTGCCCCACAACCTTTTACCTCAAGGGTTATGTCAACAATAATGGTTCATGCTCCCCTACATCCAATTAGATATATATATATCATGTTCTTTCCAACATGCCGAGCTTGCCAAAGGATAAAATGAAAAAGAAAAGGTGAAGATCACCGTGACTCTTGCATAAGGTAGAAGATAATAAAGGATAGGCCCTTCGCAGAGGGAAGCAGAGGTTGCCATGCGCTTTTATGGTTGGATGCATAAAATCTCAATGCGAAAGAACGTCACTTTATATTGCCCCTTGTGATATGAACCTTTATTATGCAGTCCATCGCTTTTATTACTTCCACATCACAAGATCGTATAAAGCTTATTTCTCCCACACCAATCAATCATACATATTTAGAGCAATTTTTATTGCTTTGCACCGATGACAACTTACTTGAAGGATCTTACTCAATCCATAGGTAGATATGGTGGACTCTCATGGCAAAACTAGTTTAAGGGTATTTGGAAGCACAAGTAGTATTTCTACTTGGTGCTGAGAATTTGGCTAGCATGAGGGGGAAAGGCAAGCTCAACAAGTTAGAGGATCCATGACAACATACTTTATCTCAGATATAAGAAAGACATAACTCATTATGTTGTCTTCCTTGTCCAACATCAACTCTTTAGCATGTCATATTTTAATGAGTGCTCCCAATCATAAAACATGTCACTGATAATATATCTATATGTGAAAACCTCTCTTTACTTATTACTTCCTATTAATTGCAACAATGACCAAAGCTATGTCTGCCAACTCCCAACAACTTTTAATCATCATACCCTTTCTATGTGAAGTCATTACTCTCAAAAAGATCAATATGAACTCTTTGTTTCTTTTTATTCTTTTTCTCTTTTCTTTTATTCACCCAAGATCATGGCAAAATAATCAAGCCCTTGACTCAACACTAATCTTGATTATATATAGCTCATGGACTCGATTACAAAGAGAGATCATAAAGCAAACTCAAAACTTGATCATGCCATAAACTTTATTCTACTAGATCAAGATACTACTAATAGGATCGAACTAAGAAAAACGGTAAAGATAGGAGTTGTGATTGTGATACGATACCGGGGCACCTCCCCCAAGCTTGGCAGTTGCCAAGGGGAGTGCCCATACCCATGCGATTATATCTTCTTTGTCGGTGAAGAAGGTGGAGGTTTTGTAGATGATGCGGGCCTTGCGTCCATCTTCCAAGGCATAGGTTCTCCATCATAGAAAGATGATCGAGTCTCCGGGATCCTCGAATCTGCAGCCAAACTCATTCTTTTGAATCTATATTCATACTCACAGTTTTGGTTTTGCAGGTTATAGATTTGGGTTTGGAGGTGCTCGATCTTCTCATGAAGCTTGAAGATAGTCTCCCCGATGTTGTCAGCATCCAACTTGTGGTTGCTAGCGAACTCCGCGATCATCATGTGGTTAGGGTTGAGTCCACGTTCCACCATCCCTTGGCACTTGAAAACTTGTTGCTCCACTGCTTCGAGCCTCATCTCCATGCTTCCAGTCCCCTTTGGTCCCTCTTCATCGCGGATGTGCAGCAACCCATCACGCAACTCAATGGTTTGAGGGTGTCGCATCACCTCCGCGAGGTAAGGGTTGATGACCTTCTCGAAGAACTTGTCCTTGGAGGCGCTTGGGGCCGTCATGATAACCTAGATTTGTCAGAAAAACAGCTCAAAACAAGAACAGAGGAGTTTTGCGTGATACGGGAGTCAAAACCTTCGGGAGGTTAAATAATAAATTTTTACCGACCAAAATATGTATCGTGCAAGAAAACGGAGTCCGGAAGGCACACGAGGTGCTCACGAGGTAGGGGGGCGCCCAGAGGGCTAGGGCGTGCCCACCACCCTCGTGGGACCCTCGTGTCCTTCCTGGACTGCTACTTATTTTTCTATTTTTCTAAATATTCCAAAACGGAGAAATATTGCCTTAAAAATTGTTTTGGAGTCGGTTTACTTACCGTACCACATACATATTCCTTTTCGGAGTCTGAAACGTTCCGAAAAGTGTCCCTTATGTATTCCTCTGGGGTTACGGTTTCAATAATATTGGTTTCAACATTTATAGGATTACCTGAGATATAATGTTTGATTCTTTGACCGTTTACCACCTTTGGATTTGTGCCCTCGAAGTTGTTGATCTTTATGGCACCGGAACGATAGACCTCTTCGATAACATAGGGGCCTTCCCATTTAGAGAGAAGTTTTCCTGCAAAAAATCTTAAACGAGAGTTGTATAGTAATACATAATCACCTACATTAAACTCATGCGTTTGTATCCTTTTGTCATGCCATCTTTTAACTTTTTCTTTAAACAACTTGGCATTTTCATAAGCTTGGGTTCTCCATTCATCAAGTGAGCTAATATCAAATAACCTCTTCTCACTGGCAAGTTTAAAATCATAGTTGAGCTCTTTAATAGCCCAATACGCCTTATGTTCTAGTTCGAGAGGTAAGTGACATGCTTTTCCATAAACCATTTTATACGGAGACATACCCATAGAATTTTTGTATGCAGTTCTATAAGCCCATAATGCATCATCAAGTTTCTTGGACCAATTCTTCCTAGACCTATTAATAGTCTTTTGCAAAATTAATTTAAGCTCTCTATTGCTCAACTCTACTTGACCACTAGACTGAGGGTGATAAGGAGATGCAATTCTATGATTAACATCATATTTAACAAGCATTTTACGGAAAGCATCATGAATAAAGTGTGAACCACCATCAGTCATTAAATATCTAGGGACTCCAAACCTCGGGAAAATAACTTCTTTAAGCATTTTAATAGAAGTGTTGTGATCAGCACTACTAGTTGGAATAGCTTCAACCCACTTAGTAATGTAATCAACAGCAACTAGAATATGTGTGTATCCATTAGAGGCAGGAAAAGGTCCCATATAATCAAAGCCCCAAACATCAAACGGTTCAATAACAAGAGAATAATTCATAGGCATTTCTTGATGTCTACTAATATTAACAATTCTTTGACATTCATCGCAAGACAAGACAAACTTACGGACATCCTTGAAGAGAGTAGGCCAATAAAAACTAGATTGCAATACCTTATGTGCAGTTCTATCTCCAGCGTGGTGTCCTCCATAAGCCTCGGAATAACACTTGCGTAGGATCTTTTCTTGTTCATGCTCGGGTACACAACGTCTAATAACACCATCTACTCCTTCTTTATAAAGATGTGGGTCATCCCAAAAGTAATGTCTTAAATCATAGAAAAACTTTTTCTTTTGCTGATATGTGAAGCTAGGTGGTATAAACTTAGCAACAATATAATTAGCATAATCAGCATACCATGGAGTACTACGAGAACTACTTATAACATTTAATTGTTCATCAGGAAAGCTATCATTAATAGGTAGTGGGTCATCAAGAACATTCTCTAACCTAGACAAGTTGTCTGCAACGGGGTTCTCAGCTCCCTTTCTATCAACAATATGCAAATCAAATTCTTGTAGCAAGAGAACCCATCTAATAAGTCTAGGTTTAGCATCTTTCTTTTCCATAAGGTATTTAATAGCAGCATGATTAGTTTGAATAGTTACTTTAGAATCAACAATATAAGGTCTGAACTTATCACAAGCAAATACAACTGCTAAAAGCTCTTTTTCAGTAGTAGCATAATTTCTTTGAGCATTGTCTAGAGTCTTACTAGCATAATGAATAACATTTAATTTCTTATCAACTCTTTGCCCTAGAACAGCACCTGCAGCATAATTACTAGCATCACACATAATTTCAAAGGGTAAATTCCAATTAGGTGGCTGAACAACAGGTGCAGAGACTAATGCTTTCTTAAGTATTTCAAACGCTTCTACACAATCATCATCAAAGACAAATGCTATATCTTTTTGCAATAAATTAGTCAGAGAACGAGAAATTTTTGAGAAGTCCTTAATGAACCTCCTGTAAAATCCAGCGTGACCAAGGAAACTTCTTATACCTTTGATGTCCTTGGGACATGGCATCTTTTCAATAGCATCAACCTTGGCTTTATCAACTTCAATACCTCTTTCAGAAACTTTGTGCCCCAAGACAATACCTTCATTAACCATAAAGTGGCACTTTTCCCAATTCAAGACAAGATTAGTTTCTTCACATCTCTGCAAAACTCGATCAAGATTGCTCAAGTAATCATCAAAAGAGGAACCATAGACGGAAAAGTCGTCCATGAAAACCTCACAAATCTTTTCACAAAAGTCAAAGAATATAGCCATCATGCATCTTTGAAAGGTAGCAGGTGCATTACATAAACCAAAAGGCATACGTCTATAAGCAAAAGTACCAAAAGGGCATGTAAAAGTAGTCTTTGATTGATCTCTAGCCGACACAGGTATTTGAGAGAAACCAGAATAACCATCTAGAAAGCAATAGTGTGTATGTTTGCATAATCTTTCTAGCATTTGATCAATAAAAGGTAAGGGGTAATGATCTTTCTTAGTAGCTTTATTTAATTTGCGAAAATCAATTACCATCCTATAACCTGTGATAATTCTTTGTGGAATCAATTCATCTTTATCATTAGGAACAACAATAATACCTCCCTTCTTAGGGACATAATGGACAGGACTTACCCACTCACTATTAGCAACGGGATAGATTATACCTGCCTCCAGAAGCTTTAGTATTTCTTTTCTTACCACTTCTTTCATTTTAGGATTCAGACGTCGTTGAGGATCACGAACTGGTTTGGCATCTGCTTCCAAATTTATTTTATGTTGACATAGAGTGCGACTAATGCCCTTAAGATCATCAAGAGTATATCCAATAGCAGCACGATGCTTCTTCAGAGTTTTCAATAATCTTTCTTCTTCATGCTCTAAAAGGTTAGCACTAATAATAACAGGATATATCTTCTTTTCATCAAGATAAGTATATTTAAGATTATCAGGCAAAGGTTTAAGCTCAAACACGGGATCACCCTTGGGTGGAGGAGGATCCCCTAAAATTTCAACAGGCAAGTTGTGTTGCAGAATAGGTTCCTGTTTAAAGAATACTTCATCTATTTCCCTTCTTTCATTCATGAACATATCATTTTCATGGTCTAGCAAATAATGTTCTAAAGGATCACTAGGAGGTACGGCAATAGAAGCAAGACCAATAATTTCATCCTTGCTAGGTAATTCTTCCTCACGATGTTGCTTACTAAATTTAGAGAAATTAAACTCATGAACCATATCATCCAAGCTAATAGTAACAACATTCTTTTTGCAATCTATCCTAGCATTAACAGTGCTCAAGAAGGGTCTACCAAATATAATGGGACAAAAGCTATCTTGCGGAGAAGTAAGAACAAGAAAATCAGCAGGATATTTAGTTTTCCCACACAAGACTTCAACATCTCTAACAATTCCCATCACTGAAATAGTATCTCTATTGGCAAGTTTAATTGTGACATCAATATCTTATAACTCAGCAGGTGCAATTTCATGCTTGATTTATTTATACAAGTCATAAGGTATAACACTAGCACTAGCACCCATATCACATAAGCCATGATAACAATGATCTCCTATTTTAACAGAAATAACATGCGCGCCTACCATAGGTCTATGTTTATCTTTATCACAAGGCTTAGCAATTCTAGCAGTTTCACCTTCGAACTGAATAACATGCCCATCAATATTATCAGACAAGAGATCTTTAACAATAGCAATATTAGGTTCTACTTTAACTTGCTCAAGAGGTGTATAAGTTCTAATATTGCTTTTACGAACAACAGTTGAAGCTTTAGCATGATCCTTTATTCTAACAGGGAAATGTGGTTTCTCAACATAAGAAGTAGGAACAATAGGATCATTATAAGTGACAGTCTTTTCTTCAACTTTAATAGGTGAAGCTACTTTTACTTCTATGGTACGATGATATTTAAACCACTTCTCCTTAGGGAGATCAACATAAGTAGCAAAAGATTCACAGAAAGAAGCTACTATCTCAGAGTCAAGTCCATATTTAGTGCTAAACTTACGAAAAATATCGGTGTCCATAAAAGATTTAACACAATCAAACTTAGGTGTCATACCTGACTCCTTACCTTCGTCGAGGTCCCAATCTTCAGAGTTGTGTTTAATTCTATCCAATAAATTCCATTTAAATTCAATAGTCTTCATCATAAAAGAGCCAGCACAAGAAGTATCGAGCATGGTGCGATTGTTTTCAGAAAGCCGAGCATAAAAATTTTGCATAATTATTTCTCTCTAGAGCTCATGATTGGGGCATGAATATAACATTGATTTAAGCCTCCCCCAAGCTTGAGTGATGCTTTCTCCTTCGCGAGGCCAGAAATTATATATATAATTGCGATCACGATGAACAAGATGCATAGGGTAATACTTTTGATGAAATTCCAACTTCAATCTTTTATAGTCCCATGATCTCATATCATCACATAGCCTATACCATATCAATGCGTCTCCCTTCAAAGATAAAGGGAAGACCTTCTTCTTAGCAACATCATCGGGTATACCTGCAAGCTTAAATAATCCACAAACTTCATCCACATATATTAAGTGCTCATCAGGATGCTTTGTTCCATCTCCTGTAAAAGGGTTAGCTAGCAGTTTTTCCATCATACCCGAAGGAAATTCAAAAGGAGTTTCATTTTCAATAGGTTCAGTAGGTTGAGGAGCAACTCTTTGCTCTACTGGACGGGGTGAAGATACCCCGAACAAGCCCCTCAGAGAATTACTTTCCATAGTAACAAGTGACAATAAATCTCAGCACACTATATAAATATTTCCTTACCAAATTTCACTTACCAAAGGTGCTACACTCCCCGGCAACGGCGCCAGAAAAGAGTCTTGATGACCCACAAGTATAGGGGATCTATCGTAGTCCTTTCGATAAGTAAGAGTGTCGAACCGAACGAGGAGCAGAAGGAAATGATAAGCGGTTTTCAACAAGGTATTCTCTGCAAGTACTGAAATAAGTGGTAACAGATAGTTTTGTGATAAGATAAATTGTAACGAGCAACAAGTAACAAAAGTAAATAAAGTGCAGCAAGGTGGCCCAATCCTTTTTGTAGCAAAGGACAAGCCGGAACAAACTCTTATATAAGGAACAGCGCTCCCGAGGACACATGGGAATATCGTCAAGCTAGTTTTCATCATGTTCATATGATTCGCATTCGATACTTTGATAATTTGATATGTGGGTGGACCGGTGCTTGGGTGTTGTTCTCACTTGAACAAACATCTCACTTATGATTAACCTCTATTGCAAGCATCTGCAACTACAACAAAAGTATTAAGGTAAACCTAACCATAGCATGAAACATGTGGATCCAAATCAGCCCCTTACGAAGCAACGCATAAACTAGGGTTTAAGCTTCTGTCACTCTAGCAACCCATCATCTACTTATTACTTCCCAATGCCTTCCTCTAGGCCCAAATAATGGTGAAGTGTTATGTAGTCAACGTTCACATAACACCACTAGAGGCTAGACAACATACATCTTATCAAAATATCAAACGAATACCAAATTCACTTGACTACTAATAGCAAGACTTCTCCTTTGTCCTCAGGAACAAACGTAATTACTCACAAAGCATATTCATGTTCATAATCAAAGGGGTAATAATATGCATATAGGATCTGAACTTATGATCTTCCACCAAATAAACCAATTAGCATCAACTACAAGGAGTAATCAACACCACTAGCAACCTACTAGCACCAATCTCGGACTTTGAGACAAGAATTGGATACAAGAGATGAACTAGGGTTTGGAGATGAGATGGTGCTGGTGAAGATGTTGATGGAGATTGCCCTCTCCCGATGAGAGGAGCGTTGGTGATGACGATGGTGATGATTTCCCCCTCCCGAAGGGAAGTATCCCCGGCAGAACAGCTCTATCAGAGCTCTAGATTGGTTCCGCCAAGGTTCCGCCTCGTGGCAGCGGAGTCTCGTCCCGAAAAGTTCCTCTTAGTTTTTTTCTCATCGAAAGACTTCATATAGCAGAAGATGGACGTCGGAGAGCCACCAGGGGGCCCACGAAGTAGGGGCGCACCCTAGGGGGGCGCGCCCCCCACCCTCGTGAGCAGGGTGTGGGCCCCCTGGCCTTCATCTTTGGCGAGCATTTTTCTTTATTTATTTTAAGATGTTCTGTGGAGTTTCAGGACTTTTGGAGTTGCGCGGAATAGGCCTCTAATATTTGCTCCTTTTCCAGCCCAGAATTCCAGCTGCCGGCATTCTCCCTCCTTATGTAAACCTTATAAAATAAGAGAGAATAGCCATAAGTATTGTGACATAAAGTGAAATAACATTCCATAATGCAATAAATATCGATATAAAAGCATGATGCAAAATGGACGTATCACTCAGATTCTTCCCTTTCACTGTTTCTTATATTCCCGGAGATCCGTAACTCCGATTGGGCTGAAATTTTAACACGATCTCTATCCGTAAATTAGCTTTCTTGCAGCGAAAGAAGGGCACCAACCGCCTTACGGGTGGCCCACGAGGGTCAGGGGCGCGCCCCCCTGCCTCGTGGCCACCTCGGGCACCGTCTCGCGTGGATTTTTCTTCCCAAAATCATATATATTCCAAAAAAATCTCCGTCAATTTTTATCCCGTTTGGACTCCGTTTGATATGGATATTCTGCGAAACAAAAAACATGCAAAAAACAGGAACTGGCACTGGGCACTGGATCAATTTGTTAGTCCCAAAAATAGTATAAAAAGTTGCCAAAAGTATATGAAAGTTGTAGAATATTGGCATGGAACAATAAAAAAATATAGATACGACGGAGACGTATCAGCATCCCCAAGCTTAATTCCTGCTCGTCCTCGAGTAGGTAAATGATAAAAAAGGTAATTTTTGATGTGGAATGCTACCTATCATAATCTTGATCATATGTCTAGTCATGGCATGAATATTAAGACACGAGTGAATCAAAGCAATAGTCTATCATTTGACATAAAAACAATAGTACTTCAAGCCTACTAATAAAGCAATCATGTCTTTTCAAAATAACAAGGCCAAAGAAAGTAATCCCTACAAAATCATATAGTCTGGCTATGCTCCATCTTCACCACACAAAATACTCACATCATGCACAACCCTGATGACAAGCCAAGCAATTGTTTCATACTTTTGACGTTCTCAAACCTTTTCAACTTTCACGCAATACATGAGTGTGAGCCATGGACATAGCACAATAGGTGGAATAGAATGGTGATTGTGGAGAAGATAAAAAGGAGAAGATAGTCTCACATCAACTAGGCGTATCAACGGGCTATGGAGATGCCCATCAATAGATATCAATGTGAGTTAGTAGGGATTGCCATGCAACGGATGCAGTAGAACTATAAGTATATGAAAGCTCAAACTGAAACTAAGTGGGTGTGCATCCAACTTGCTTTCTCATGAAGACCTAGGGCATTTGAGGAAGCCCATCGTCGGAATATACAAGCCAAGTTCTATAATGAAAATTCCCACTAGTATATGAAAGTGATAACTCAAGAGACTCTCTATATGAAGAACATGGTGCTACTTTGAAGCACAAGTGTGGTAAAAGGATAGTAACATTGCCCCTTCTCTCTTTTTATCTCATTTTTTTCTTTTTTTCTTTTTTTGTAGGCTTCTTTGGCCTCTCTTTCTCTTTTTTGTGGGGATTCTTTGGCCACTTTTATTTTGATAACCTCACATGGGACAATGTTGTAATAATGATGATCATCACACTTTTATTTACTTACAACTCAATATTACAACTGGATATCTAGAACAAAGATATGACTCTATATGAATGCCTCCGGTGGTGTACCGGGATGTGCAATGATCTAGCGTAGCAATGACATAAAAAATGGACAAGCCATGAAAACATCATGCTAGCTATCTTACGATCATGCAAAGCAATATGACAATGAATGCTCAAGTCATGTATATGATGATGATGGAAGTTACATGGCAATATATCTCGGAATGGCTATGGAAATGCCATGATAGGTAGGTATGGTGGCTGTTTTGAGGAAGATATATGGTGGGTTTATGGTATCGGCGAAAGTTGCGCGATACTAGAGAGGCTAGCAATGGTGGAAGCGTGAGAGTGCCTATAATCCATGGACTCAACATTAGTCATAAAGAACTCGCATACTTATTGCAAAAATCTATTAGTCAACGAAACAAAGTACTACGCGCATGCTCCTATGGGGATAGATTGGTAGGAAAAGACCATTGCTCGTCCCCGACCGCCACTCATAAGGAAGACAATCAATAAATACCTCATGCTCCAACTTCGTTACATAACGGTTCACCATGCGTGCATGCTACGGGAATCACAAACCTCAACACAAGTATTTCTACAATCCACAATTACCCACTATCATGACTCTAATATCACCATCTTTATATCGCAAAACTATTGCAAGGAATCAAACATATCATATTCAGTGATCTACAAGTTTTATGTAGGATTTTATGACTAACCATGTGAATGACCAATTCATGTCATCTCTCTAAATAGATATAAGTGAAGCAAGAGAGTTCAATTCTTTCTAAAAAAGATATGCCCACGCTCTAACAAATATAAGTGAAGCAAAAGAGCATTCTACAAATGACGGTTTTCTATGTAAAGAGAAACAGGCAATCCAAACTTCAAATGATATAAGTGAAGCACATGAAGCATTCTATAAAGCCATACTCAAAAGATATAAGTGAAGTGCAATGAGAATTCTATAAATCAACCAAGGACTATCTCATACCAGCATGGTGCATAAAATAAAAATGAAAACTAAATGCAAAAGATGCTCCAAGATTGCACATATCGCATGAACGAAACGAATCCGAAAACATACCGATACTTGTTGAAGAAAGAGGGGATGCCTTCCGTGGCATACCCAAGCTTAGACGCTTGAGTCTCCTTGAATATTTACTTGGGGTGCCTCGGGCATCCCCAAGCTTGAGCTCTTGCCTCTCTTCCTTCTTCTCACATCGATACCTTCTCGATCATCGAACACTTCATCCACACAAAACTTCAACAGAAAACTCGGTAAGATCCGTTAGTATAATAAAGCAAATCACTACTCTAAGTACTGTTGCAAACCAATTCATATTTTGTTTTTGCATTGTATCTACTGTAATATAACTTTTTCATGGCTTAATCCACTAATATGAATCGATAGTTTCATCAAAACAAGCAAACTATGCATCAAAAACAGAATAGGTCTAAAACAGAATAGTCTGTAATAATCTGAACATTCACCATACTCCTGATACTTGAAAAATTCTACCAAAATTAGAGAAAATAAAAAATTTGTATATGTAGACAGTGCAAAAATAATCAGAACCATTTGACGTTCCAGCTAAAAATGTAAAATCGCGCACTACAGCCAAAGTTTCTGTCCTGCACCGTACAAACCATCAAGCAAATGTAAACATCCTAAAGGCAAAACTTGGCACATTATTTTTATTTCTAAACCTTATAAAAGCACACAAAATAAATAAATGACTCTCTAAAACTTCCAGGTTGTCTCCCTGGCAGCGCTTTCTTTAAAGCCATTAAGCTAGGCATATAGTGCTCTAGTAATGGATCCACCCGAATCCCAAGGTATATCAAAGCCAATTTTAATTAACAATGATTTGTAATTTAGTAGTGAGCACAAAGTAACATATATTATGTAATGAAGAATTCTAACTCTCTTCCTATGCATCGGCATGTCATAAAAGAACAATTCATGCACACATAGTAAAGGCCAATGCATAGTATAAATAGTTTCTTGCAATTTTATCGTATTGGAAACATAGAGAGGTGGAGATATAGTTCCTCTCTAATAATAATTGCAAGCAAGAGCAGAAAGCACATGCATATTATATTCATCAAAAACATCATGTGCAACGGTAAAAGGCAACCCACCAATATAATCCTTAATAAGCACAAACTTCTCCGATATAGTGTAGTTTGGAGAATTCAAAAGGATAATAGGACTATCATGTGTGGATGCAATAGCAACAATTTCATGTTTAACATAAGGAACTATAGCAAGTTCATCTCCATAAGCATAATTCATATTGGCATCTTGGCCACAAGCATAGCAAGCATCATCAAAAAGGGATATTTCAAAAGAATCAACGGATCATAACAATTATCATAGTATTCATCCTTCGGTAAGCATGAAGGGGAATTAAACAATGTATGAGTTGAAGAGTTACTCTCATTAGAAGGTGGGCGCGGGTAGCTAATCCGCTCTTCCTCCTTTTGTTCTTCTCTCTCCTCCTCATCTTTTTCATCCAATGAGCTCACAGTTTCATCAACTTCTTCTTCCATAGATTCCTGCAAAATATTAGTCTCTTCTTGGACAGCGGAGACTTTCTCAATAAGCGCATTAATATAGGAATTATATTCATAATTATCATAGCAATATTTTAAGATAGCTAAATTTTCAGGCCTATAAACATCATCATCATAAGCTTCATTCTTTTCAAACAAAGATTCAATTTCATAAGCACCCTTAAAAGCAACAAATTCTTCTGTTTGTTCCACATCATAGTAATCATATATACCATTAGCATAAGAAGCTAAGGTTTCATTATCATTAAATTCACATGAAAAGGGAAGGTGTGGAGCCTTCACCTTAGAGCAACAAGTATAATCATATCTCAAGCATAGTTGCCTAGCATACCAATTCAATATATGAATTTGATCCCATAATAGTTTCCCTTTTTGTGTCAAGCGGTAATCCCTAAAGCATTCACGTTGATCCAACGTTACTCCCATTACATAATTGAATGGGGTTTTCTCAGGATTATTAAAGTAGTACATAATATTTTTAACATAACCAGCATCGAGGGTTTTAGGAGGTTCCCCATCTCCATGAGTAGCAAGTACACCTAAATTTTTTGTATTTCGTGTTCCATATCCATAACTAAAGATAGAGAACAACTAAGAACAGCAAATAAAAATTACTTAGTGATAAAGCAAACAAGCACACACAAGAATATTCACCCCACGCTATTGCTCCCCGGCAACGGCGCCAGAAAAAGGTCTTGATAACCCACAAGTATAGGGGATCGCAACAGTTTTCGATAAGTAAGAGTGTCGAACCCAACGAGGAGCTAAAGGTAGGACAAATATTCCCTCAAGTTCTATCAACCACTGATACAACTCTACGCACGCTTGACGTTCGCTTTACCTAGAACAAGTATGAAACTAGAAGTACTTTGTAGGTGTTGTTGGATAGGTTTGCAAGATAATAAAGAGTACGTAAATAAAAAGTAGGGCCTGTTTAGATAAAGAAACAATAAAGTAAATATAGCGAGTGTGGAAAAGTGGTGGTAGGAGTTGTGAAATTGCCCCTAAACAATTGACTACTTTACTAGACCGATAGCAAGTATTATGTGGGAGAGGCCACTGCTAGCATGTCATCCCTGACTTGGAATTCTATGCACTTATGATTGGAACTATTAGCAAGCATCCGCAACTACTAATGTTCATTAAGGTAAACCCCAACCATAGCATTAAGATATATTGGTCCCCCTTCAATCCCGTATGCATCAATTTCTATGTTAGGTTGAAGCTTCTGTCACTCTTGCCCTCCAATACATAGTCCTATCAACATACAACTAACCCTAGGGTGTGATCCACACGCGCAATCATATGATGGGCACCAAAGGACAGCAACATAACCACAAGCAAATTAAATCAATCATAGGAATTCATCAACCACCGATAGGACAACGAAAATCTACTCAGACATCATAGGATGGCAACACATCATTGGATGATAATATGAAGCATAAAGCACCATGTTCAAGTAGAGGGTACAGAGGGTTACGGGAGAGTGGACCGATGTAGATAGAGGGGGGAAGGTGATGGAGATGTTGGTGAAGATGGCGGAGGTGTTGGTGTAGATCGCGGTGATGATGATGACCCCTGATGGCACTCCAGTGCCACCGGAAGCGAGGGGGAGAGAGCCCCCCTCCTTCTTCTTCTTCCTTGACCTCCTCCCTAGATGGGAGAAGGGTTTCCCCTCTGGTCCATGGCCTCCATGGCACGGGAGGGGCGAGAGCCCCTCCGAGATTGGATTTGTCTCTCTGTCTCTCTCTATTTCTGCCTTCTCAGATTCTTCCCTTTCACCGTTTCTTATATTCCCGGAGATCCGTAACTCCGATTGGGCTGAAATTTTAACACGATCTCTATCCGTAAATTAGATTTCTTGCGGCGAAAGAAGGGCACCAACCGCCTTACGGGTGGCCCACGAGGGTCAGGGGCACGCCCCCCTACCTCGTGGCCACCCTGGGCACCGTCTCGCGTGGATTTTTCTTCCCAAAAATCATATATATTCCAAAAAAATCTCCGTCAATTTTTATCCCGTTTGAACTCCATTTGATATGGATATTCTGCGAAACAAAAAATATGCAACAAACAGTAACTGGCACTGGGCACTGGATCAATATGTTAGTCCCAAAAATAGTATAAAAAGTTGCCAAAAGTATATGTAAGTTGTAGAATATTGGCATGGAACAATGAAAAATTATAGATACGATGGAGATGTACCAGCTACGGAGGCTTCTGGCGGCGGAACTCCCGATCTATTGTGCTCTCGGATGTTTTTAGGGTATATGGAGACATATAGGCGGAAGAAGTACGTCAGGGGAGCCACGAGAGGCCCACGAGGGTGGAGGGCACGCCCACGGGGTGTGCGCGTCCCCTGCCTCGTGGCTTCCTCGTTACTTCCATTACATGGACTCCAAGTCTCTCGGGTTGCTTTCCTTCCAAAAATAAGTTCCGTGAAGTTTCAGGTCAATTGGACTCCGTTTGATTTTCCTTTTCTGCTATACTCTAAAACAAGGAAAAAAACAGAAACTAGCACTGGGCTCTGGGTTAATAGGTTAGTCCCAAAAAATCATATGAAATAGCATATAAAGGCATATAAAACATCCAAGGTTGATAATAAAATAGCATGGAACAATCAAAAATTATAGATACGTTGGAGACGTATCATCGAGCTCCTCTACCCAGTGTGTGTTTGATTCCTTTTAGGACCGCACTAATCTGGGTTTGATGCCGCTCATGATAAGACCATTTGCTCGCTCGACTTGACCGTTAGTTTGTGGTGATAGACAGAAGCATAATCGAGCTTGATGCCCATGTTGCTGCACCAAAGTTTCACCTCGTCGGCTGTAAAGTTCGTGCCGTTGTTAGTGATGATGCTGTGGGGGATGCCATAAGGGTGTACAACCCCAGATATGAAGTCTATCACTGGTCCGGATTTAGCCGTTTTAACGGGTTTGGCTTCTATCCATTTGGTGAATTTATCCACCATGACCAGTAAGTATTTTTTCTTATGGGTTCCCCCTTTAAGGGGTCCGACCATATCAAGCCCCCGGACCGCAAAGGGCCAAGTAATGGGGATTGTTTGGAGAGCGGTAGGCGGCATATGGCTTTGGTTTGCAAAAAGCTGGCAACCGATGCAACGTTGGACCAGATCATGTGCATCTGCTCAGGCCGTCAGCCAATAGAAACCTGTATGGAAGGCCTTGCTTACAAGGGCCCGGGCTGCGGCGTGGTGGCCGCCGAGTCCAGCATGGATTTCTGCCAAAAGCTTCCGCCCTTCCTCTTCGGAGATGCACCTTTGAAGGACTCCGGTAGTGCTTTTCTTATAAAGCTCTCCCTCGTGGACCTTGTAGGCTTTAGATCGCCGCACTATGCAGCGTGCCTCATTTTGGTCCTCGGGTAGTTCCTGCCTGGTTAGGTAGGCCAGGAATGGTTCTGTCCACGGGCCGATGACAGCCATTATCGCGTGGGCTGACGGTGTTATTTCGATGGCAGAGCCTCCGATTATGTCAGAGTGTTCGGTATCTGGTGTTGTGGCCGGGTCCGGACTATTGTTACCGGTGTCCCCTTCCCATACCACAGATGGCTTAAACAGCTTTTCCAAGAAGATGTTAGGTGGGACAGGGTGGCGCTTAGCGTCGATACGGGCGAGGATATCCGCCGCCTGATTGTTTTGCCGAGCCACATGGTGGAATTCAAGCCCCTCGAACTGAGCTGACATTTTGAGGACGGCGTTGCGATATGCCGCCATTTTCGGATCCTTGGCATCGAAGTCTCCATTTATTTGAGATATTGTGAGGTTCGAGTCCCCACGCACCTCCAGGCGTTGAATGCCCATGGAAACTGCCATCCGGAGACCATGTAATAGGGCCTCGTATTCGGCTGCGTTGTTGGAGTCTGTGTATAATATTTGGAGTACGTATTGGACTGTATCTCTGGTGGAGGACGTCAGGACGATGCCAGCCCCCAGACCAGCCAGCATTTTAGAGCCATCAAAGTGCATGATCCAATTGGAGTACGCGTCGTACTCTTTAGGGAGTTCGGCTTCTGTCCACTCGGCGGCAAAATCGGTCAGTACTTGCGACTTAATGGCTTGTCGTGGTCTATATGTTATGTCGAACGGGAGGAGCTCGATAGCCCATTTGGCGATCCGGCCCGTGGCATCGTGGTTGTTTATTATGTCGTTGAGTGGTACTTCTGAGGCCAACGTAATTGAACACTCTTGAAAGTAGTGTCGTAATTTCCGGGATGCCATGAATACCGCGTATGCTATCTTTTGATAATGTGGGGACCGTGATTTGCATGGAGTGAGGACAGTGGATACATAATATATCGGCTTTTGAAGTGGGAATTTATGTCCGTCCGTCTCTCGTTCGACGACAAGCACTGCGCTTACAACTTGGTGAGTTGCTGCTATATATAACAGCATTGGTTCGCCGATATTTGGTGCGGCCAAGATTGGGTTAGTGGCCAGGATGGCTTTTATTTCTTCCAATCCGGCCGTGGCTGCGTCCGTCCACTCGAAGTGTTCGGTGCGCCGAATAAGGCGATAAAGGGGGAGTGCCTTTTCTCCTAATCGGGAGATAAAGCGGCTTAAGGCCGCCACACATCCAGTTAACTTCTGGATTTGCTTGCGGTCAGTGGGGATAGCCAACTGCGACAGAGCTCGGATTTTAGCCGGATTTGCTTCAATTCCTCTACTGGAGACGATGAAGCCCAGGAGCTTTCCGGCGGGCACGCCAAAAACGCATTTTTCCGGATTGAGCTTAATGTCGTATGTTCGGAGATTGTCGAACATGAGCCTCAAGTCGTCTATTAAGGAGTCAATGTGTCTGGTTTTAACGACCACATCGTCCACGTATGCCTCCACTGTTTTGCCGATCTGCTTTTCCAGACATGTCTGAATCATGCGTTGATACGTTGCGCTGGCGTTTTTTAGCCCGGAGGGCATTGTGTTAAAACAGAAGGGGTCGTATGGAGTGATAAATGTCGTTGCGGCTTGATCGGTCTGCGCCATCTTAATCTGGTGGTAACCTGAGTATGCGTCGAGGAAGCACAATGAGTCGTGTCCTGCGGTAGCGTCGATGATTTGATCGATGCGAGGGAGGGGGAGGGATCCTTTGGGCAAGCTTTATTAAGGTCCTTGAAGTCGATGCATAGGCGCCAGGATTTGTCCTTCTTTGGTACCATCACCAGGTTTGTTAGCCAGTCCGGATGTTTTATTTCTCTAATGAATCCGACCTCCAGTAACTTGGCTAGCTCCTCTCCCATGGCTTGTCGCTTAGGTTCAGAGAAACGCCGAAGAGTCTGCTTGACCGACTTGAATCCTTTTAGAATGTTAAGGTTATGCTCGGCCAACCTGCGTGGGATTCCTGGCATGTCTGAAGGATGCCAGGCGAATATGTCCCAATTCTCGCGCAGGAACTCCCGTAGTGCGGCGTCTAGAGCGGGGTTTAACTGTGCCCCGATGGATGCTGTTTTTGTGGGGTCCGTTGGATGGACTTGGAATTTGACTATTTCATCCGCTGGTTTAAAAGAGGTGGACTTGGATCTTTTGTCGAGTATCACATCGTCCCTGTCCACTGTGGAGCGCAGCGCAGTTAATTCCTCCGCCGCAAGGGCTTCGGATAATTCCTCGAGGGCCAGTGCGGCTGTTTTGTTTTCGGTGCGGAGTGCTATGTCCGGATTACTAGCTAGAGTGATGATTCCATTGGGCCCGGGCATTTTGAGCTTCATGTACCCATAATGGGGTATGGCTTGGAAGATCGTGAATGCCTCCCGCCCTAGAAGGGCGTGGTATCCGCTACTGAACGGGGCCACTTGGAATGTAATTTCTTCGGGCATGTAATTCTCTGAAGTGCTGAATACCACATCTAGTGTGATTTTCCCAGCGCAACGTGCCTCCCGACTGGGGATGATTCCTCGGAAGGTTGTGCTGCTTTGCTCAATACGGTTTCTGTCTATTTCCATTTGTTGAGGAGTCTCCTCATAAATGAGGTTTAATCCATTGCCGCCGTCCATGAGCACTTTAGTAAGCCGAAAGTCGTCCACAATTAGACTGAGGACCAAGGCGGCTGGTGCTCGGGCTATTCGGAATTTAGGTTCGTCACTGGCATTGAAGGTGATAGCCGTGTCGCTCCCTCGATTTATTGCTGCCACGTGGCAGACTTCGGCAAGGCTGCGGAGTGCTCACTTACGCCTATTATTTGAGGCGAAGGTCTCGAAGACTGTCAATACTGTATTTTTATCCAGGGGATGGTGCTCTGCGGTGTTTTGAATGAGGAGATCATCACCACTCTTGGCCACCTGCCGGAGTACCCAACATGCTCTAAGGCTTTGTGTTTGTATGGTATCCGTTGTACTATGAATTTTGCAGGGCCTGTTAAGCCATCCCTCCAATACGGTTCCACACCCTGTATTGGGCTTTTGCTTCTTTGTAATTGAGTCGGGCGATTTATGAGAGTGCACCCTTTTAGTTCAGACTGGGGGTTTTGTCAGAGCCGGATTATCCCAAAATTTTGTTTGGGCTTTCCAGGCGCTTTCCATCGCACAGTACTTCCATACTATGGTAGCCACGTTAGCGAAGTGTCCTATGTCACGGCGACTTATGGCGTTGAGGATTCCCTTGTCCGTGCAATTGTTACAAAAGAACGAAATTGCGTCTTCCTCGCGACAGTCCTTGACCTTGTTCATTACAAGGCGGAATCTGGCCCAATAGTGATGTACTGTCTCCTGGGGCTCTTGCCTAATATGGGAAAGATCGTTTATATCTGGGTGGGTGGGTGGATTTAAGTCCAGACCTTGACCCAATCTGAGACCCAGGGGAAGGGGAGTTTCCGATCTTGGAAGTTCGGGCTCCGGGATGTTGCCCCGCAGGTTCGGCATGCTGCCTGATTCTAGGTTCAGGGTTAGGGCGATGGCCTCCCGTGGACGGGTATCCAGCTCGGATAGCTCGGAAATCCGGACATAGTTCGTCCTCGGGATAGAGGAAGAATCGCCGCATTGCTCCTCCACCACCGCTATCTGATGGGTGACCGGCGGAGAATTAATCTCCCTTGGTCAGGTTTAAGCCCAATCCGATCATAGTTTGTAGCGACTCCCAGAGAGGAGATGCATCCAAGAGCTCGTTCAAAGAGGAGAGCTCTATTGGATCCATCTGCTCGGTGAATTTCGAGCCGATGTGGAGGCTATTTTCGATGACCCAAGAAGTCATCGTCGGCGCCGCGACCGAGCGGGCAGTCATGACGAAGCCGCCTAGTCGGAGAGTTTGGCCTACAGCCAGGGCTCCCCCAGAGGTGATGTTGTTATTGACAACGAGACGAGCCATCCCTCCTTATGATGACGACACAGTGGAACTCTCAATGAAAGCACCAATGTCGGTGTCAAAACCAGCGGATCTCGGGTAGGGGGGCCCGAACTGTGCGTCTAAGGCAGATGGTAACAAGAGGCGGGGGACACGATGTTTACCCAGGTTCGGGCCCTCTTAATGGAGGTAATACCCTACGTCCTGCTTGATTGATATTGATGATATGAGTATTACAAGAGTTGATCTACCACGAGATCGTAGAGGCTAAACCCTAGAAGCTAGCCTATGGTATGATTGTTGTTGTCCTACGGACTAAACCCTCCGGTTATATAGACATCGGAGGGGGCTAGGGTTACACAAAGTCGGTTACAAGGGAGGAGATCTACATATCCGTATTTGCCAAGCTTGCCTTCTACGCCAAGGAAAGTCCCATCCGGACACAGGATGAAGTCTTCAATCTTGTATCTTCATAGTCCAACAGTCCGGCCAAAGGATATAGTCCGCCTGTCCGGAGACCCCCTAATCCAGGACTCCCTCACCAGGGTCCCTGGCGTCTGGTTCCAGATGCTGGGAACCCTGGCGTCTGGCCCTGGAGTCCGGGAAGGACTCTTGCCTTTCGGGTGAAACCGACTTTGTGGAGGCTTTTACTTCAAGTTTCGACCCCAAGGCTCAACATATAAATAGAGGGGTAGGGCTAGCACCCAAGACACATCAAGAAACACCAAGTCGTGTGCCGGCAACCCCGTCCCCTCTAGTTTATCCTCCGTCATAGTTTTCGTAGTGCTTAGGCGAAACCCTGCGAAGATTGTTCTTCACCAACACCGTCACCACGTCGTCGTGCTGCCGGAACTCATCTACTACTTCGCCCCTCTTGCTGGATCAAGAAGGCGAGGGCTTCATCGAGCTGAACGTGTGCAGAACTTGGAGGTGTCGTGCGTTCGGTACTTGGATCGGTCGGATCGTGAAGACATACGACTACATCAACCGCGTTGATAAACGCTTCCGCTTTCGGTCTACGAGGGTACATAGACATACTCTCCCCTCTCATTGCTATGCATCACCATGATCTTGCGTGTGCGTAGGAAATTTTTTGAAATTACTACGTTCCCCAACAGTGGTATCAGAGCCAGGTTTTATGCATAGATGTTATATGCACGAGTAGAACACAAGTGAGTTGTGGGCGATACAAGTCATACTGCTTACCAACATGTCATACTTTGGTTCGGCGGTATTGTTGGATGAAGCGGCCCGGACCGACATTACGCGTACGCTTACGCGAGACTGGTTCTACCGACATGCTTTGCGCACAGGTGGCTGGCGGGTGTCAGTTTCTCCAACTTTAGTTGAACCAAGTGTGGCTACGTCCGGTCCTTAAGAAAGTTAAAACAACACTAACTTTACAAACTATCGTTGTAGTTTTGATGCGCAGGTAAGAACGGTTCTTGCTCAGCCCATAGCAGCCACGTAAAACTTGCAACAAAAAAGTAGAGGACGTCTAACTTGTTTTTGCAGGGCATGTTGTGATGCGATATGGTCAAGATGTGATGAGATATAAATTGTTGTATGAGATGATCATGTTTTGTTAAAGTTATCGGCAACTGGCAGGAGCCTTATGGTCGTCTCTTCATTGCATAAGATGCAAGCGCCATATAATTGATTTACTTTATCGCTATGCGGTAGCAATAGTTGCAAAAGCAATAATTGGCGAGACGACCATGTGATGACACGTTAATAAAGATCAAGATGATGGAGATCATAGTGTCATGCCGGTGACAATGGAGATCATGACGGTACTTTGGAGATGGAGATCAAAGGCGCAAGATGGTCATGGCCATATCATGTCACCTATTTTGATTGCATGTGATGTTTATCCTTTATGCATCTTATTTTGCTTTGTTTGACGGTAGCTTTATAAGATGATCTCTCACTAAATTTCAAGGTAAAAGTGTTCTCCCTGAGTATGCACCGTTGCCAAAGTTCGTCGTGTCGAGACACCACGTGATGATCGCGTGTGATAAGCTCATCGTTCATCTACAGCGGGTGTAAGACAGTTTTGCACATGCAGAATACTTGGGTTAAACTTGACGAGCCTAGCATATGCAGATATGGCCTCGGAACACTGGAGACCGAAAGGTCGAGCGTGAATCATATAGTAGATATGATCAACATAATGATGTTCACCATTGAAAACTACTCCATCTCACGTGATGATCAGACATGGTTTAGTTGATTTGGATCATGTGATCATTTAGATGACAAGAGGGATGTCTATCTAAGTGGGAGTTCTTAAGTAATATGATTAATTGAACTTAAATTTATCATGAACTTAGTCCTAATAGTATTTGCATATCTATGTTGTAGATCAATAGCTCGCACATAGCTTCTCCGTTTATTTTTGATATGTTCCTAGAGAAATATAAATTGAAAGATGTTAGTAGCAATGATGCGGATTGGATCCATGATCTGAGGATTATCCTCATTGCTGCACAGAAGTATTATGTCCTTGATGCACCGCTAGGTGATAGAACTATTGCAGGAGCAGATGCAGACGTTTTGAACGTTTTGACAAAAGCTCGATATGATAACTACTTGATAGTTTAGTGCACCATGCTTTACGGCTTAGAACCGGGACTTCAAAAATGTTTTGAACGCCACGTAGCATATAACATGTTCCAAGAGTTGAAATTGCTATTTCATACTCATGCCCGTGTCGAGAGGTATGAGACCTCTGACATTACTTTGCCTACAAGATGGAGGAGAATAGCTCAACCAGTAAGCATGTGCTCAGATTGTCTGAGTACTACAATCACTTGAATAAAGTGGGAGTTAATCTTCCAGATAAGATAGTGATTGATAGAGTTCTCTAGTCACTATCACCAAGTTGCTAGAACTTTGTGATGAACTATAGTATGCAAGGGATAACAATTCCCAAGCTCTTCGTGATGCTGAAACCGACGAAGGTAGAAATCAAGAAAAGCATCAAGTGTTGATGGTTAACAAGACCACTAGTTTCAAGAAAAGGGCAAAGGGAAAAAGGGGGACTTCAAGAAGAATGGCACGCAAGTTGCTGCTCAAGTGAAGAATCCCAAGTCTGGACCTAAGCCTGAGACTAAGTGCTTTTACTGCAAAGGGACTAGTCACTGGAAGCGGAACTGCCCCAAGTATTTGGCGAATAAGAACGATGGCAAAGTGAACAAAAGGTATATATATGACCATGAGGTGCAAGCAATACAACAATGATTCCACTAGAATCTCTCTCTATCGCTTCTTACATGTATCAGCATAATTGATCCAAAATCCTAGCCACTGCCACCGCTTACGCACCGTGCCGCCCTCGGACCGATCGATCTCCATGATTGCTACTGGGGGGCCGCACTGCCCATACCTAGGGTTCATCTGCCGGTCATGTTGACCGGCTGTCCTACAAAGTCTTTTTCCCAATTTCTTGATCCGGTTTTTTTCTCTCATGTCGATCGGTTTACGTTGCCCGCCACCATCATTCAACCCTCGCGTGCTTGTACTTCGATGTTAGATCAGGGCATCCGTCTAGATCGGTTGCTTCACGGCTTCAAGGCTGCAGAGACGTCTCCTTGCGTGTCCTAGGGCATGTTTGGTTGCCTGCATATGGCCCAGCCTGGCCCATGCGGGAAAGATTGAGCCCGTTTTGTTTCCTGCGTTCACTGTGCGGCCCGCATCGCATGGAACTTAAAGCACGTCCAGGCCAGGCCCAGGGGAAATGCCTGAATCTGTAGTAGCTCGCGAGCCTGGCTCGAGCGAGGCAGGGGAGGGCGACGCGCTTCTCCCCTCGTGTGAGCGGGAGATGACGTGAGCTCACCCGCGTCGCTGAAAAATCGGCGAGAGGATTTCGGCTCACCTCCCACCGAGTCCACCCCTATTTAGCCCCTCCCTCACCACCCCAACTCCCGCCACCATTCTCCCTCCGTTCAAGCTTTCTTGCCGATGCGCATCGGCACGGACGAGCAGGTAAGCGGCGCATCTTCATCGGTCGGCGGTCCACGGCGTCAGCGCTCCTTCATCGGCCGGCGTTGATCTTCCATGACCCCCCCCCCTCGTCCTCGAGCTGCAGCCATGGCCTCTATGAGTTCGGTCCCCCTTTCTCTCTGTTCCTTCTAGCTAGATGTGAGCTACAGCTAGGGTTTGATCTAGATGCATGGTTGATTAGTGGTCTGATTTGTGAGCTGATATGGTTGATTGCCATGCTGCGGTTGCAATTCGTGGTAGGGCTAGATGTTCAAGCATGTGGTAGGCTAGATTAGTAGTAGAGTTTGAAGTTTAACCTTGTGCTTGTGTTGATTCATGCTTAGATCTGTGATTTTGTAGCTATTGGTGGTCCATTTGTAGTATGTTGTTTGTTGTAGATGTATGTTCTTGCTCATAGATTGTCTGGTATGCTTAGTATGATAGCGATGAAGCATGTGCTTGTTATGATAGTGATGAACCATGTACATGTATGCTCCTGCTTTCATGGGTTGTCCGGTATGTTGTGTGCTATGCTTACTGTCAATGTGTGCTAAGATTGTAGGACATGACCACGCAGATGGAAGATCTTAGTCAGGCCCTTGTCCTGTCCGACAGCCAGTTTGCTCCATCGTTTGTCGAGGACTCGCAACCTATGTCCGAGATGGCACCTGATTCAGAGGTGTTCACGTCTGATTCCATCTATGTGCCAGTAGTGCTCGTTAAGCCAACTCCTACTACTTCTGCTGCTGCACTCAAGGTAGCAGCAGCAAAGGCAAAGAAGGATGCTAGGTCGAACAACATGAAGTGGCAGTCATTCATGTCCACGTTCATGCTGAACAAAATGTGTGAGCTCATCTCTAGTGGAGTTAGGACTGACAAGGGCTTCAAGGAGGTGCACTTGAACATCGTTGTGAAGCAGGTGTTCGAGTTCTGTGGGCAGGAGGTGTCTGCCACCTAGGTGTACAACCACCTGAGGAAGTGCAGAAGTTGATGGATCCAAGTGTCCAAGCTGAGAGACCTTAGCGGCGCCTCATGGGATGAGAACACTTGCTCCATAGTTCTGGAGGCAGAGCACTACGTCGGCCATGTCGCGGTTAGCTCACAGCCCTCTTCCTTTTCATACTGTCCACCATTGCCTACTCATAATCGCAACTAACAACACTTGTGTTTCATTCTTAGGACCACCCAAAGGACGCTAAGTTCCTCAACACACCCATACAGAACTACAACCAGATGCAGCACATCTTCTCCTTCGGGCTAGCAACTCGGAAGCATGCCATGGGCTCGGGGGAGCCTCTTGGTTCTCCCATGCCAGAATTCCATGGGACCCCGGACGTCGAGGTCCTTGATGGCCCTGACAAGCCCTTCGTGAAGTCCTTCGACAAGCCATTTGACCCCGTCCATGATAGGTAGAGGAAGAGAGGAGGCCTGATGGAGGAGGAGATCAATGTCTTTTGCAGCATGACTGAGGCGGTGAAGGAGGTGGCAACAGCCATCAGGGAGTGCAAGCCCCTCGACGTCCACCCTGACCTGTATGGCGTTGTCATGACCCAGGGTGGCTTCAGCAATGAGGCTCTCATGGTAGCTCTCAGCCACCTGCTTGACAAGAAGGCTTAGGGTGTCGGGTTCGTTGCCATGGCCGATGCTCACAGGGTGTTGTGGCTCGGGAGCTGGCTGGGCAAGCACTACTACTAGAGTAGTGCTGCCTGTGAGCGTGCATGATCCCCGACGGCGATGGCGCCAAAGACAATGACGATTATGACAATGACGATGTACATTTTATGTAGCTAGGGATCAAAAACTATTTGATGGTCTGTATATTTTGATGAGGTGGTATATACTAACCCCTCACGCTGATGGTGAACTTGCGGTGGTAGGACAACACCCTCTTTTGGATGTGGTGGTAGGTTAACACCAAGGTAGTGCTAGGTAGAACTTGTTATGTCGTATGATCATGCTTGCTTTACTTCTTCTCTTATGCTCTATTGTTGTTTGTGTGCTACTTTGGTTGCTACTTGTGTGCTCCATTGATTTGCTATTTCAACTCTTGCTCTTGTGCATTGCTAGGGCAAGTGGTATGCCGTGTTCATCGATAAGGTTCCATGGGTTTATAGTTCATGTGAAGAAGCCAGTGCACAAGTGGCATAGTATATTAACATCAGCCATAGAGGGTTCAAGACTAGGCAGGTAGCAGAACAAGCTTACTCGGACTGTCTGGGAAAGCACGGAGGCAGCAGTGTTGACAGTGGCAAGGTTGGAGGTGTCAAGGTGGATCGTCGGTTTGGGCTGAAGCTGAAGAACTTCATCATCTTCGCCCAGTTCATCGCCATTGTTGTGTTGTGGCGTTGGTGTGCTAGGTGTGGGTAAGCTCACCAACTAGGGTACAAGGTAAGCATAGCATGTACGTCGTATGCAACCAAACGCCGTGTTCATGTGCCGCTTGGGCCAATGCAGGCAACCAAACAAAATGAACTTGCGTATTACCTAATGTAGGGACACTAGATGCAGGCAATCAAACAACTTGCAAATGGCGTATTAGGGCCTGTTTTTGCTCAACCAGACTGGGTTGAGAAGTATGTGCGATACAGGAACTGTAGCAAACGGCAACCAAGCACACCCCTACTGAGTTGGCCGGTCGTCCCACGCCGCATGGCCCCAGGCACTCGCACACCCCGTGCGGGCGTGGTGTGCCTGGTGGTCACGCACATGCGCTGGTATGGCCAGCTACTATGCTGGCTCACCGCGCCACGATGCTCCGTCCGTCGTCTGCATACACGACCAGGAGCTATGTTCCGTGTAATGCTAATCAGCTCATGTGCATCCACATGTCACAATATACACCGAAGTAACGCTTTGGATCAGGACGTGTAGCACGTCATGGGTTGGATCTGATCTGCATCGCCGCCGCATACCAGAGTGGCTCGTTCGCGTCTTCTCATATTTGCTCGTCTTTGGTCTGATCAGCACATCTCTGCAGAATCCCGTGAAGATCGTTGTCGTTGCATTGCCCCAAGGGACCGCAGCGTCGCGGCTTGATGGTTTTTCCCGCGGCTACACCGAACCGCGCGCTACCGATGCATCGCCCCTTCAGCCGTTGTGCCACGGCCCACGATCCACGGCCGCCTCAAGGCCATCCGCTACAGGTTGTCCCCATGGCTGCACAGATACTCGCGTTGCTGCTGGGTCACCCCATAATATCGTAGCGAGCGTGGCACATGGTCCTTGCCGCCACCCTATGGTTTTTTCAGCGGCTAAACCGAGCCGCGCGCTGCCACTTCGTCGCCCTTTTGGGCCGTAGTGTCGCGGCCCGCAGTCCACCACCGCCCCGAGTCTGTTCGCTCAATGTCGTCCCCGCAGTTGCACCGACCCTCGCGCTGTCGTTGTGTCGCCCCATCGGGACGTAGCGAGCGTGGCACACGGTTCCTGCCTTCGCCCCATGGTGTTCCCCGCCGTCACCCGACCTGCGAGCTGTCGTTGTGTTACCCCTTCGGGCCGTAGCGCCACGGCACGCGGTCCACTTCACCGTCCACGCACCTCGACTTCTGTGTGGTATGCGCCGTGCCGCCTACCTAGGTGCGGGAACGCCACCGTCCATGGCGGTCTTTGTCACGCTGCCGAGTTCTTCCACCCTACCTCGAGTACCGCCGCCGCGCTCCTAACCTAACCATCGCTGCCTCCTCAAGTCGCTGCCGCCGCTCTTCTTCACGGCAACTACCTCGACACCGGCCACCCTGACTCGACATGGACCACGGCGTCCCTCGCACGGCTACCTCGACCACGGCTACACCACCCTACGCTCCCAGCTACCTTGACATCCTCACAAAGGGCTACCGCCTTGCTTGAGCAATCTCGTCGGTTTTCACTCCATCCATGACTTTCGCGATGCATCGACCATTCGACTCTGGGAGCGATGTCCGTCGGCTTACCTTCGGATTATTCTCCAGTCTCACTGTCTGCGTCGTTACCGTTGTGACCGCGGGGGGATGTTGAGTATCGTGATTATTAGAAAGCATAGGATGTACTAAGAATTATTCTAGCTTGTCTTGTACTTCAAGAAGATCATGTACTCCTATATATATGCCCACGAGGCTCAAGCAATACAACAAAAATCGGCGCTAACGATCCGATAACCAACTGAATTTGCCTACTGGTCGACGCCAAGGCTCGGCCATGGCGGGAGAGCTTACCCTAGAACAGCTAACCCCCATACCCTTCCCACATGTTCAGGCGGCGGCGGCGATTGGGGTGAGTGTCGCACGTGATCGGTCAAAAGGCTTGACGGTGGCGAAAGAGCGAACCCTAGACTGCCAACCCCCTTAGCCTTTCCTCGTGTTCAAACGGTGGTGGCGGACGGGATGAGTGTTGCACGTGGTCGACAACAATGCTTAGCGATGGTGGCAGGGAAAACAACCCTTGAACCGCAACCCCTTCACCCCCACCCCCCCACCCCCCACATGTTCAAGCGACGACGCTGCGAATCCACGTAGTTGGGCGGCGCTAACCAATGCGCCACTAGCCATGCCCTCACCCTCTGTAGATCTGATAGGAAATCCTATGCCTAATATGTGCTAAATGTATCTATATTTTCTCTGTTAAATGCTTCAGTTACATGATTTTGGCATAGTTTTTGAATCAAATATTATTTTTATTTTTCGACTAACCAATTAATTCAGTGTTCAGAGTGTCGGTTTTTTTTCGTTTTTTGGGAATATCAAATTTTCAAGTCGGGAAGCTTGCAGAGGCACCTAGCCCGCCTGGGGGGCAGTGGGCTCCACACAAATAAGCGGCATGGCCAGGATTTGGTCGCATGGGCCCATGGGACTCTTTGTCATTTTTCCTATACACTTTAAATATATTTTAATATATGATTAATAAATGATCATCATTTTCTACATGATTACATTTTTTTGAAATACGGTGATTAGCATTTTTTTTACATGTTTAGGTGTCTATTTTTTTCATACACATTGTAGATTTTTCATATATATCTGAAACATTTATTAGATATATGAACTTTTTCAAATACATGATTAACATTTTTAAACATGTGTTTTTAAAGAAAAAAATCTAATATGTGTTTAAAAATTCAAATATGTCTTGAAACATTTTTAGAAGTTCTATAAACATGTTTCTTCAAAACTGAAGTAGTGTTTTGTGAAATATATAATTATTTTTTAAAATCTATACCTCTATATATCTATATCTATATCTATACGTACTAATAAAGCAAGGTGCGTTTCGTCAATTTTTTCATCCATTCATCGCAGGAAAAAAATTCTATCCAAAGTGATACTAAATTCTTATGGTTCTGCTTAATTTTTTTTCCAGAATTTCGTACGTGGGCCACGCGCTGTGGCCCAGCGAAGCCAGCCCACGCAGCTGGACAAACTCTATTTTCTGCACAGGACGGAAGATAGGCAGAGCTTCGTACAGGATAGCCTATAATGGGCTGGCCCATTTTTTGTTTCTGTATTTTACATCTATTTTTTCCTTGTTTATGTATTTTACTTCTATTTTTATTCTCCTTTCCCTATCTCTTTTTTCCCATCCAAGTTTATTTTCTTACAGAATTTATTTCATAAACTAAAAATTCTCAAAAAATGTTGAGAATTTCCAAAAAAATCGAAAATGTTCAGAATTACAAAAAATTGTTGCTATTTTGAAAAATATTCGGAACATGAAAAAGCTTCCTACCTTTTAGAAAATATTATTATTCAATTGTTTTAGATTTCTAAAAAGGAAATGGAATTTAAAAAAATAATCTAATTCATAAAATATTCTTGGTTTAGTGAAATTTCAGAATTCAAAATAATGTTCAAGTTAAAAAAATTAACATTTTTGAAAAAAGTATGAATTTTCTACACATGTTCGATTTAAAAAAGTGTTCACAAATTCAAGTAATGTTCAAGTTTTTATTAAATAAGTTGGTGTTCTCAAAAAATGTTGTTGAATTTTAAAAGATTTTTCAGTTTCAAAATTTGTTCGCGTTTTTCTGAAAGTGTACATAATTTTCAAAAACCTTTTAAGGATTTAAAAAATCATAAATACTTAAATGCGCAGCTGTGCTATCTGGATGCTGCGAGCGCACGCGCTAGACGACAAAAGTAGTTGTTGTGTGTAACAAACACATTATCGAGTGGGGAGTGTAAAGAATATCTATGCGCATGCATGTGCTGACCTCATCTATTTATTCTGTTTCAGTTTTTCAAGAAACTATAAGTTTTGAATCGAGCGTCAGAACGCAGAAGCGTTTTCACCGCTGGGTTCCTCGTGACGAGCTCTTCAAAACTAGATCACATATGAATATGTTTTGATGATTTTTTCTCAAATGCAACTTTGATGCCAGATGAAGCAACTTTAGTGCTAAACATGAGCAACTCGGATGCTAGATGAATTGCACCGTGTGTATAACTAACTTCGCCTAGTAGCCACCTAGTTAGTTGTGTGCAACAGTGTAATATGTGGTCACCATGATTTCTAAGTTGCATACATTGAAAAATACGTTGTGGGTTGTTTAGTTGCCTATCATACTGTGAAAGTTTCTTACCGAGTGGAAACTTGTCTAACATGGCTTCTAAATTGTCTACCTCAGAAACCAAGTTACCCTTTACTATGAAGTTGCCTACGAGTGATCCTTAATTTCTTACAATACTATGAAAGTTGTCCATCAAGGGACCTAAGTTGCCTACAACATCGAAAAGTTTTTATGGGATCTAAGTCATCTATCATGATTTTAAATTTTGAACCATGTGGGAATGGATGGTATTAGATCTGTGTGCTTTCCTTTTCTAGGGGAGTCTGCCCGGCAACGCTACTGAGCACACGGGTGTTGGCTAGCCAGGTCGTGACGAGCTCTTCAAAACTAAACCCACATGGATATGTTTTGATGATTTTTCTTTCTTTTAGAAAGCAACTTAGACGCTATATGAGACAACTTTAGTGCTAAACAGAAGCAACTCCACTCCAATTTAATGTAACTAATTACCAGCAATGAGCAACTAACTAGTAATAGAGAATAACTTTGAACAGAGGTAGAAAACATCATACCACCTTTATAAGCAACTTTCTTTCTACGAGAGACAACTTTAGTGCTAGAACTAGGCAACTTCAGTACACTTTCTCCTAATTAATTTTTTCTATCATTCTCCTAACTTCCTCACCGATACTTCTAAGTTGCATATTCTCCTAACTTCCTCACCGGTACTTCTAAGTTGCATATTCTCCCAACTTCCTTACTGATACTTCCAAGGTGCATATTGTTCATGTTTGTATGTTGTTGTTTCTAAACTACATGTAATACTATGCAGTCGTCTACCATTGATACTCTTGTGTCTGCTATTACTAACAATGATAGGCAACTTGGTGGTCAATTTTGGCAACTTTAGAGTTTTTGCAGGCAACTTAGAAAAACAATGATAAACCACTTCACAATATTGTAGGAAACTATTTTTGCAAAGTTAGACGACTAAGCAGCAATGATAGGCAACTAAATATCAATAGTAGGCGCTAGACATCAATGGTAGGCAATTTACAATATTTATAGACAACTGCACATCAACTGTAGGCACATGACTATCAAACAATAGGAAAATGAGCAACCATGATAAGCAAGTTGGGATAATGTTAGTAAAATTCACAAGTACACATATTGTAGTGAAGTTGTTTTGTATGTAGCACTAAAGGGGCCTTATGTTTTGTGTGATATTTCTTGTTTTTACATAAACAAACCTAATATGAAGTCCTACTAGGCCAAAGAGAAGAAGTTGCTTCCCTATAGCACGATAATTGCCTCCTTCGCACCCAAAGTTGTCCTCAAAATAAATTATCCAGTTGCCCACAATCAACCATACAATTTCCTAAAACAAAGTATCCAATTTTCCATAATCAATAAATAGTTTGCGTAAAACCATGTATCCAATTGCCCAATCCTCACGAACATAAATATTTACCAGGACCATTATTTGGTAAATATCTAAATGTTTTAGATACATGTAATTAAATTTGGGTCATAGAGGGGGAGTCAAGAGTTTCCTCTCCTCGGTGGGATCCCTTGGTGCAACCGTAGAGGGGAGCGGGTGGAACTGGTTAGGTTTCCTAGCTGGGGATATGAGACACATGACTATGTGTGTGTGTGTGTGCGCGCGCGCATGCGTGTTTGTGTGTTTTCTCCTCAGCTACTACCTAGTTACCTAAGGAAAACTATGGAGTTGTTCAGGCTTGGACTTCACACGAGTTGCCTATTGAATTTAGTCTTTTCTATATGTGTCTGCTTTATCTAGATACCAAGTCACACTCGGACTACACACAATTGTCTGGTGAATGAATTGGAGTTGCACAAAAACACCCCAAAAGTTGCTGGCTTTTTAAGTACGACTCTAGTGCATATAAGTCACATAGTTATTTTTCTTTTCTACCCCCAACGGGCTCTATTGGGTGAACTTAGTCTTTTTCATATGTGATTGCGTATATCAATATTCAAAGTTGTTGCTGCCACCTCCTTGTTACAACAGAAATGGTTGGTGCAGTGGGGACGACGTCTCCTCCTTTACGCAACATCTAGTTTTGGACGTCGTGCTTGCTCGGGAGTGGCGGAAAGGGCATCGTTACACAGCAGACGGAGGTTGATCGTTGGGTTGGCATCTCAATTTGTAGTGCGGACTCTTTGTCCATCGCGGGGGCCTCGGCTAGAAGGGGCGGATTTTTCTCCTCTTGTCGTCTGAGGAGATGGGATCCGGCTTGATGTCGAAGGGAGCAATCGACGCTGAGGGGCCCTGAGAACGCCCCCTCCTCATTCGTCTTGGAGGATACCGGACGTATGAACTTGTTCAAACAAATTTGGGTTAATGGATGGTTAAAAGTGTATAGAGAGGTCAATCCCATAGTGCAATGAATTTGCTTTGTTCACAATGCTACAGATGTCTCATGCTTTTTGTTTTTTTTTCTTGTTTTTACAGAAGCCAACCTAATAGATAGTCCTACTAGGCTAGAAAGAAGAAGTTGCTTTTCTATAATACTAAAGTTGTCTCTATTGCATCCAAATTTTTCCAAGAAAAGAATTCATTGAAACTTGCCCATATGGGATCTAGTTTTGAAGAACTCGTCACGATAAACCCAATGGTGAAAGCGGATCTAAATTCTGATGTTCGGATCAAAAGTTGCGGCTTTTTAATTTTTTTGAAACCCTAAATAAATGCACACTGTCTCTTCATTGATGTAGCTTGAGGGTGTGGAGCAATGTTGGACCTGCTTTGTTCCGTGCGTACGTAGAGTGGAGGGTGCGCTCGGAACAGCAAACGAGCGCAGCGGCGCTAGCTAGCCGCGTCCTTAAAAAATAGGTCATGTTTCTAGCAATATCCAGAAACTTCATACCTTAAAATCTCCTCGACTGAAAGGAAAAGTCGATCGAATAATTTATGAGCCTTCTCTGGCGTACAATGTTGTAACAAAACTCTTAAATGCCCTTGATCAATGAATGAAAAATAGCGAATTGATTATTTCACACCCGCGAAACCGAGAAGCTAAATGTTTCATTTTCACATGCACACAGGGTTTTGCTTCCAAATATAATTCTCACTAACTTTAAAATGCATATTTTTTTTCTCCCATTGTAATGCACGGGTATATGTGCTAGTCATACTTAATTTTATACTCCCTCCGTATACACAAATGTAAGATAATTAATTTGAGACAGAGATAATATCAATTTGCATTTCGTGGATTCTATACGTGCATTCCAACTGGTATCAATAATGTATATCGAGATCTTCAACAGGATTAGCTAGCTGGTAGAATCGAAAGCCAGCGGCCGTGTCCGACAGGTTCTTCCTTCGGAACGCGTCAACCCTCCATCTCGCTAGCTTGTCCTGGAGGTGGTCTGGCCAAAACTGGTTCCCATCCTCAATGTGCATCTCCTCGAGCACCATGGCGTTCTCCACGAGGAACTTGGCTAGCTGCACCCAAAAGCAATTGGGCTCCTTGGACTTCAATTGCAACGTCACCTTCCGCAGGCTCGTCCTCAGACACCCGAATGCGCAGCTATTGGTGAAGGGTTCCGGGAGGTCCGAGACTGCGTCACGCTCCACGTCATCGCGGTGTTCACCACACATGGACACGAGCCTCTTGAACCTTTCCACCGACTGGGCGAAGGGGCCTCCGGCTTCTCGTTCCTCGATCTTGCGATCGTAGTGGTAGTCCCGCGTCATGTTTAGCTTGAGCCGGAGCTCCGACATGGCAGGGCAGGCGCGGAGTAGCGTGGACAATGCCAACGCCGTGGTGCTATTCCGATACTTGAAGGTCCCACGTATTACGAGGAGCTCGAGGTTCACGAAGGTAGGCAGGATGATGGCCTCACCAGGATTTTGGTCGCCATATTCGTCATTGGGGTCCGAGACGATCTCCACGATGGTGTTGAGGTGCAGCTTGAGGGCCCTTGTGCTGGAGAAGCTCGCGAGCATGGGAGCCGCAGGCTCGCACTTATAGAAGCCCCTCTCACGGCGATTGGTGTCAAGGTAGACTCGTGCCAGCCCTGGCGCCGACATTGTGAGCGAGAGCTTGATGGGGAACCCCTTGTTGCGGAAGGAGCGTAGGTTGGGCATGTCAAGTTGTATGCCGATGTTGCGGGAATCGTCGAGCTCGTCGTGGGAGAAATTGGTCTCGAGCATCAAGGTGGTGACCGTCATTACTAGGATAGGCCATGACCACGCCGCTCTTCAGGTGAGGCGACGGTCCCAAAACCTATTTTGGTGCCCTCAGTTACAGCCTATTCCACAAACTGGCGCACATCTCCTCTGTCCTGGGTCGGCCCATTTAATTTTTTTTTTCACGTTTGCTTCTGTACACTCGCAGCATTTATGCTAAGTTCACGAGCCACTGGTGCAGCCTGGTTTTGGGAGGATTCCAGTAGCTTCAAAGTCTGGTCTTCCGATGTTTCTTATTCTTATTTTCTTGTTTTTGTCAACATTAGAAAATGCACGACTTTGTTTTCCAAATATGTGAACTTCTTCAAATGCGTGAATCTTTCTATTTTGCAAAAAATAGACCTTTTCAAATCCTTGAAGATTTTATTGAACTTATATGATTTTTTTCCAAATTCATGTACTTTTCCTGAATTCGTGAACTTCGTATGAACTCGTGAACTTTTTGAAATGTCAGAAACCTTTTCCAAATTGGTGAAATTTGTTCAAATCTACGAACTTTTTCGTAATCCATGAACATTTTTTAATTTCATGAAAATTTCACGAGGTCATGAGCTTGTTCAAATTTCATGAATTATTCCGAATCCATGAACATTTCTCGAGTTCGAATTTTTTTTGAAATTCATAATTATTTTTCATATTTTGTAAACTTCTTTGAATTTCTGAAAATTTCTCGAGTCATGAACATTTTTACCAAATCATGAACTTTTCTTAAATTCGTGGGAATTTCTTTTGAATTTCCTGAATTTTTAAGCATCTTAAAAAATGAGAAAGTCCATGGTTAATGAACGGTTGACCGGTCAATTACAATTAGGCCGTCTGCCAATCTCTCCACCGGTAACCCAATCGAACCAACCGGCGAGCGAGCGACCTCGCGCTGTTGGACCGGCCAGCATGAGCGTGCAACGAGCCGCCGGGAGGAGCTCTCGGCGACGGTCTATCTCGCTACAAGCGAGCTATAGACGCACCCAACAGGCCAACAAAGTTGAGCCCAAAACGAGAGTCAGCGAGAGGCCGAAAGCTTTTCTTTGGAGCGAAGGCAAAGCTTTTCAGCTTACCCACTAGCATGGCTTCTGGTTGCAAAAGCAGAGACCTAAAGCTCGCTGCAACCGAGCCAAGGACGAGCGAGGCCAACGGATAAGCAGCACGCACGCAAGCAAGGGGCGCCGTCAGAGGGCCGCACTCGCGACGCAAACCGGTGGCCGTCGACATCTCTCCCTTTTTCCTTTGAGCTGAGCCACGAAATATCCACCACCACCACGAGCCATCGCCTTTAAAACAACTCAACAACAATCGCACGGTGCATCTGGTAATAAAGGAGCCCCCCTCCCATGCTGGAGACTCCTCGACGGTGAACACTGTTCAAATTACGTTCAAATATGCTGTTTCTGAATTTTAAATTTAAAAGAAAACCTACTGAAGCTTTTCGTGTGTAAAGGTGTTGCTGAATAAACTGCTGTAGGGAAGATGAGATGAGTCAGGGTATCAGGATGTGGCAATCGGGCACCTGGCATCCATATCTGGTTGGACGGCACGGAGTGATCGGGAAAACGATATATACTAAAACGAAAACCCCAAGGAGGAGGCATCCTTGTCGCGAGAGGCAGCTGTCGAAGCTGAGACTTTTGGATTCCTTCCCGTCGTGCCGTGTCGCCGTCAGCACCGCCCAATCGGGGAGGCGAAACTTGTGGGCTAGCAATCTCTACCGCCTACGCACATACCGCAACGGGATATATAGGTACGTATATAATTGCCCTCCCCCGGGCCCCGGCGAGTTTTGCCTCCGGCGGATAAGAGACCCAGGTGTCGATCATATCGCCGATCGGCAGCACCTCGCCGGAAAATGGTTTTTAACCGTGCCATACCATACTGTTGCGTGACGGCGACTGGTCATTGTGAGGAGATAAATTTATGGATGGTTAGCGAGGAACGCACTGGTAATAAATTATCACGAGCGTGAGTGCGCGCCGGAGTCAAATTAACCGTGAGCCGGAGGCGTCGGTGTCAACTGTCAAGCCGGGCTGCTCAACGAACCGCGGGTTGCAACAAGAAGAGCAGGTAAGGTCTTGTTCCGTAGACAGTAACGAGGCGTGGCTGCTTATGTTATCGCCACAAAGCCCACAACACGTGTAGCATGCTTGCACAAGTTTCGTAGATGTTGCAGTACGATTACGTAGACACAGCTTCTTACGGAAACGCAGTGGTCAGTGGTCAGTGGACACGCAGCGCTCGGGCGAACACATCTGCCGAGCGCTGATGCGTCCTCCTCCTCGCTCAGCCGATTCAGTGAACCGGCGGGGGACAGCAGCGAGCCCCCACACGGTACCACGACGCGGGCGGGGAGAGCGACCGGAAGCCGACACCTGGCGCCACCGCGGCCTGCGTACGCGTCCCGCTGAATTGACCCCAGCCGCAGCCGGGCACCCTGACGCCTGACCAGGTCTGGTCACACGCGCGGGCGGGGGCACAGTCCACGCGCCCGGTCTGGTCCTGCGCTGCCGCTGTTGCCTGTTGCTCACGAGCTGGCGCAGCGTACGGAACGAAACGAAACTTCTGCGCGCTGCCCTCCCGGTCGGGGTGGCGGCACCACGTGGGGCGCTCGGGCCGGAGCCCCCGCTGGGCGCTGGCTGGCTCAGGCTGAGGCTCACACCGTCCGTCGGCACGGGCAGCAAAGCGAAAACCCGACGCCCCCCGCGCCGCCCGCCACGGGTGCGTGGCCGCAAAAGAACGCGCGCGCCGCGCTGCGTTTTCGCCTGTCCCGCGCCGGCCGCTGGTTTCCCTGCGCGGCGCGGAGGATCGCTCGTTTTTAACCGTCCCGCTCGGTTAATTCGGCGCAGGCGCACGAAGGCCGGCCTGCTGCGGTGTGGCCCACGGGCGAGTGACGGCCGCCCTCGCCCAATCAAAAAGCTGCTGGTACGGCAGCTTGTCGAAAAAAAATGCTGTCACCTGCTCAGCACTCAGCAGTGCAACGCAATGCAGTAGGGCGGTCCCGTTGGCGAGGACGGACGTCACACGCTGCAGCTGCGCGGCCGGATCTACCTACGTTGCCTTCTTCTCTTCAGGAAATGGGGATATGCCGCTGCACCGTCCCCCCTGTAAACCAACCTAGAAATGGCCCAATTTTGGTCAGTGGCAGTACTGAGGCCCATATGGGATCAGGGATTTCCTTTTCTTCTTCGGTTACTTCCGCCTGCCCAGCCCACGTAATCAGAACGGATCCACGGGTTTCGGTATCCCCTCCTCCTCCTCCTCCTCGCACGGACTGTCATTGATGACGAGTCACCTGCCGTGCCGTGGCACAAAGTACGGAGTCTACTCCCCGTGGTCTCTGGTGACCTCACCGGTGAGCTAGCTATGTGAATGAATGCTATGTTTAATTACGTTGTTAGGCTGGCGAGCAGGGGCTGCGCTGCGCAGGTCAACTCATGGAAAATTGGCCTTGGCACATAGCGCAGCTGCGTCTGCGTGCATGCGTTTTTTCTTTCTTCTGCTTTGACCGCCAGGTGCATGCACGGGTCGGTTTTGTAGTCCTCTTGTGCGACCCCGCTGGAGATGGCCCGCATGAGGTTTCTTCGCATGTTGTTTTCCTTCTCCTCTACTAGTAGTAGGACCCGACGTGAGGAATGTGACATTTTTCTTCTGTTCTCTTAGTTCAGTGCATCGTTTCAGGGCATCTTTGAGCCTTTTGGTGTGTTTTTTCTATAGAAAAAGAGAAGAAACTCGTGCTTTCTAGTCCTGCATCGAAAAATACACGTCTCATTGGTATGGTTTTTTTTTCATAGATGAATGTACACTATTTATATGCGTTTAAACCCTTTTGATCTCCGTATCCAAAGATACGCACAGCATTGATTTTTTTTTAAAGATCCAGTAGTTCACCTAAAATATCCAAGTTAACCACACTGCTTGGGATGTTGCGATTGTGTTTGATAAGAGTAAAACACGTGTGATCTCAAATAATAAAATCTATGTAAATATTATCACTTCAAATTCTTTGACAACATTTCTTAAGAAAAGCAAATTATCCGTTCACAGACAAGGGAGAGGAGAAATCATCAATATAATGTATCCACTGAAAATATATTTAAAAAAATAGGTAACCGGCCAAGCATAGCCTCTCAATTCAAGACGAAGATTTTCCATATAAGAGGGTGGATGACAATAATTGAGCTAGCTAATTCATTAACATGAGACACCCCCCCCCCCCCCCCCCCCCCCCCCCCCCCCCCCCCCCCCCCCCCCCCCCCGCGCGCAAGGGCAATGTTGCGCACTAAGAAACCACAATATATTTGAGCCATATATTTTCCCGTGTTCTCTTAGTTCAGTACATTGTCTTGTGGCATACTTCTATTTCTGAAATTTACTCTAAAAAGGGAGAATGAATTCATATATTTATAGTCCCACATCCAAAACACATACATCCGGTTGACATGTTTGCACGTGTGTAACTTTCAAATGAGAAATGTAACAACATAGACAATCATATACACCTATATTTTATTTTCTTCTTGTAGCAGTTTGGATAAAAATTATATTTTTATATGGGAAAAAGTAGATCAAATCCCTATCTTCCAGTTCTACATCCAAAATGTGCATGTCTCATTGATATGTTTGCATGCGTGTAAAATTTATGTAGCCACATGGCTAAGCATCTACACAAAGATTGTTTCCTCAATAATGAATGCACACTATTTTTACATGTTTAAACTATTCTGTTCTTCGTATCCAAAAAATGCGCATGCCATTGATGTTTTGTATGGGTGTAAATTTTGAATGAGAAATGTAGCGTGTCACAAAACATTTAGATAAAATACATCCTTTTAAATACATGAAAACCATTTTAGTCGTTTAATATTTATATAATATGTGTGATGATCAACCAACAACATGAATGCAACCACGTGCATACTAGGCATTCTACCAAAGAAACTTGATGGCATGCTAAATAATCTCGATTGCTTAACTAAGATGATTGGTCTAGTTGCAAAGAGATAGCCTTCACTTTCATGATTTTATTTAGGAAAAACTGCCTATGCATAATTATGATATTTATTATCTACTAAAATCTAAAAAGTAGCCACACAACATGGAATGTACAACTTGGGTTGATAAAAACAAAACAGATGCTATTGAAATAATATGATTTATATAAACATTGTCACGTTAAAAAAACTTTCACATGGGGGGTGGTTGTGTGGGGAGGGCAGAATTCCCGCCTTGATTCAATTCCAAAATTGCGCGAATGCGAGGAAAGAAACTCATGCCACAGTTTGGCGTGACCTTCGAGCTCAGCTTTTTTAGAAGATTTGTCCACGAGGTGGAATCAGATAGAACATTCTCATTACATCATTCAGGGCTAAATCCTGTCGACGAAAGATTTTCATGTTTCACACAACTCAAAAATTCAAAAGCACCATGAGTAAGACAAAGAGTTTTAGTGCATCGGGTAGCTGAGGGGTCACAAAGCCCACCAGAGATCACTGATTGACTAGAAAGTGGGCACGTGGCAACCTTTTGCCAAATCGAGTTGCTGAAGCTGCATTTGAAGAAGGGATCATTTCGGGACTCCTGCACAATTTACACATCGGGCGGGAGTATTAGTTGAGATTTTTTTGCATTTGAGGTTCGGGCGCATGTTGAATCGATATGTGTGCAGCAATACGAGTCGAAGACATCAATGCGTGTTGGTACACATGATGTCTAGTCGTGTTCAAGCTTGGGTAGCAGCATTTGCGGTGCTAGTGCCGCATGGCACCCTTAACGGTGAAAGGTCCTCTCACGCATGACCGTTCTGATATCACCCTAATGTCTACTACACAACCTTCTTCTTGTAGACGTTGTTGGGCCTCCAAGTGCATAGGTTTATAGAACAACAACAAATTCCCTCAAGTGGATGACCTAAAGTTTATCAATCCGTGAGAGGCGTAGGATGAAGATGGTCTCTCTCAAACAACCCTGCAACCAAATAACAAAGAGTCTCTTGTGTCCCCAACACACCCAATACAATGGTAAATTGTATAGGCGCACTAGTTCGACGAAGAGATGGTGATACAAGTGCAATATGGATTATAGATATAGGTTTTTGTAATCTGAAAAAATATAAAAACAGCAAGATCGCAAGTAGTAAAAGTGAGCGTAAACGGTATTGCAATGCTAGGAAACAAGGCCTAGGGTTCATACTTTCACTAGTGCAAGTTCTCTCAAAAATAATAACATAATTGGATCATATAACTATCCCTCAACATGCAACAAAGAGTCACTCCAAAGTCACTAATAGCGGAGAACGAACGAAGAGATTATGGTAGGGTACGAAACCACCTCAAAGTTATTCTTTCTGATCGATCTATTCAAGAGTTCGTACTAAAATAACACCTTAAGACACAAATCAACCAAAACCCTAATGTCACCTAGATACTCCAATGTCACCTCAAGTATCCGTGGATATGATTATACGATATGCATCACACAATCTCAGATTCATCTATTCAACCAACACAAAGAACTTCAAGGAGTGCCCCAAAGTTTCTACCGGAGAGTCAAGACGAAAACGTGTGCCAACCCATATGCATAAGTTCATGAGGTCACGAAACTCACAAGTTGATCCTTTGGCAAGCACAATGTGTTGGAAAGATCCTGATATATATAGCTAATTGGATGTGAGTCTTCATGAACTATTATTGTTGACATTACCCTTGAGGTAAAACATTGGGAGGCAAAACTATAAGCCCCCATCTGTCTCTGTGTCCGATTAAAACTTCATACCCATAAATATTGTATCAGTGTTAGCAATTGTGAAAGACTAAAAGATGGTTGAGTATGTGGATTTGCTGAAAAGCTCTTATATTGACTCTTTCTTATGTTATGATAAATTGCAATTACCTCAATGACTGAGATTAGAGTTTGTTGGTTCTCAATGAAGTTTATGATTCATACTTGAAATTGTGATTGAATTGTTACTTTAGCATAAGAGATCATATGACTATATATATATATATATATTGTTATTCTAAGAATGATCATGATGCCCTCATGTCAGTATTTTATTTTATCGACACCTCTATCTCCAAACATGTGGACATATTTTTCGATTTCGGCTTTCGCTTGGAGGACAAGTGAGGTCTAAGCTTGGGGGAGTTGATACATCCATTTTGCATCATGCTTTTATATCGATATTTATTGCATCATGGGTTGTTATTACATATTATGTCACAATACTTATGCCTATTCTCTCTTATTTTACAAGGTTTACATGAAGAGGGAGAATGCCGGCAGCTGGGATTCTGGGCGGGAAAAGGAGCAAATATTAGAGACCTATTCTGCACAGCTCCAAAAGTCCTGAAAGTTCACGGAGGCTATTTCCAGAATATATAAAAATACCGAGCGCAAGAAGTTCCAGAGGAGGGCCACACCCTGGCCACGAGGGTGGGGGCGCGCCCTACCCCTGCCTCGTGGGCCCCCTGGTGGCCCTCCGATGCCCATCTTCTGCTATATGGAGTCTTTCATCGAGGAAAAAATCATAAGCAAGCTTTCGGGACGAGACTCCGCCGCCGCGAGGCGGAACCTTGGCGGAACCAGTCTAGGCTCTGGTGGAGCTGTTCTGTCAGGGAAACTTCCCTCCGGGAGGGGGAAATCATCACCATCGTCATCACCAATGATCCTCTCATCGGGAGGGGGTCAATCTCCATCAACATCTTCACCAGCACCATCTCATCTCAAGCCCTAGTTCATCTCTTGTGTCCAATCTTTGTATCCAAACCTCAGATTGGTACCTGTGGGTTGCTAGTAGTGTTGATTACTCCTTGTAGTTGATGCTAGTTGGTTTACTTGGTGGAAGATCATATGTTCAGATCCATTATGCATGTTAATACCCCTCTGATTATGAACATGAATATGCTTTGTGAGTAGTTATGTTTGTTCCTGAGGACATGGGAGAAGTCTTGCTATTAGTAGTCATGTGAATTTGGTATTCGTTCGATATTTTGATGAGATGTATGTTGTCATCCCTCTAGTGGTGTCATGTGAACGTCGACTACATGACACTTCACCATTGTTTGGGCCTAGAGGGAGGCATTGGGAAGTAATAAGTAGATGATGGGTTGCTAGTGTGACAGAAGCTTAAACCCTAGTTTATGCGTTGCTTCGTAAGGGCTGATTTGGATCCATATGTTTCATGCTATGGTTAGGTTTACCTTAATATTTCTGTTGTAGTTGCGGATGCTTGCAATAGGGGTTAATCATAAGTGGGATGCTTGTCCAAGTAAGGACAGTACACAAGCACCGGTCCACCCACATATAAGATTATCAAAGTACCGAACGCGAATCATATGATCGTGATGAAAACTAGCTTGACGATAATTCACATGTGTCCTCGGGAGCGCTTTCCTTCATATCAGAGTTTGTCCAGGCTTGTCCTTTGTTACAAAAAGGATTGGGCCATCTTGATGCACCTTATTTACTTTTATTACTTGCTACTCGTTACAAATTAGCTTATCACAAAACTATCTGTTACTGATAATTTCAGTGCTTGCAGAGAATACCTTGCTGAAAACCGCTTATCATTTCCTTCTACTCCTCGTTGGATTCGACACTCTTACTTATCCAAAGGACTACGATATATACCCTATACTTATGGGTCATCAAGACTCTTTTCTGGCGCCGTCGCCGGGGAGTAAAGCGCCTTTGGTAGGTAGAATTTGGTAAGGAAAAATTTATATAGTGTGCTGAAATTTACTGTCACTTGTTACTATGGAAAGTAATCCTTTGAGGGGCTTGTTCGGGGTATCTTCACCCCGACCGGTAGAGCAAATAGTTGCTCCTCAACCTACTAGACCTACTGGAAATGAAAATGTTTACTTCGAAATTCCTTCGGGTATGATAGAGAAACTGCTAGCTAATCCTTTTGCGGGACATGGAACATTGCATCCCGACTTACACTTAATCTATGTGGATGAAGTTTGTGGATTATTTAAGCTTGCAGGTATGCCCGATGATGTTATCAAGAAGAAGGTCTTCTCTTTATCTTTGAAGGGAGATGCATTGACATGGTATAGGCTATGTGATGATATGGGATCATGGGACTATAAGCGATTGAAATTGGAATTTCATCAGAAGTTTTATCCTATGCATCTTGTTCATCGTGATCATAATTATATATATAATTTTTGGCCTCGCGAAGGAGAAAGCATCGCTCAAGCTTGGGGGAGGCTTAAGTCAATGTTATATTCATGCCCCAATCATGAGCTCTCAAGAGAAATGATTATTCAAAATTTTTATGCTCGGCTTTCTGACAACAATCGCTCCATGCTCGATACTTCTTGTACTGGTTCCTTTATGATGAAGACTACTGAATACAAATGGAATTTATTGGAGAGAATTAAACGCAACTCTGAAGATTGGGATCTCGATGAAGGTAAGGAGTCAGGTATAACACCTAAGTTTGATTGTGTTAAATCTTTTATGGATACCGACGTTTTCCGCAAATTTAGCACTAAATATGGACTTGACTCTGAGATAGTAGCTTCTTTCTGTGAATCCTTTGCTACTCATGTTGATCTCCCTAAAGTGAAGTGATTTAAATATAATCCTCCCATTTAAGTAAAAGTAGTTTCACCTATTAAAGTTGAAGAAAAGACTATCACTTATAATGATCCTATTGTTCCTATTGCTTATGTTGAGAAACCACCTTTCTCTGTTAGAATAAAGAATCATGCTAAAGCTTCAACTGTGGTCAAAAAAGTAATATTAAGACACCTAAACCCCCTAAGCAAGTTAAAGTTGAACCTAATGTTGCTATGGTTAAAGATCTCTTGGCCGATAATATTGATGGGCAGGTTATTTACTTCTGTGATGAGACTGCTAGAATTGCTAAACCTGGTGCTAAAGATAAACATAGACCTGTCGTAGGCACGCCTGTTATTTCTGTTAAAATAGGAGACCATTGTTATCATGGCTTATGTGATATGGGTGCTAGTGCTAGTGCAATACCTATTTGCTTATACAAAGAAATTATGCATGATATTGCACCGGCTGAAATAGAAGGTATTGATATTACCATTAAGCTTGCCAATAGAGATACTATTTCACCGATTGGGATTGTTAGAGATGTTGAAGTCTTGTGTGGGAAGGCTAAATATCCTGCCGATTTTCTTGTTCTTGGTTCCCCTCAAGATAGCTTTTGTCCCATTATATTTGGTAGACCCTTCTTGAATACTGTTAATGTTAAGATAGATTGCAATAAGGATATTATTTCTGTTAGTTTAGGGGATATGTCTCATGAGTTTATTTTTTCTAAATTTCATAGACAACCCCATGATAAAGAATTACCTAGTAAAGATGAAATTATTGGTCTTGCTTCTATTGTCGTGCCTCCTACTGATCCATTAGAACAATATTTGCTAGACCATGAAAATGATATGTTTATGAGTGAAAGAAGGGAAATAGATGAAGTATTCTTTAAACAGGGACCTATTATGAAACACAACTTGCCTGTTGAAATCCTAGGGGATCCTCCTCCACCCAAAGGTGATCCCGTGTTTGAGCTTAAACCATTACCTGATACTCTTAAATATGCTTATCTTGATGAAAAGAAGATATATCCTATTATTATTAATGCTAACCTTTCAGAGAAGGAGGAAGAGAAATTATTGAATACTCTGAAGAAGCACCGTGCTGCTATTGGATATACTCTTGATGATCTTAAGGGCATTAGTCCCACTCTATGTCAACACAAAATAAATTTGGAGGAAGACACCAAACCAGTTATTGATCATCAACGACGGCTGAATCCTAAGATGAAAGAAGTGGCAAGAAAGGAAATATTAAAACTCCTTGAGGCAGGTATAATTTATCCCGTTGCTGATAGTCAGTGGGTAAGTCATGTTCATTGTGTCCCCAAGAAGGGAGGTATTACTGTTGTTCCTAATGATAAAGATGAATTGATTCCGCAAAGAATTATTACAGGTTATAGGATGGTAATTGATTTCCGCAAATTAAATAAGGCTACTAAAAAAGATCATTACCCCTTACCTTTTATTGATCAAATTCTAGAAAGATTATACAAACATACACATTTTTTCTTTCTAGATGGTTACTCTGGCTTCTCTCAAATACCTGTGTCAGCTCATGATCAATCAAAGACCACTTTTACTTGCCCTTTCGGTACTTTTTCTTATAGACATATGCCTTTTGGTTTATGTAATGCACCTGCTACCTTTCAAAGATGCATGATGGCTATATTCTATGATTTTTGTGAAAAGATATGTGAGGTATTCATGGATGATTTCTCTGTTTATGGGTCCTCTTTTGATGATTGCTTGAGCAACCTTGATCGAGTTTTGCAGAGATGTGGAGAAACTAATCTTGTCTTGAATTGGGAGAAATGCCGCTTTATGGTTAATGAAGGTATTGTCTTGGGGCATAAAATCTCTGAAAGAGGCTTTGAAGTTGATAAAGCTAAAGCTGATGCTATTGAAAAGATGTCATGTCCCAAGGACATTAAAGGTATAAGAAGCTTCCTCGGTCACGCCAGTTTTTATAGGAGGTTCATTAAGGACTTCTCAAATATTTCTCGGCCTCTAACTAATCTATTACAAAAAGATATTCCTTTTGTCTTTGATGATGATTGTGTAGAAGCATTTGAAATACTTAAGAAAGCATTGATTTCTGCACCTATTGTTCAGCCACCTGATTGGAATTTACCCTTTGAAATTATGTGTGATGCTAGTGATTGTGTTGTAGGTGTTGTTCTAGGGCAAAGAGTTGATAAGAAATTAAATGTTATTCAATATGCTAGCAAAACTCTAGACAATGCCCAGAGAAATTATGCTACTACTGAAAAAGAATTTTTAGCAGTTGTTTTCGCTTGTGATAAGTTCAAACCTTATATTGTTGATTCTAAAGTAACTATTCACACTAATCATGCTGGTATTAAATACCTTATGAAAAAGAAAGATGCTAAACCTAGACTTATTAGATGGGTTCTCCTGCTATAAGAATTTGATTTGCATATTATTGATAGAAATGGAGCTGAGAACCCCGTTGCAGACAACTTGTCTAGGTTAGAAAATGTTCTTGATGACCCACTACCTATAGATGATAGCTTTCCTGATGAACAATTAAATGTCATAAATGCTTCTCGAACTGCTCCATGGTATGCTGATTATGCTAATTATATTGTTGCTAAATTTATACCACCTAGTTTCACATACCAGCAAAAGAAAAATTTCTTCTATGATTTGAGACATTAGCTTTGGGATGACCCACATCTTTATAAAGAAGGAGTAGATGGTATTATTAGACGTTGTGTACCTGAGCATGAACAGGAACAGATCCTACGCAAGTGTCACTCTGAGGCTTATGGAGGACACCATGCTGAAGATAGAACTGCACATAAGGTATTGCAATCCGGTTTTTATTGGCCCACTCTCTTCAAGGATTCCCGTAAGTTTGTCTTGTATTGTGATGAATGTCAAAGAATTGGTAATATTAGTAGACGTCAAGAAATGCCTATGAATTATTCACTTGTTATTGAACCATTTAATGTTTGGGGCTTTGATTATATGGGGCCTTTTCCTTCCTCTAATGGGTATACACATATTTTAGTTGCTGTTGATTACGTTACTAAGTGGGTAGAAGCTATTCCAACTAGTAGTGTTGATCATAACACCTCTATTAAGATGCTTAAAGAAGTTATTTTTCCAAGGTTTGGAGTCCCTAGATATTTAATGACTGATGGTGGTTCACATTTTATTCATGGTGCCTTTCGTAAAATGCTTGCTAAGTATGATGTTAATCATGGAATTGCATCTCCTTATCGCCCACAGTCTAGTGGTCAAGTAAAATTGACTAATAGAGAGCTCAAATTAATTTTGCAAAAGACCGTTAATAGATCTAGGATGAATTGGTCCAAGAAACTTGATGATGCATTATGGGCTTATAGAACTGCATATAAAAATCCTATGGGTATGTCTCCTTATTAAATGGTTTATGGTAAAGCATGTCACTTACCTCTTGAACTAGAACATAAGGCATATTGGGCCATTAAAGAGCTCAACTATGACTTAAAACTTGCCGGTGAGAAGAGGTTATTTGACATTATCTCACTTGATGAATGAAGAACCCACGCTTATGAAAATGCCAAGCTGTTTAAAGAAAAAGTTAAAAGATGGCATGACAAAAGGATACAAAAGCGTGAGTTTAATGTAGATGATTATGTATTGCTATACAACTCTCGTTTAAGGTTTTTTGCAGGCAAACTTCTCTCTAAATGGGAAGGCCCTTACGTAATCGAGGAGGTCTACTGTTCCGGTGCCATAAAAATCAACAACTTCGAAGGCACAAATCCGAGGGTGGTGAACGGTCAAAGAATCAAACATTATATCTCAGGTAATCCTATAAATGTTGAAACTAATATTATTGAATCCGTAACTCCGGACGAATACATAAGGGACACTTTCCAGAATGTTTCAGACTTCGAAAAGGAATAGGTATGTGGTACGGTAAGTAAACCGACTCCAAAACAGTTCTAATGGCAATTTTTCTCTGTTTTGGAATATTTAGAAAAATAGGAAAATAAGAAGCAGACCGGAAAGGACACGAGGCTCCCACGAGGGTGGGAGGCGCGCCCTACCCCCCTGGGCGCGCCCCTTGCCTCGTGGGCACCTCATGCGCTTTTCGGACTCCGTTTTCTTGCACGATACTTCTTTTGGTCGATAAAAATTCATTATATAATCTCCCGAAGGTTTTGACCACCGTATCACGCAAATATCCTTTGTTCTTGTTTCGAGCTATCTTCTGTCAGGGTTGTCAAGGCCAGGCATCATGTCGTCCCCCTCCTCCAACAGTGGTGACAACGATGCTTGGCTAATGAAGATAGAGCTGAAGAGGGAAGAACCTATGGAGATCAACAAGGATGAAGGGATCAAGAATACCACAGAGGACCAAGTTCCGGCAGCAGAAGACATCCTTCAACTTGATCACAATCTTCTTACCCCAACTGAGATCGAGGCTTTCAAGATGATTGAGTTAGCCCGTATACAAAACAAGTATCTCACATGCGAAAATATTTTGTTGAACGAGCATATCATCGCACTCAAGGGCATTATCCGCAAGCTGGAGGACCTCCTACGCTCGATGTGCGACTATCCATCATCAACAACTCCACCTTCTTCACCAACAAAGAAGAACTGAGTATCTGGTATGGTACTCCCCTTGGCAACTGCCAAGCTTGGGGGAGTGCCCCGGTATCATATTACCATCACTTTTATCTTTACCATTTTTCTTAGTTCGATCCTTTTAGTAATATCTTGATTTAGTAGAACAAAGTTTTAGTATGATCTGGTTGTGAGTTTTTCTTTATGATCCCCCTATGTAATTGAGTCCGTGAGCTATATAATAAAGATTAGTGTTGAGTCAAGGGCTTGATTATTTTGCTATGATCTTGAGGGAATTAAATAAAATGAAAGAGAAGAAATAAAAAGAAACAAAGAGATCATATGGATCTTATGGAGAGTAATGAGCTCACATATAAAGAGTATGATGAATAAAAGTTGTTGAGAGTTGACAAACATAGTTTTGGTCATCGTTGCAATTAATAGGAAGTAATAAAGAAAGAGAGGTTCACATATAAATATACTATCTTAGACATCTTTTATGATTGTGAGCACTCATTAAAGTATGACATTCTAAGAGTTGATGTTGGACAAGGAAGACAATGTAATGGTTATATTTTCTTACATCTGAGATAAATTATATTGTCATGGATTATCCAACATGTTGAGCTTGCCTTTCCCTCTCATTCTAGCCAATTGCTTCGCACCAAGTAGAGATACTACTTGTGCTCCCAAATATCCCTAAACCCAGTTTTGCCATGAGAGTCCACCATATCTACCTATGGATTGAGTAAGATCCTTCAAGTAAGTTGTCATCGGTGCAAGCAATAAAAATTGCTCTCTGAATATGTATGACTTATTAGTGCGGAGAAAATAAGCTTTATACGATCTTGTGATATGGAAGAAATAAAAGCGACAGACTGCATAATGAAGGTCCATATCACAAGTGGCAATATAAAGTGACGTTCTTTTGCATTAAGATTTCGTGCATCCAACCATAAAAGCGCATGACAACCTCTGCTTCCCTCTGCGAAGGGCCTATCTTTTACTTTTTATCTTCTACCTTACATAAGAGTCATGGTGATCTTCACCTTTCCTTTTTACATTTTATCCTTTGGCAAGCACAATGTGTTGGAAAGATCCTGATATATATAGCTAATTGGATGTGAGTCTTCATGAACTATTATTGTTGACATTACCCTTGAGGTAAAACGTTGGAAGGCAAAACTATAAGCCCCTATCTGTCTCTGTGTCCGATTAAAACTTCATACCCATAAATATTGCATGAGTGTTAGCAATTGTGAAAGACTAAAAGATGGTTGAGTATGTGGATTTGCTGAAAAGCTCTTATATTGACTCTTTCCTATGTTATGATAAATTGCAATTGCCTCAATGACTGAGATAAGAGTTTGTTGGTTCTCAATGAAGTTTATGATTCATACTTGAAATTTTGATTGAAATTGTGATTTAATTGAAATTGTGATGTTTTGTATGGGTGTAAATTTTGAATGAGAAATGTAGCCAGGTCACGAAGCATATAGATAAAATACATCCTTTTAAATACATGACCACCATTTTAGCCTCATTATTCATATAATTTGTGTGATGATCAACCAACAACATGAATGCAACCACATGCATACTAGGCATTATGCGAAAGAAATGTGATGGCATGCTAAGCAATCCTCGATTTCTTGATTAAGATGATTGGTCTAGTTGCAAAGAGATAGCCTTCACTTTTATGATTTTATTTTAGGAAAAACTATCTATGCATAATTCTGATATTTTTTAGCTACTAAAATCTGAAAAGTAACCACAAATCATAGAATGTAAGACTTAGGTTGATAAGAAGAAACATATGCTATTCAAATAATATGATGTATATAAACATTGTCAAGTATTTTTTTGAAACTTTCACGTGAGGGGTGGAGATGGGTGGTTGGATCATTGCGTGGGGTACTAGGCATTCTACCAAAGAAACTTGACGGCATGCTACATGATCCTTGATTGCTTGATTAAGATGATTGGTCTAGTTGCAAAGAGATAGTCTTCAATTTCATCATTTTATTTTAGGAAAAAATATTTATGCATAATTCATGGAATGTATGACTTAAGTTGATAAGAACGGAACATAGGTTATTCAAATAATATGATCTATATAAACATTGTCACATTTTTTTAAACTTTATGTGAGGGGGGGGGGTTGGGTCATTGGGTGGGGAGGGCAGAATCCCCGCCTTAATTCAATTCCAAAATTGCACGAATGCGAGGAAAGAAACTCACGCCCAGTTTGAAGTGATCTTCGAGCTCAACTTTTTTTAACATATTTGTCTACATAGTGGAACTAGAGAGAACATTCACATTACATCATTCGGTCATAAATCCTGCTGACGAAAGACTTTCGCATTTCACGCAACCCAACACTTCGAAAGCATCACGAGTACAACAAAGGGTTTTAGTGCTTGGGGTAGCTGAGGGGTCGCGAAGCCCATCAAAGATCGTCGATTGGCTTGAATGTGGGCACGTGGGCACCTTTTGCCAAATCAAGCTGGTGAAGCTACATTTGATGAAGAGATGGTTTCGGGGTTCCTGTACTATTTCACACATCAGGTAAGAGTATTAGTCAAGTTTTTTTTGCATTTGAGGTTTGAGCGCAACACGAGTTGAAGACACAATGTGCGCCAGCATACATGATGTCCAGATGTGTTCAATCTCGGGCAACAACATTTGTGATGCTAGTGCCACATAAGGACATTTACTGGTGAAAGATCCTCTCGGGAATGATTGTTTTGACATCACCCCCTTCGTGGAAGATAACCTGTGGCAAAAGCACACACAGAAAATACAGCTCGTTGCCCAAAACCATGGTCTGCCGGTTACGCGAGGATCGGTCGACCCCCAAGGAAATAGTTGCTACAAAAGCATTTTGGTTTAGGTGGTGTGAGCCAGTGGCAAGGGAAGGAGTGGCAATCGGCTCGGGTAGGATCCATCAGTCTAGCCTAAAGTAAGTAGAGCACCCACCTTTTATCTGACATTGGGTGATTTGGTGTGGGGCGTGAAGGTCTCTGTGCAATGACATAGCTAGGTAAGAAGCATGGTTCACAAAGATAATCGGGTAAGGTGAGTGATGAAGTATCCATTACTTGTAGGGCGGGTATGGAGAGCGGAGGAATTTGTAGGCAATTTCAACAGAATGCAAAGTTTGTGCAATATTTTTTTAATACCAAGACCACATGAAGGCTTTGTCATGCAAACTTTATCCTATGCTGCAAGACATTTATCCCATGAGCAAGTATTGTCATTGGACCGGAAGAAACAATGTCTCCTTGTATCCGGTTGTTCTACTATAAATTTTGGCAGGTTGAAAACGCCCATGAAATAGGAAGGGAGTCTACTGAGTACCATAGGAGAACCACAAGCCCCCCCCCCCCCCCCCCCCCCCCCCCTTAAGAAGGAGAGTCATCCATCCCGAGAGAAATATGATAATCGATGGTTGGAGGGAGAAGGAGGGCAACTTGTGCATTGACAGTGGAAGATTGGGTTATTGTTGTGGAAGGACACAAAACATGTTTTAAGCAAATCTAAAGTAATGACCGGGGAGGAGAAATCACCAACACAAATGTATTCACTAAAACATATATGTTGCTTTTAAGCAACCGACCAAGCATATTCTTTCAACACAAGACACTGTAGGTGACAACTAGCAAGCTAGCCAATTCATCAACACGAGACCCCAACAAGTGGGAGTTTTGTGAATTAAAAAATATAAATAGATTCCGTCTAAGCAAATACACAGGTATGTATTTGGATTACAGTATAGTACCATGGGTGGGTAGGAAAACTAGGAAACAACAAATGCAATTAATCTACATTTTTAAATTTAATTGTGAATTATACAAAGAAAGGAAAACACAAATACTCAAACAAGTCACTATGATGTTTGGCGCTAATGTATTTCATATGTGTTGCGTGCCCCTAGCGGTTTACAGAAACCTGTTGATGTTTTCTAGCTACGGAAATCTAAAAAGTAACCAGGCATCATTGAATGTGTGATTCATGCCAATAAGAACAAAACATATGCAATCTCAAATAATAAGATTTATATAAACATTGTTGCATAACCTTTTGGGACTTTCGGAGGGGGTCAGGGATCCCTAACAGGAGGAAAGAAAATAGTGCCACGGTGTGGTGTGATCTTTGAGATTGCCTTTTTAGCTGATTTGTCCACAAGATGAAATTAGATAGAACATTCACTACTACATCATTCGGTGCTAAATCTTTCCGACGGAATACTTTCACGTTTCTCGCATCCCAAACTTTACAAAGCAACGTGAGCGAGATGAAGGATGTTAGTGGATGGGGTAGCCGAGGGGTCGTAGAGCCCATCTAGAGATCGCTGATTGGATGGAGAGTGGGCACGATGACCACCTTTTGCCATATCCAGTTGACAATGTTGCATTAAAAAGAGAGATAGTTTCGCGATTTCGACACCACATCACACATTGGGTAGGATTCGTAGTGGAGAAGGCAAAGATTTTGTGCAAGAATGTTTTTAACAGCAAGACCACATGCAAGCTTTGGCGTGTAGACTTTATACTATGTTGCAAGGCATTTAGGCCTAGAAGCAAGTATCGTCATTGGACCGGAAGAAGTAACGTTTCCCTTTATGTAGGATTTTCCCTCTCCCTTCCCCCAACCCCGTGTGAAGGAGATCGGTCCATCCCCATAGATATATGTCAAAGCTATCCATCAACAGTTTGAAGGTGGGGGTGGGCATCTTGTGCAGTGATAGAGGAAGACCGAGCTATATTGCGGAAAGGACACACACATATTTTAAGCAAAGCTGAAGTAATCACTAGAGAGGAGAAATCAACATCTTTTTAGCAACCGATCAAGCTTATACCGCAAAAAACATAAATCACGCATCTTTTAAGCAACCGGTCAAGTTTATCCCATCAAGCCAAGTGATACGTCCATTTTGCATCATGCTTTTATATCGATATTTATTGCATTATGGGTTGTTATTACACATAATGTCACAATACTTATGCCTATTCTCTCTTGTTTTTACAAGGTTACATGAAGAGGGATAATGCCGGCAGCTGGAATTCTGGGCTGGAAAAGGAGCAAATATTAGAGACCTATTCTCAACAACTCCAAAAGTCCTGAAACTTCATGGGAGCATGTTTTGTAATATATAAAAAATACTGGCGAAAGAATTAACTAAAGGGGCCCCACACCCTGGACACAAGGGTGGGGGTGCGCCCCCTGTCTCGTGGGCCCCCTGGCAGGCCTCCGATGCCCACCTTCTGCTATATGAAGTCTTTCATTCGAGAAAAAATCATAAGCAAGCTTGCGGGATGAAACTCCGCCTCCACGAGGCGAACCCAATCTAGGGCTCCGGCGGAGCTGTTCTGCCGGGGAAACATCCCTCCGGGAGGGGGAAATCATCACCATCGTCATCACCATCGTCATCACCATCAATCCTCTCACGGGGAGAGGGTCAATCTCCATCAACATCTTCGCCGGCACCATCTCCTCTCAAACCCTAGTTCATCTCTTGTATCCAATCTTTGTTTCAAAACCTCATATTGGTACCTGTGGGTTACTAGTAGTGTTGATTACTCCTTGTAGTTGATGCTAGTTGGTTTATTCGCTGAAAGATCATATGTTCAAATCCTTTATGCATATCAATACCCCTCTGATTATGAACATGAATATGATTTGTGAGTAGTTACATTTGTCCCTGAGGACATGGGAGAAGTCTTGCTATAAGTAGTCATGTGAATTTGGTATTCGTTCGATATTTTGATGAGATGTATGTTGTCTCTCGTCTAGTGGTGTCATGTGAACGTCGACTACATGACACTTGACCATTGTTTGGGCCTAGGGGAAGGCATTGGGAAGTAATAAGTAGATGATGGGTTGCTAGAGCGACAGAAGCTTAAACCCTAGTTTATGCATTGCTTCGTAAGGGGCTGATTTGGATCCATATGTTTCATGCTATGGTTAGGTTTACCTTAATACTTCTTTTGCGGATGCTTGCAACATGGGTTAATCATAAGTGAGATGCTTGTCCAAGGAAGGGCAGTACCCAAGCACCGGTCCACCCACATATCAAATTATCAAAATACCGAATGCGAATCATATGAACATGATGAAAACTAGCTTCACGATAATTCCCATGTGTCCTCGGGAGCGCTTTCCTTTATATAAGAGTTTGTCTAGGCTTGTCCTTTGCTACAAAAGGATTGGGCCATCTTGCTGCACCTTATTTACTTTTATTACTTGTTACCCATTATAAATTACCTTATCACAAAACTATCTGTTACCGATAATTTCAGTGCTTGCAAAAAATACCTTACTGAAAACTGATTATCACTTCCTTCCGCTCCTCGTTGGGTTCGACACTCTTACTTATCGAAAGTACTATGATAGATCCCCTATACTTGTAGGTCATCACCAAGACATAGATTTCTCAAATCACACAGCTAGCCAGTTCATCAATGCGAGACCCCGACAAGTGGGACTTTTGTGCATCAAACAATCTAAACACATTTCATTTAAGCAAATACACACGTATGTATTTGGATTAGAGTTTGTACCATGGGTGGACAGGGGAAACTTGGAAGCAACAAATGCAATTAATCTAAAAATTTAAATTTAATTGTGCATCATATAAACCAAGAAAAACACAAATACTCAACAAAGTCATTGTGATGGTTTGTCGCTAATGTATTTCATATGTGTTGCATGCCCCTAGTGGTTTAGAGGAACCTACCGATATGTTCTAGCTACAGAAATTTAAAAAGTAAACATGCATCATGGAATGTGAGACTCATGCCGATAAGAACATAACATATCCAATCTCAAATAATATGATCTATATAAACATTGTCACATATTTTTTAGAATTTCCAGAGGGGGTGGGGATCCCTATCACGAGGAAAGAAAATAGTTCCATAGTCTGGTGTGGTCTTTGAGCTCAACTTTTCACAAGCTAAAATAAAAGAGAGCATTCATTATTACATCAATCGAGGGCTAAATCCTGCTGACGAAAGACTTTCGCGTTTCTCGCGTCCCAAATTTTACAAAGCAATGTGAGCAAGACGAAGGATTTTAGTGCATGGGGTAACCAAGAGGTCGCAAAGCCCATCCAGATATAGCTGATTGGCTGGAAAGTGGGCATAGTGGCCACCTTTTGCCATATCCAGTTGACAAAGTTGCATTTGAAAAAGGGATGGCTTTGTGATTCCGACACAACGCCACACATTGGGTAAGAATTGTAGTCGAGAAGGAAAAAAAATTGTGCAAGAATGTTTTTAACACCAAGACCACATGCAAGCTTTCGCATGCAAAATTTTATCCTACGTTGCAAGGCATTTAGACCCAGAAGGTAGTAACATCATTGGACTAGAAGAAGCAATGTTTCCATTTATGTATCACACCCCTCCCCCGCAACCCAATGAGAGGGAGAGTCTCATGCGTCACTAATTGATATGTTTGCATGCATGCAAAATTTATATAGCCACATGGCTAAACATTTACATAGAGATTTTTTCCTCAATAATGAATGCACACTATTTTTACGTGTTTAAACTATTCTGGTATCCGTATCCAAAAGGTACGGACAACATTGATGTTTTGTGTGGGTGTAAATTTTGGACGAGAAATGTATCCATGTCACGAAGCATTTAGATAAAATACATCCTTTTAAATAGATGAACACTATTTTAGCCTCGATATTCATATTATCTGTGTGATGATCAACCAACAACATTAATGGAACCACATGCATACTAGGCATTCTACCAAAGAAACATGATGGCATGCTAAACAATCCTCGATTGCTTGATTAAGATGATTGATCTAGCTGCAAAGAGATAGCCTTCACTTTCATGATTTTATTCTAGGAAAAACTATCTATGCATAATTCATGAAATGTATGACTTAGGTTGATAAGAACGGAACATAGGTTATTCAAATAATATGATCTATATAAAAATTGTCACATTTTTTGAAACTTTCATGTGAGTGAAGGAAATATGCCCTAGAGGCAATAATAAAGTTATTATTTATTTCCTTATTTCATGATAAATGTTTATTATTCATGCTAGAATTGTATTAACCGGAAACATAATACATGTGTGAATACATAGACAAACAGAGTGTCACTAGTATGCCTCTACTTGACTAGCTCGTTAATCAAAGATGGTTATGTTTCCTAACCATAGACAAAGAGTTGTTATTTGATTAACGGGATCACATCATTAGGTGAATGATCTGATTGACATGACCCATTCCATTAGCTTAGCACCCGATCGTTTAGTATGTTGCTATTGCTTTCTTCATGACTTATACATGTTCCTATGACTATGAGATTATGCAACTCCCGTTTGCTGGAGGAACACTTTGGGTGCTACCAAATGTCACAATGTAACTGGGTGATTATAAAGGAGCATTACAGGTGTCTCCAAAGGTACATGTTGGGTTGGCGTATTTCGATATTAGGATTTGTCAGTCCGATTGTCGGAGAGGTATCTCTGGGCCCTCTCGGTAATGCACATCACTTAAGCCTTGCAAGCATTGCAACTAATGAGTTAGTTGCGAGCTGATGTATTACGGAACGAGTAAAGAGACTTGTCGGTAACGAGATTGAACTAGGTATTGAGATACCGACGATCGAATCTCGGGCAAGTAACATACCGATGACAAAGGGAACAACGTATGTTGTTATGCGGTTTGACCGATAAAGATCTTCGTAGAATATGTAGGAGCCAATATGGGCATCCAGGTCCCGCTATTGGTTATTGACCGGAAACGTGTCTCGGTCATGTCTACATTGTTCTCGAACCGTAGGGTCCGCACGCTTAACGTTACGATGACAGTTATTATGAGTTTATGCATTTTGATGTACCGAAGTTAGTTCGGAGTCCCGGATGTGATCACGGACATGACGAGGAGTCTCGAAATGGTCGAGACATAAAGATTGATATATTGGAAGCCTATATTTGGACATCGGAAGTGTTCCGGGTGAAATCGGGATTTTACCGGAGTATCGGGAGGTTACCGGAACCCCCCGGGAGCCATATGGGCCTTAATGGGCTTTAGTGGAAAGGAGAAAGGGGCAGCCCAAGGTGGCCGCGCCCCCCCCTCCCCTAGTCCTATTAGGACTAGGAGAGGTGGCCGGCCCCCTCTCTCTCTTTCCCCCTCGGGGAATCCTAGTCCAACTAGGATTGGGGGGGGGGGAGTCCTACTCCCGGTAGGAGTAGGACTCCTCCTGGCCGGCGGCCCCCTCCCCCTTGGCTCCTTTATATACGGAGGCAGGGGGCACCTCTAAACACACAAGTTGATCCTTGAGATTGTTCCTTAGCCATGTGCGGTGCCCCCCTCCACCATATTCCACCTCGGTCATATTGTAGCGGTGCTTAGGCGAAGCCCTGCAACGGTAGAACATCAAGATCATCACCACGCCGTCGTGCTGACGGAACTCCTCCCCGACGCTTTGCTGGATCGGAGCCCGGGGATCGTCATCGAGCTGTACGTGTGCTAAGAACTCGGAGGTGCCGGAGTAACGGTGCTTGGATCGGTCGGATCGGGAAGACGTACGACTACTTCCTCTACGTTGCGTCAACGCTTCTGCAGTCGGTCTGCGTGGGTACGTAGACAACACTCTCCCCTCTCATTTCTATGCATCACCATGATCTTGCGTGTGCGTAGGAATTTTTTTGAAATTACTGCGTTCCCCAAGAGTGGCATCCGAGCCTAGGTTTTATGGTTTGATGTTATATGCACGAGTAGAACACAAGTGAGTTGTGGGTGATATAAGTCATACTGCTTACCAGCATGTCATACTTTGGTTCGGCGGTATTGTTGGATGAAGCGGCCCGGACCGACATTACGCGTACACTTACGCGAGACCGGTTCTCTCGACGTGCTTTGCACAAAGGTGGCTAGCGGGTGACAGTTTCTCCAACTTTAGTTGAACCGAGTGTGGCTACGCCCGGTCCTTGCGAAGGTTAGAACAGCACCAACTTGACAAACTATCGTTGTGGTTTTGATGCGTAGGTAAGATTGGTTCTTGCTTAAGCCCGTAGCAGCCACGTAAAACTTGCAACAACAAAGTAGAGGATGTCTAACTTGTTTTTGCAGGGCATGTTGTGATGTGATATGGTCAAAACGTGATGAGATATAAGTTGTTGTATGAGATGATCATGTTTTGTTAAAGTTATCGGCAACTGGCAAAAGCCTTATGGTTGTCTCTATATTTCATAAGATGCAAGCGCCAAATAATTGCTTTACTTTATCGCTATGCGATAGCAATAGTTGCAAGAGCAATAGTTGGCGAGACGACCGTGTGACGACACATTGATATAGATCAAGATGATGGAGATCATGGTGTCATGCCGGTGACGATAGAGATCATGACAGTACTTTGGAGATGGAGATCAAAGGCGCAAGATGATGATGGCCATATCATGTCACATATTTTGATTGCATATGATGTTTATCTTTTATACATCTTATTTTGCTTAGTTTGACGGTAGCATTTTAAGATGATCTATCACTAATTATCAAGAAGTGTTCTCCCTGAGTATGCACCGTTGCCAAAGTTCGTCGTGCCCAGACACCACGTGATGATCGGGTGTGATAAGCTCTATGTCCATCTACAACGGGTGCAAGCCAGTTTTGCACACGCGGAATACTCAGGTTAAACTTGACGAGCCTAGCATATGCAGATATGGCCTCGGAACACGGAGACCGAAAGGTCGAGCGTGAATCATATAGTAGATATGATCAACATAGTGATGTTCACCATTGAAAACTACTCCATCTCACGTGATGATCGGTTATGGTTTAGTTGATATGGATCACGTAATCACTTAGAAGATTAGAGGGATGTCTATCTAAGTGGGAGTTCTTAAGTAATATGATTAATTGAACTTAAATTTATCATGAACTTAGTCCTGGTAGTATTTTGCAAATTATGTTGTAGATCGATAGCTTGCGTTGTTGCTTTCATATGTTTATTTTGATATGTTCCTAGAGAAAAATTGTGTTGAAAGATGTTAGTAGCAATGATGCGGATTGGATCCGTGATCTGAGGTTTATCCTCATTGCTGCACAGAAGAATTATGTCCTTGATGCACCGCTAGGTGACGGACCCATTGCAGGAGCAGATGCAGATGTTATGAACGTTTGGCTAGCTCAATATGATGACTACTTGATAGTTTAGTGCACCATGCTTAATGGCTTAGAATCGGAACTTCAAAGACGTTTTGAACGTCATGGAGCATATGAGATGTTCCAAGAGTTGAAGTTAATATTTCAAGCAAATACCCGAGTTGAGAGATATGAAGTCTCCAACAAGTTCTATAGCTAAAAGATGGAGGAGAATCGCTCAACTAGTGAGCATGTGCTCAGATTGTCTGAGTACTACAATCGCTTGAATCAAGTGGGAGTTAATCTTCCAGATAAGATAGTGATTGACAGAATTCTCTAGTCACCATCACCAAGTTAGTAGAACTTCGTGATGAACTATGATATGCAAGGGATAACAGAAACGATTCCCAAGCTCTTCGTAATGCGGAAATTGACGAAGGTAGAAATCAAGAAAAACATCAAGTGTTGATGGTAGACAAGACCACTAGTTTCAAGAAAAGGGCAGAAGGAAGAAGGGGAACTTCAAGAAGAACAGCAAGCAAGTTGCTGCTCAAGTGAAGAAGCCCAAGTCTGGTCCTAAGCCTGAGACTAAGTGTTTCTACTGCAAAGGGACTGGTCACTGGAAGCGGAACTACCCCAAGTGATTGGCAGATAAGAAGGATGGCAAAGTGAACATAAGTATATTTGATATACATGTTATTGATGTGTATTTTACTAGTGTTTATAGCAACCCCTCAGTATTTGATACTAGTTCAGTTGCTAATATTAGTAACTCGAAACAGGAGTTGCAGAATAAACAGAGACTAGTTAAGGGTGAAGTGACGATGTGTGTTGGAAGTGGTTCCAAGATTGATATGATCATCATCGCACACTCCCTATACTTTCGGGATTAGTGTTGAACCTGAATAAGTGTTATTTGGTGTTTGCGTTGAGCATGAATATGATTTGATCATGTTTATTGTAATACGGTTATTCATTTAAGTAAGAGAATAAATTGTTGTTCTGTTTACATGAATAAAACCTTATATGGTTACACACCCAATGAAAATAGTTCGTTGGATCTCGATCGTAGTGATACACATAATCATAATATTGAAACCAATAGATGCAAAGTTAATAATGATAAGTGCAACTTATTTGTAGCACTGCCGTTTAGGTCATATTGGTGTAAAGCGCATGAAGAAACTCCATACTGATGGGAGTTTGGAATCACTTGATTATAATCACTTGATGCTTGCGAACCATGCCTTATGGACTAAAACGCCGTTCTCCGGAACAATGAAGCAAGCAACAGATTTGTTGGAAATCATACATACTGATGTATGTGGTCCGATGAATATTAAGGCTTGCAGCAGGTATCATTATTTTCTGACCTTCACAGATGATTTGAGCAGATATGGGGATATCTACTTGATGAAACATAAGTCTGAAACATTTGAACAGTTCAAAGAATTTCAGAGTGAAGTGGAAAATCATCGTGACAAGAAAATAAAAGTTTCTACGATATGATCGCAGAGGTAAAATATTTGAGTTACGAGTTTGGCCTTCAATTAAAACAATGTGAAATAGTTTCACTACTCACGCCACCTGGAACACCATAGTGTAATGGTGTGTCCAAACGTCATAACCGTACTTTATTAGATATAGTGCGATCTATGATGTCTCTTACCGATCTACCACTATCGTTTTGGGGTTATGCATTAGAGACAGCCGCATTCACGTTAAATAGGGCACCATCTAAATCCGTTGAGACGACACCATGTGAACTATGGTTTGGCAAGAAACCTAAGCTGTCGTTTCTTAAAGTTTGGGGTTGCGATGCTTATATGAAAAAGTTTCATCCTGATAAGCTCAAACTCAAATCGGAGAAGTGCGTCTTCATAGGATATCCAAAGGAAACTATTGGATACACCTTCTATCACAGATCCGAAGGCAAGACTTTTGTTGCTAAATTCGGAAACTTTCTGGAGAAGGAGTTTCTCTCGAAAGAAGTGAGTGGGAGGAAAGTAGAACTTGACGAGGTAACTGTACCTGCTCCCTTATTGGAAAGTAGTACATCACAGAAAATGTTTCTGTGACACCTACACTAGTTAGTGAGGAAGCTAATGATGATGATCATGAAACTTCAGAACAAGATACTACTGAACCTCGTAGATCAACCAGAGTAAGATCCGCGCCAGAGTGGTACGGTAATCCTGTTCTGGAAGTCATGCTACTAGATCATGATGAACCTACGAACTATGAAAAAGCGATGGTGAGCCCGGATTCCACAAAGTGGCTTGAAGCCATGAAATCTGAGATATGATCCATGTATGAGAACAAAGTATGGACTTTGGTTGACTTGCCCGATGATCGGCAAGCCATAGAAAATAAATGGATCTTCAAGAGGAAGACGGACGCTGATAGTAGTGTTACTATCTACAAAGCTAGAATTGTCGCAAAAGGTTTTCGACAAGTTCAAGGTGTTGACTACGATGAGATTTTCTCACTCGTATCTATGCTTAAGTCTGTCCGAATCATGTTAGCAATTGCCGCATTTTATGAAATCTGGCAAATGGATAAACAAAACTGCATTCCTTAATGGATTTACTAAAGAAGAGTTGTATACGATGCAACTAGAAGGTTCTGTCGATCCTAAAGGTGTTAACTAAATATGCAAGCTCCAGCGATCCATCTATGGACTGGTGCAAGAATCTCGGAGTTGGAATATACGCTTTGATAAGTTGATCAAAGCATATAGTTTTATACAGACTTGCGGTGAAGCCTGTATTTACAAGAAAGTGAGTGGGAGCACTACAACATTTCTAATAAGTATATGTGAATGACATATTGTTGATCGGAAATAATGTAGAATTATTTTGCAAAGCGTAAAGGAGTGTTTGAAAGGAGTTTTTCAAAGAAAGACCTCGGTGAAGCTGCTTACATATTGAGTATCATGATCTATAGAGATAGATCAAGACACTTGATAAGTTTTTTCAATGAGTACATACCTTGACAAGATTTTGAAGTAGTTCAAAATGGAACAGTCAAAGAAAAGGTTTCTTGCCTATGTTACAAGGTGTGAAGTTGAGTAAGACTCAAAGCCCGACCACGGCAGAAGATAGAAAGAGAATGAAAGTCATTCCCTATGCCTCAGTCATAGGTTCTATAAAGTATGCCATGTTGTATACCAGATCTATTGTATGCCCTACCACTGAGTTTGGCAAGGGAGTACGATAGTGATCTAGGAGTAGATCATTGGACAACGGTCAAAATTATCCTTAGTGGAATAAGGATATGTTTCTCGATTATGGAAGTGAAAAAAGGTTCGTCGTAAAGGGTTACGCCGATGCAAGTTTTGACACTAATCTAGATGACTCTAAGTCTCAGTCTAGATACATATTGAAAGTGGGAGCAATTAGCTAGAGTAGCTCCATGCAGAGCATTGTTGACATAGAAATTTGCAAAATACATGCGGATCTGAATGTGGCAGACCCGTTGACTAAGATTCTCTCACAAGCAAAACATGATCACACCTTAGTACTCCTTGGGTGTTAATCACATAGCGATGTGAACTAGATTACTGAATCTACTAAACCCTTTGGGTGTTGGTCACATGGCGATGTGAACTATGGCTGTTAATCACATGATGATGTGAACTATCGATGTTAATCACATGGTGATGTGATCTAGATTATTGACTCTAGTGAAAGTGGGAGACTGAAGGAAATATGCCCTAGAGGCAATAATAAAGTTATTATTTATTTCCTTATTTCATGATAAATGTTTATTATTCATGCTAGAATTGTATTAACCGGAAACATAATACATGTGTGAATACATAGACAAACAGAGTGTCACTAGTATGCCTCTACTTGACTAGCTCGTTAATCAAAGATGGTTATGTTTCCTAACCATAGACAAAGAGTTGTTATTTGATTAACGGGATCACATCATTAGGTGAATGATCTGATTGACATGACCCATTCCATTAGCTTAGCACTCGATCGTTTAGTATGTTGCTATTGCTTTCTTCATGACTTATACATGTTCCTATGACCATGAGATTATGCAACTCCCGTTTGCCGGAGGAACACTTTGGGTGCTACCAAACGTCACAACGTAACTGGGTGATTATAAAGGAGCATTACAGGTGTCTCCAAAGGTACATGTTGGGTTGGCGTATTTCGAGATTAGGATTTGTCACTCCGATTGTCGGAGAGGTATCTCTGGGCCCTCTCGGTAATGCACATCACTTAAGCCTTGCAAGCATTGCAACTAATGAGTTAGTTGCGAGATGATGTATTACGAAACGAGTAAAGAGACTTGCCGCTAACGAGATTGAACTAGGTATTGAGATACCGACGATCGAATCTCGGGCAAGTAACATACCGATGACAAAGGGAACAACGTATGTTGTTATGCGGTTTGACCGATAAAGATCTTCGTAGAATATGTAGGAGCCAATATGGGCATCCAGGTCCCGCTATTGGTTATTGACCGGAAACGTGTCTCGGTCATGTCTACATTGTTCTCGAACCGTAGGGTCTGCACACTTAACGTTACGATGACAGTTATTATGAGTTTATGCATTTTGATGTACCGAAGTTAGTTCGGAGTCCCGGATGTGATCACGGACATGACGAGGAGTCTCAAAATGGTCGAGACATAAAGATTGATATATTGGAAGCCTATATTTGGACATCGGAAGTGTTCCGGGTGAAATTGGGATTTTACCGGAGTACCGGGAGGTTACCGGAACCCCCCGGGAGCCATATGGGCCTTAATGGGCTTTAGTGGAAAGGAGAAAGGGGCAGCCCAAGGTGGCCGCGCCCCCCCTCCCCTAGTCCTATTAGGACTAGGAGAGGTGGCCGGCCCCCCTCTCTCTCTTTCCCCCTCGGGGAATCCTAGTCCAACTAGGATTGGGGGGGGGGGGAGTCCTACTCCCGGTAGGAGTAGGACTCCTCCTGCGCCCTCCTCCTGGCCGGCGGCCCCCTCCCCCTTGGCTCCTTTATATACGGAGGCAGGGGGCACCTCTAAACACACAAGTTGATCCTTGAGATCGTTCCTTAGCCGTGTGCGGTGCCCCCCTCCACCATATTCCACCTCGGTCATATTGTAGCGGTGCTTAGGCGAAGCCCTGCAACGGTAGAACATCAAGATCGTCACCACGCCGTCGTGCTGACGGAACTCCTCCCCGACGCTTTGCTGGATCGGAGCCCGGGGATCGTCATCGAGCTATACGTGTGCTAAGAACTCGGAGGTGCCGGAGTAACGGTGCTTGGATCGGTCGGATCGGGAAGACGTACGACTACTTCCTCTACGTTGCGTCAACGCTTCCGCAGTCGGTCTGCGTGGGTACGTAGACAACACTCTCCCCTCTCGTTGCTATGCATCACCATGATCTTGCGTGTGCGTAGGAAATTTTTTGAAATTACTGCGTTCCCCAACAGTGAGGGGGGGGGTCATTGGGTGGGGAGGGCAGAATCCCTGCCTTAATTCAATTCCAAAATTGCACGAATGCGAGGAAAGAAACTCTTTCCCGGTTTGAAGTGATCTTCGAGCTCAGCTTTTTTAGCATATTTTTCCACAAGCTGGAACCAGAGAGAACATTCACATTACATCATTCGGGGCTAAATCCCGCCGACGGAAGACTTTCATGTGTCATGCAACCCAACACTTCAAAAGCAGGGTTTTAGTGCATGGTGTAGCTGAGGGGTCGCAGAGCCCATCAGCGATCATTGTTTGGCTAGAATGTGGGCACGTGGCCACCTTTTGCCAAATCGAGTTGGTGAAGCTGCATTTGAAGAAGAGATGGTTTCGGGGTTCCTGCACCATTTCACACATCGTGCAGGAGTATTAGTCGAGATTTTTTTTTGCACTTGAGGTTTGAGCGCATGTTGAAGCGATCTGTGTGCAGCAACACGAGGCGAAGACATCAATGCCTGCCGGCACACGTGATGTCGAGCTATGTTCAATCTCGGGCAACATCATTTGTGACTCTAGTGTCGCATAGGCACCTTTAGTGGTGAGAGGTCCTCTCAAGGAAAATCATTCTGACATCACCCTCTTCTTGGAAGATACCCTGCAGCAAAAGCACACACAGAACATACAACTCTTTGCCCAAAACCATGGTCTACCGGTATGCGAGGATCGATCGATCCCCCATGTAAATAGTTGCTACAAAAGCATTTTGGTTTAGGTGGTGTGAGAAAATGGCAAGGGAAGGAGTGGCAAGCGGCTCGGCTATGAGTCATCAGTCTAGGTAGAGCACCCTCCATTTATATGACATTGGGTGATTTGGTGTGGGCCGTGAAGATTTCTGTGTACTGATATAGCTAGGTAAGAAGCATGGTTCTCAAAGCTAATCGGGTAAGGTGAGTGATGAAATATGCATTGCTTATAGGGCAAATATGGAGAGTGGAGGAATTTGTAGGCAATTTCAGCAAAATGCAAAGATTTTATGCAATAATTTTTTAACACCAAGACCACATGAAAGCTCTGTCATGCAAACTTTATCCCACGCTGCAAGACATTTAGCCCGAGAGCAAGTATTGTCATTGGACTGAAAGAAGCAATATCTCCTTGTATATGACTATTCTACTATAAATTTTGGTAGGTTGAAAACGCCAATGAAATAGGAAGGGAGTCTACCGAGTACCGTAGGGAGAACCACAAGCCCCCCATCCCCGCACATTGAGAAGGAGAGTTGTCCATCCCAAGAGAAATATGTTAATTGATGGTTGGAGGGCGGAGGATGGCAACTTGTGCATTGACAAAGAAAGATTGGGTTATGGTTGCGGAAGGACACAAAATATGTTTTAAGCAAAGCTAAAGTAATGACTCGGGAGGAGAAATCATCAACACAAATATATTCAGTAAAACATATACAATGCTTTTAAGCTATCGACCAAGCATATTCTTTCAGCACAAGACATAGATGTCTCAAATCACACGGTGGATAACAACTAGAGTGCAAGCCAATTCATCAACACGAGACCCCATCAAGTGAGAGTTTTGTGCATTAAACAATCTAAATACAATTTATTTAAGCAAATACACACGAATGTATTTGTATTAGAATACAGTACCACGGGTGGGCATGGAAAGCTAGAAAACAACAAATGCAATCAATCTACATTTTCTAAATTTAATTGTGAATTGTACAAAGAAAGGAAAACACAAATACTCAAACAAAGTCACTATGATTGTTTGCCGCTAATGTATTTTATATGTGTTGCGTGGCCCTAGCGGTTTAGAGAAACCTGTCGATGTTTTCTAGCTACGAAAATATAAAAAGTAGCAAGGCATCATTGAATGTGTGATTCATGTCGATAAGAACAAAACATATGCAATCTCAAATAATAAGACTTAATTAAACATTGTTGCATATTTTTTTGGAACTTTCGGAGGGGGACAGGGATCCCTAACACGAGGAAAGAAAATAGTTCCACATACTGGCGTGATCTTTGAGCTTGGCCTTTTTAGCTGATTTGTCCACAAGCTGAAATCAGAGAGAACATTCACTATTACATCATTCGGTGCCAAATCCTGCTGACGGAAGACTTCTGCGTTTCTCGTATCCCAGACTTTACAAAGCAACATGAGGGAGACAAAGGATTTTAGTGCATGGGGCAGCCGAGGGGTCGTAGAACCCATCTAGAGATCGCTGATTGGATGGAAAGTGGGCACGATGGCCACCTTTTGCCATATCCAGTTGACAAAGTTGCATTCAAAAGAGAGGTGGTTTCACGATTTCGACACCACGTCACACATTGGGCAGGAGGCGTAGTCGAGAAGGCAAAGATTTTCTGCAATAATGCTTTTATCACCAAGACCACATGCAAGCTTTAGCGTGTAGGCTTTATCGTACGTTGCAAGACATTTAGACCCAGAAGCTAGTATCGTCATTGGACCAGAAGAAGTAACGTTTCCCTTTATGTAGGCACACCCCTCTCCGCCCCCCAATCCCGTGAGAAGGAGAGCCATCCATCCCCATATATATATATGTCAAAGCTGTCAATGGCTTGAAGACGGATGCGGGCATCATGTGTAGTGATAGAGGAAGACTGAGGTATGTTGCGGAAGGGACACAAACATGTTTTAAGCAAAACTGAAGTAATCACTGGAGAGGAGGAATCATCATCTTTTAAGCAACCGATCAAGCTTATCCCGCAAAAAACATATATCACGCATCTTTTAAGCAACCGCCAAGCATATCATGTAAGCTAAGACATAGATTTCTCAAATCACGCGGTGGATGACAACCAACGAGCTAGCCAATTCATCAGCGCGAGACCCCAACAAGCGACGCTCTTGTGCATTAAACAATCCAAACACATTTTCATTCAAGCAAACACATACAAGCTTGGATTGCAACAAACTAGAAAATTCGAAAATAACAAATGGAATGGAGCCATGCGTTTGAATTCAAGTTTGCACCATGCAAAGGAAAGAAGGTGATGAAAAAGAAAGAGAGAAGAGAAACACAAATGCTCAATCAGCCACGGTTCATGCCATTTCCTTTCCTTTCCACATGCGTTGCGTGGCCCTAGCAGTTTTGAGAAACCTGTCATAGCGCCGCACCCACCAGCTAGGGCCGAGCCTTGCCAAAACACAACGCTACGCTCACGCACACGCCCCCCTACCCCTCTCCCCCTCCCTCCCTCGCGGTACGGCCACACGCCGGGGGGCTGGACTGGATTGCGGCGCTGAGTTCGCAATCGCATCGCATCGCATCCATCCCCCGGACTTGGAGAAAATTGTGCCACAGTCTGGCATGATCTTTGAACGTGGCTTTTTTAGCTGATTTGTCCACAAGCTGAAGTAAGAGAGAACACTCACTATTGCATCATCCTCTTCTAAATCCCGTTGACGGAAGACTTTCACGTTTCTCGCATCCCAAACTTTACAAATCTACATGAGCGAGGCAAAATATTTTAGTGCATGGGGTAGCTGAGGGGTCGCAGAGCCCATCTAGAGAGCGCCAATTTGATGGAAAGCGGGCACAATGACCACCTTTTGCCATATCTAGTTAACAAAGTTGCATTCAAATGAGAGATGGTTTCGCGGTTCCAACACCACGTCACACATTGGGTAGGAGTCGTAGTCGAGAAGGTAAATGTTTTGTGCGAGAATGTTTTTAACACCATGACCAGATGCAAGCTTTGGCGTGCAGACTTTATCCTATGTTGCAAGGCATTTAGACCCAGAAGCAAGCATCATCATTGGACCAGAAGAAGTAACGTTTCCCTTTATGTAGGCACAACCCTCTCCATTTTCCCGACCCCGTGAGAAGGATAACAGTCCATCCCCATAGATATATGTCAAAGTTGTCCACCAATGGCTTGAAGACGGATGCAGACATCTTGCGTAGTGATAGAGGAAGACCAAGGTATGTTGCGAAAGGGACACAACCATGTTTTAAGCAAAGCTGAAGCAATCACCAAAAAGGAGAAATCAACAACATGAATCAACCCACAAAAAGCATATATCACACATCTTTTAAGCAACCGATCAAGCATATCCTGTCAAGTCAAGACATAGATTTCTCAAATCACACAGTGGATGACAACCAGCGAGCTAGCCAGTTCATCAACACGAAACTCCAACAAGTAGTAGTCTTGTGCATTAAACAATCTAAACACATTTCATTAGCAAACACATATATTCTTGGATTACAATGTAGAAAATTCAGAAATAACAAATGGAGAGGAGCCATGAATTTGTATTTAGGTTTGCACCACACAAAGAAAAGGTGAAAAGGAGAGAGAGAAGAGAAACACAAATACTCAAACAAGTCACGGTTCATGCCATTTCCTTTCCACATATGTTGCGTGCCCCTAGCAGTTTAGAGAAACATGTTGATGTTTTCCCGCTACGGAAATCTAAAAAGTAACCAGGCATCATTGAATGTGTGATTCATGCCGATAAGAACAAAACATATGCAACCTCAAATAATAAGATTTGTATAAACAATGTTGCATATTTTTGTTGGAACTTTCGAAGGGGGGCAGGGATCAGTAATATGAGGAAAGAAAATAGTGCCACAGTGTGGCGTGATCTTTGAGCTTGGCTTTTTAGCCGATTTGTCCACAAGCTGAAATAAGAGAAAACATTCACTATTATATCATTCGGTGCTAAATCTTGCTGATGGAAGACTTTCACGTTTTTCGCATCCCAAACTTTACAAAACAACGTGAGCGAGACGAAGGATTTTAGTGCATGGGGTAGCTGAGGGGTCGTAGAGCCCATCCAGGGATCGCTAATTGGACGGAAAGTGGGCCCGATGGCCACCTTTTGCCATATCCAGTTGGCAAAGTTGCATTCAATAGAGAGATGGTTTCGCTATTCCGACACCACGTCACACATTGGGTAGGAGTCGTAGTCCAGAAGGCAAAGATTTTGTGCAAGAATGTTTTTAACACCAAAACCACATGCAAGCTTTGGCGTGCAGACTTTATTCTGCGTTGCAAGTCATTTGACCCCAGAAGCTAGCATCGTCATTGGACCAGAAAAGGTAACGTTTCCCTTTACATAGGCACACCCCTCTCCGCCCCCAACCCCGCCACCAAACCTTGTGCGGTGATAGTATGTTGCGGAAGGGACACAAACATGTTTGAAGCAAAGCTGAAGTAATCACCGCAGAGGAGAAATCAACAACATGAATCTACCCACAGAAACATACATCACACATCTTTTAAGCAACCAATCTAGCTTATCCCGTCAAGCCAAGACATAGATTTCTCAAATCACACGGTGGATGACAACCAGTGAGCTAGCTAGTTCATCAACGCGTGGCCCCACCAAGCGGCGGTCTCGTGCATCAAACAATCTAAACACATTTCATTTAGACAAACACATAGTATATGCTTGGATTACAAACATAAAAATTTGGAAATAAAAATGGAATGGAGCCATGTGTCTGAATTCAAGTTTGCATCACGTAAAGAAAGAAGGTGAAAAATAAAAGAGAGAAGAGAAACACAAATTCTCAATCAAGCCACGGTTCATGCCATTTCCTTTTCTTTCCACATGCGTTGCGTGGCCCTAGCGGTTTCAAGAAACCTGTCGTAGCGCCGCACCCACCAGCTAGGGCTGAGCCTTGCCGAAACACAACGCTACGCTCACGCACACGGCCCCCCCTACCCCCTCCCTCGCTCGCGGTACGGCCACGCGCCGGGGGGCTGGACTGGATTGCGGCGCCGCGTTCGCAATCGCATCGCTCGCATCGCATCCATCCCCCGGACCTGGAGGAAATCGCTGAGCAGCCATCACCACCACAAGCGCCGCGCACTCCCCCCGCCCCCTCTCCCCCCTCCACCTCCCACTCGCGGCAGCGCAGGCCCTCCCTCGCTCGTGGGGGCGACGGGGAATCCGCAGTAGACAGGACAAAGATCGGAATTAGCCACGCACCGAGGAGGAAGGAAAGCAGACCCGGGGCAAAAACCCATTTTTTTCTCCTTTCCCTTTCGTTCTTCCTCCCGTCCGTCCGCCCTCACCGTCACCGGTCCCGTCCTCGTCCTTGCGTGCGCCGGCCGTGAGATTGGTGGACGGATAGATAGATTCTGGTGGATGGTAATGCCAACCCCCTGGCGAGTTCTTGCGCCTGGGTGTGCCAATCCGCAGTAGACACTTTTTATATTTTTACCTTTTTTTGTGTTCGTCTATCTATCCATCCATCCATCTTGGCCGGTAACGGAAGAACTGAATCGGAACTAAAACTTGAATTAACCAATCTCCGTCCGTCGCCGCCGCACGGGGAGGAAGGAGTGGGTTTTGATTGGGGGCCGGTGGGTCGGAGCCCGATCGATCGGCGGGCGGCGATGGCGCCGCCGTCCAGGGACGTGGGCTACTGGGTCAACTTCTTCCGGGGAGGCGGCGAGACCATCCTCGACGCCATCGAGGGGGCCATCGACGTCGCCGCGTCCGAGCAGCCCGCAGCCCTCCGCGCCCGGCGCGACGCCATAGCCGAGCGCCTCTACACGGCGCTCCTCCTCGCGTCCTCCGGCGCGCCCACGGCGGCGGCCGCCGCGGCGGCAGCGGCGCGTCCTCAGGCAGGGGCGCCCGCCGCTGTGCCGCAGGCGCAGGCGCAGCAGCAGGAGCAGCTCCTCCCCGAGGGCGCCGCCAGCGTCCCCAGCCTCTGCAGCTCCGACCGCGCCGAGGCCATTACCGACGACGGAGCGCCCCGCCACGACGACGACTCCGTCGCCGCCGAGGCCGAGAAAATCAAGGCCGTCCTCGTCAACTACCAGGAAAAGGTCACGCTCATCCCCTTGTTCTCCACGCCGCTGCCGCCGTCCGTGCCGCTGGTTGTTGGCTGGTAAGTGGTAACCGCCCGTGCTGAATCTGTTCTGCCGTGCTGTTTCAGTCGGAGGCGGCGTTGCTCGATCTGCTCCGGCGGCTGCAGCAGCTGGAGTTCACGGTGCACACCTTGAAGGTGAGAGACGCGACATCCACAGGAGCTCCGTTGATCGATTTGCCATGCTTATTTCCTTCTTTGTATTGGCTGGTGCTCACGCGGATTCGTCCTCATAGGTCACTGCGATTGGGAAGACCGTGGGCACCCTCCGGAAGCACAACTCCAAGCAGATTCGGCACCTCGTACGGTTGCTCATCGGGTATGTATCTCCATGTTTTTCTTGGTCCAAACCATTTCCAGAAAATTATTTTCTACTGTACTTCTGTATCTCCATTAGCTATCCATGCCCATTTTTATTGTAGTAACATTCTTTGGCATGTTTCGTGTGAATCGCAGGGGTTGGAAGAGTATAGTTGACGAATGGATGAGCAATGGAGGCAGCGGAGATGCCATTGTTGGTAAGTAGCGATCAAAATAGTTCATCATATTTCAAGTTTTTACTTAAGTAATGCTTGCCTTGTAGGCTTGTACTATAAGCTAGTTATGTGCTACTACTTCATTAGCTGATTAATTGTTCTCTTCTGCAAACAATTCGCAGATCACACCCCTCAGTCCATGCATCCGTCTAGTCTGGAGCAGGAAGACCGAGGAATGTCATCTCCTTCCGTGGACGAGGGGGCACTCTTCGCCACACCGAGTACTTCCATCCGACTCTCGGAGGTAATTGATTTTACCTAGAAATTAACCGCTCTGCAGCTTATGGGGTCCATGGTATGATCTGACACAATTCCATCTGGAATTTCTCAGGATAACCAGGGCTCTAGGATGTTTGATGGAATGGATGATGCTGGAAGTGAGTGACATCTTAACCCTCTTTGATCCCCTCTGTGATTGTTCTTTGCCAGGGACTAGCGTTTGACATGTTGATTGTTTTGTGAATTATCAACAGATACAAGGAACAGTGTACAGCGGCATCCGGGGAGCCAAGAACCAATTAGAAGGCCGCCGCAGCCAGTGGCCCAGCAGTATGACCCTGACCAGAGCTGGAGGCAAGAACAATCTGCAGCAAGGCAATCACGGCCGCAAGAACTGGCCAATGGGCAAACGAGAGAGCAATTCATTGCGGCCATGCTGGCGAAGCCCTCAAATGCTGAGTCGGGTCGTGGGAGACCTCAAGTGAGGCCTAAGCAGCAGCAAGGTGCCTCGCCCGCTCAAGGGAGACCGCAACCGGTGCCATCTGATGTGAGCATATTGCACCTCGAACAAAATACTATTTGTGGTTGTTTTATTCATACTAATCCTAAATTCTGTGCCTGCCCTGTAGAAACCGGCGGGCAACCCTGATGCGAACTCGCTTCGAGCAAAGCTAGATCTCGCCAAGAATGCAAAGTTGGAACTGGCAACTAACTCCAAGCTAGAGATGACAAAGCGAAAGCTTCAGGAGGGGTACCAAGAATTCGATAATGGTATGTGTTTGACCATGAAATTTTGGGCTTGTTATTACCTGTGGCAACATCACATCATTGCTGGCTGTAAATTATGGCTTGAACTGCTCTGATTGCCTTTTAGCTTAGATTATAGCCAAACAGTTAAATATTAATCGAGCTAATTTTGCCAATGAGCATAACAGTGTACTAATTTTTGATTTGTCATTGCAGCAAAGAAGCAGAGGACTGTACAGATGGTGGATCCGCAAGATATAAAGAAGCAAGGGAACCGGGCCTGGCAGCCGAACGCCAAGCCGAGGAACAACAACAGCAGCAGCAACACCAACAACAACCGGAATTGGTCGTCGAAATGAGTTTCCAATTCCATTCATCCACCATTAGAAAAAATACCTTGGTTTCATTCCCGCCCTCGGTCGTTGGCGGCGGCGTAAGTTGTTTAGCCCAGCCCAGCCCAGCCCGGTACATAACATCAGCAATAAGGCTTCCCTGCCGTCCTTGCGAAACTGTGTCGTGTCTGACTTTTTTTTTGCCCTTGATGATGGTGGCTGGCTCGCCATTATAGTGTCCGTCAAAACCTGTAAAGATGAGACGAGTCTGTTGTGGTACTAATCGATGGTGTTTTTGCTTCCTCGGACGGAACGCAAGCGGTTCATCGGAGTTGCCGGATGGCATGATCGTGTCCTCTGCTTGCCTTGTCGCAGCTGCAGCGGTCCTGCTTCGCCTTTCAGGCCGAGAGGCCTTTTGGGGTTGCAGTGTCTTGCCCTGAGCATCTTGTCCTCCCCGCACTGCAAATACTCCTACTTGGACTACTGCAAAATTTTCTTGTGCGCAAATGTGAAATGTGCATGGCTAGCAGTGATTTTCTCGAGGCAATTTTTACTTCCAAAAGTGGTGCCATTGCCCATTAGGGCAGATTTGCTCCATTTTTTGTTTGAAAAAAAAAATGCTCAAAAATTTATTTTAAGGTTCGCCCCCCATTTGGTAGGGCACCCGCCCACCGGGCTTTGTTGACCAACATAGTAGGTGTCCTTTTTCAAATGGGCGAAAGGATCATTCCATGCCTGGTCCGGAATGAGATGAGTGACCTACAAGTGTTGAACGGAATCGGTCAGTCAGTTGGGATGGATTCCGAAAGCCAACAGGGGCAGGTCAGCTTTGTGTGAACGCCCTAAACTACGGGGCCGCCGCTTTGAATTTTAGGGTTTCTTTCTTCTTATATTTTTGATTAAAAAACATACACTTTGAATTTTAGGGTTCGTTTCTTCTTCTATTTTTGATTAAAAAACAAACACACACACGAACAGACCGATCATTCACTGCCCATGAATGGTTCGTGCTCTGGCCTTGAGCCCGGAGCCGTGGCATCTCCTGCACGAATGAGAATGACCCGCGAGGGGCGACGCCGGTGCCACTGACGCGTGGGTCCCGGCGGATCGGCGGCTGCATGGCCCCTACTTCGCAGCGTGACCGCCGCCCGGCCGTCCCGTGCCGCGTCGGGTGCCCCGCCAATGGGCCGTTTAAATATGGAGGGAAAGGAAAGCATTGGCCCCTCCCGACTCGGGACTAGTACCACCAGTACGCACTTGCGGCGCGGCTAGCGGGATCCTCTGCGGCCTAACACTCTCTGGCACCCACTGAGCTCCCTACACATGACCTGAGATTCTTCTTTCTGCTTTTTGATTTTCTTTTTTAATCTCTTCCGTGCTTTTTTCTTTTCTTTCTTATATTGTCAAAAAGGTGAAACTTTGCAGCCGTCCATGCTGTATAAAAATCACTAGTCAAATCTCCGGTGCCCTTGAAAGTGGACACGGATGTGTTTCGTCGCGTACGCCGTGCACTTTCAAAAACGTCTGCTGATGATGGTATACTAACAGGCACGTACAGTATTATTCTAGTCTTGGTTTTGTCGGGAGAAAAACAAGATTGTTAATGATCTTAAGAATGCACTTGCGCCGCCTAAAAGACGGGTTCCCCTTTTGAATAACATGAGCACCACGCAATCAAAATTGTGAGTCGCCAAATTTATGTTTCGTGTATTGCAATTTGTTGAGAAACCCATCCATCAGGTTGTACAATAAAATAGCGCCGGAGTTGTCAAGCTTGAAACAACCTCCACAATTATCAATGTAATCCACAAGTAGAAAGTACTATAATTTGCTAATAAAAGTTCGCATTGTACATTATTTTCTCAGGCCACGGTATTGCGGTCCATCCGAAAACGTCTACCATTACTAGCACCGCTATGGCGGTAATATTATTCCAATGTTTGGTAATAATAATATTGGGAGAGCAGAATATATTTTTATAAACTTGAAATTTGACTTTTAATCATGTAAAGACGGCAATATTCTGTTTTGAATGGCACACAGACTACACACTCGTAATTTCAATCACGCGGTCACTGATTGAAGCATGCTAGAGAAAGTCATATCTTGCACTCACTCCGATCCATATTAGTTGTATAATTTTAGTAAATTTTGGTACCCCTTTGAGTAATATTAATTGCCGCTGGTTTAGTATTATACTAAATCAGCGATAATTAATCTGATTTAGTATTATACTAAATTAGGGCAATTAATATTGATAGAAGGGAGTACCAAAATTTATCTTTTTCCTAGAATCAAGGGGGAGGGAGGGGGGGGGGGGTCCCTACCTGAATATAGTACTCAAAGTTGCCAATATTTCAGAGGAGTGATCCAATTTATAAGGAGAATCAAATCGAAAATCTTAACAAGTTGGCTCATTTATGCGGAAAATCAGGCCGAAAACCATACGTGCAACAAGGGAAAGGAAGATTACTCGCCATCCGTCGAAGTGTTGATGGTGGACACAGATGTGTTCCGTCGCGTACGTCGCCTCGCCGCGCACTTTCGAAAACGTCTACTACTATTGCTGCTGGTGCGGTGACGATATTATTCTAGTTTTGCATTGTCAGGAGGAAAAACATAGTTAATGGTCTTAAGAATGCACTTGCGCCGCCTAAAGAGGGGTTCGCCTTTTGAATAACACGAGCACTACACAATCAAGATTTTTGTGAGTCGCCGAATTTATGTTCTGTATATGGCAAGCAAGTGAGAAACCCATCGGAAGGTTGTACAATAAAATAGCACGGGAGTTGCCAAGCTTGAAGCAGCCTCCATCAATTTTTTTTTTGGAAAGCAACCTCCACAATTCAATGTAATCCACAAGTAGAAAGTATAATTTGCTATTAATAAAGGTCCACATTGTACATTATTCTCCCATGCCACAGTATTGCGGTCCATCCGAAAACGTCTACCATTACTATTACTGATATGGCGGTAATATAATTCCCGTGTTTGGTAATAATAACATTGGGAAAGCAGGATATATTTTTATAAACTTGAAAATTGACTTCTCATCGTGTAAAGATGGTAGTATTCGGTTTTGAGTGGCGCACGGACTAGACAAATCATAATTTCAATCATGTCATTGGAACACACTGAAGAAATTCATAACTCCTACTCCATCCGATCTATATTAACTGTCGCTAATTTTGTACAATTTTATAGTAATCAATCAGTGATAATTAGTATTGATTAAAATAATACTTCCTCCATAAAGAAATATAAGAACGTTTAGATCACTATTTAGCGAAATTTACGGAGGGAGTACTATTTCTTTATGGAGGGAGTAGCGAAATTTACCTTCTCTATCTCAAGCTGACCAGGTTCAACACTAAAATAGCACTCCCTCCGTTTTTATTTACGCGGCATATCAAATTTCGTAAAGTTTGACCAAATTTATAGAAAGAATATAAACATTTACATTAACAAATCTATATGACGTGAAAGTATATTCAATAATGAATCTAATGATATTAATTTTTTATTGTATGTGTTAATATTTTTATTTATAAACTTTGTCAAAGTTTACAAAGCTTGACTTCGACAAAAGCTTATACGCGGACTAAATAAAAACGGAGAAAGTACTATACTCCAGTAGGGTTAAGCCAGAAGCAACCTCCAGAATCCATTTAAATTCACAGGTTGAATATGCCCCGTATTTTTCCATTAAAAAAGGGTCCACATTCCACAATATTTTATGCGAGGTCCAAGCAGCACCAATGACAAGGCAACCGTGCCCGTGCGGTCCATCCAGAGCTAGCTATGCTCCTCCAACCGAATAATCATTGCGCCTATCGCAATCCAATCCAGCCCGATCTACCCCATTGATCTTATAGTTTACTCATCAGAGATCCAATCCCATTATGAAATTGCGCGGTGAAGTATTGTTTCTTCAGATCGGCGGTTTCGCGTCGTGATCAGCCGGGATTAATATACGGCGGCAGCGCAGGTTGTACAGATTGTCGCCGAGCCGCTGCTGAGCGGAACGGGGGCAGGGACGTCGGCAGAGGCGGGACTGAAGGGGACACGTCGGCAACCGCGACGGCGAGGTGTTCTGCTTCTTGGCCTGACGGGGACGGGGACACGGACACCGTACTCATTCCCCGCGGAGGCGGCCGGTGATCCTGGCGCGCGCCTCCCGCCGGCGACACCTCTGACAGCCGTGTTCCTCTCCTTTTTTGCCGGTTTAGCATGATGGGATCAGCCTGAGAACCGCACGTGACCGGCCAAGTTGATCTTAGAGATTACTCATTTTGCTACTGCTAAATTCATCTGTTAACGATGGTAGTATCTGAGATGCACGGCGTTGCTAGGGAAAAGACGGGTGAATATGTTTGATGTGTTGACGCATCTTGGTTGTTTGTACGGCTGTGGATGGAGGCGGGCGAGTGGCATCGTGGTCCACCCGAGTTAGTTGATCCGCCATCGCTCCAACGAATTGTGCCAAACGCATATGCCTCCTTGGGCGCTTTAGAGCAACTTTAACAAACCCTGCAAAACACGGTAAAACCGTAAAATTCTGACAAGTATACGGGCTCGGCTTAATTTTCCGGTTAGAACAAAGCCCGCATATTTGCTCGGCACGTATTTTTTTTTGATGCGGCCCGCAAACCGCACGCCCCGACCACTATATCTACGGTTCTGCGGCGCGTTTGCGGGTCCAAACCCTATCCCCGCTGCCGCCGGTCCACGCAATTCCCCACCCCCTTCTCCACATTTCTCGCCGCCGACGACCACCTCCCCCCGCCTCCAGCCGCCATGTGGGGCCGCATGTGTAGCTCCGCATGCGGCTCCGGCAGCAGATCTGGTCAGACGGCTCGAGGAAGCGTGGCCCGGAAGTGGACCAACCACGACCAGTCGCCGCCGGCGAGCTTCCGTGTCCGCGAGACGGAGGAGTACGACCGCCGACGAGCGTCCATCTCCTCCGCGGCGAGATCTCCCTACGCTGGGAACTCCTCCTCTTCCAGTGCGGACCTTCTTCCCGTGAAGAGAGAGTGGTCAGAGGAGCTGGAGGAGCCGGACGACTTCGAATTCGTCCCCGTCAGGGAGGGGCTCGAGGAGCCCGCTCCGCTCGGCCGTCGCAGAGTCGTCGGGGCAGAAGATTTCGTCTCCGACGTCGACGCGATTGCGTCCGCCATTGCCGAGCGGAGCATGCGCGAGGAAGCGGAGCACCGACGCCACGCCGAGGAGCTCGAAGACCTCCAATGGCGGCAGGCGGTCGCCGCCAAGGAGAAGGAAGAGAAGTGGCGCCGCATCCGCGAGGAGCAGAGGGCGAAGTACATCGACCTCTACAGCTCCGGCGAGGAGGATTGAGTGCTGAGTAAATAGACAATTTTTCGATTAACTTAATCCACGAGTAAATTAATAGTATGGCATTGACACAAATAAACGCATACTGATATTCAGTCAAGCAAACACATGCTACGCTAATTGCAGAAAGATCTACGTATAACGCTAGCATGAATAAAATAGAAAACAGTAGGAGCGGGATAAACAAGTTATACCCTCCAGTAGGCCATGCAGAGGCCGCGGCAGTGGTGGCGGCAGCAGCATCCTCGGCGGACTTCTTGTTGGCCTCGAGCTTCTCGGCGGCGGCACGTTCGGCGTCGGTGGACATGGTGATGATGGAGACGATGCAGACGTAGAGGAAGTAGTGGATCGGAGGCGAGTAGTCGCGTAGTCGCTGCCCAAAAACCTATTCGCCCTCTCCCGTACAAGAACCAGAAGGGCGGGGTTTCAGAGACCTGCTCTCCCGTCGACCGTGTACGCGGCGGACGGGATGGAGTCACCGGCGGCAGCGGCAGCAAAGGAACGACGGTGGGCGTGAGCTGAGAAAATGTGATCTGTTCATGGCAGCTAGGGTTGAAAGACACCACACACTTATATAGGCGCAGCCGCTTGGGCTCGACCCACGCCCGAGTCCGTGACAACCCACGATCCGACGTCTCAGATCGTAGCCCAGTTGTCAGAAACTCTCCATTAGTGTCTGGCAAAAATAAGCGCGTAGGTGTGAGCTCGGCTCGGCTCAATCCCGCAACCCGCGGCGCGGCGCGGCGCGGCGCGTCGCGGCGAGGCGGGCGGCAGAGGAGGAGGAGCGCACGAGGGCCTCTTCTATCTCAAGCTCCAATAGCATGTAGAAGAGAAACCCTTATAAAGAGATCCAACTCCTTCTCCACTAGCGGGGTGGGACTAAACTTCCCACTACACCTAGTGCCATATACCCACATGGAACCTTAGAGATTTTTTTAGAAATTGCTATATGGGCCTAAAACTCATCCCAAATTTCAGCAATCCCCCACCAGATATCGAGGGCCTATTGTGTCCTCTGTTCCAATTGCTGTTTTGATATACCAGTGTTTTAGTGAAGACCTGTTAAGATTGAGCTTCACCTAGAGCAAGTAGCTACACTCCTTCACAACTAAACAATGGACTATGCCTTGAATTGTCAGTTTGGCGTAAAGAAGCCTCACCACATGTCTTACTAGTACTGGGCTGCCGAAGGCTGACCCCTCGGGTGGAGCATATAAGTCACACTCGTGGCCTATTCATGAGCTTACTAGAGATCGCCCCATCTCATAGACTGTGACTAGCAGTCGGGCTCACATAGGTGTGTTCCTCCAAAGATCGCTCTGTAGGATAGCATCTTGCTTACATAAGCTTTGGAACACATTAAGACAATAGTCATCCTACCATACAGTATTGAGAGTATTGCATCTCCAACGGAGTAGGTTAGTATAGTTACTCTCCTCAGTTCACCACTGGCTTGTTTTCCCTGGTCCTACTTCACGGGATCTCAGATCACATAGGTTGGGTTACCACCATGGCAACTCATATGTGTCTCATACCCATCTTCCTCGATGCATTATCTATCACAACACGTGATAGCCCTTTCGTAAAGGGATCTACCAGTTTCTTAGCCGTATGGAGATAGTCCAACGCTATCACTCCAGAGTTTCTTAATTTTATGACAGCTTTTAATCTCATTTTTATGTGTTTGTTGGACTTCATGTTGTCCTTTGAACTCTTCACCTTGGTGATGACTGTCTGATTGTCACAGTTCATAAGGATAGCTGGAACCGGTTTATCAACCAATGGCAAGTCCATCAAAAGATCTCGAAGCCATCCTGCTTCAACACCAGATGTGTCTAATGCTGTTAATTCTACTTTCATTGTCGACCTCGTTAAGATCGTTTGCTTGCAAGACTTTCAGGAAACAACGCCACCTCCAAGAGTAAACATATACCTAGTAGTGGCCTTCATCTCATCAGCATCAGAGATCCAATTCGCATCACTATACCCTTCAAGTACCGACGGGTCTCCGGTATAGTGAAGTCCATAGTTCATAGTACCTTTCAGATAGCGCATAACTCTTTCAACAGCATGCCAATGTACATCACCCGGTTTGGAAACAAACCGGCTCAGTTTACTCACAGCAAACACGATGTCAGGCCTCATTGCACTCGCTAGGTACATCAGTGAACTAATGATTTGAGAGTATCTCAATTGATCTTTAGCTATGCCTTTGGACTTTCGAATCAACACGCTAGGATCATATGGTGTTTGAGATGGTGTGCAGTCTGAATATCCAAAATGACTCAACACCTTCTCAACATAGTGGGATTGCAGAAGTGTGATCCCACCCTCATTATCTCTCAGTAGCTTGATGTTCAAGATAACATCAGCCACACCAAGGTCTTTCATCTCAAAGTTCTGAGATAGAAACAATTTGACCTCCTCAATGACTTTGAGGTTTGTTCCGAATATCAGTATGTCATCAACATACAAGCACAGTATAACTCCTTCGCCCCCACCATGGCGATAGTATACACACTTGTCAGCCTCATTAACAACGAAACCAACAGATGTCAGAGTTGTATTGAACTTATCATGCCATTGCTTAGGTGCTTGCTTCAGGCCATACAAAGATTTCAGCAACCTACATACCTTTCTTTCCTGACCATCTATCACAAGCCATATGGCTGTTGCATGTAGATTTCCTCGTTTAGCTCTCCACTTAGAAAAGCCGTCTTAACATCCATCTGGTGGACGAGAAGACCATGCGAGGCCGCAAATGAGAGTAATACTCGAATGGTGGTTAGTCTAGCCACATGTGAATAAGTATCAAAGAAATATTCCTCTTCTTTATGGTCATAGCCCTTGGCCACAAGTCTAGCCTTGTACTTTTCAATCGTACCATCGGGCCTAAGCTTCTTCTTAAACACCCACTTACATCCCAAAGGTTTGCAACCATATGGACGATCAGTGATCTCCCATGTCCCGTTAGCCATGATGGAATCCATCTCGCTACGGACCACATCCTTCCAGTAGTCAGCTTCTGGAGAGGCATACGCTTCTGAAATAGAAGTGGCAGTATCATCCACGAGGTACACGAAGAACTCATCACCAAAGGTCTTTGCAGTCCTTTGTCTCTTGCCCCTACCAAGGGTTTCCTCGTCATCCTCCTCAGGATTTTCATCATGTGTTCGTTCATAATATTCCATAGGAATGGCACGCTCACGAGTCTCCTCAGATTCCTGTCTAGAAGTGCTTTGCATATCTCTCATAGGAAAAATATCCTCAAAGAATGTAGTATCCTTAGAATCCATAATTGTACCGACCTTCTGGTCAGGTACCTCAGATTTCACTACTAGAAATCTATACCAACGCTGTTCTTAGCATAGCCCATATTAACGCAGTCCACAGTCTTGGGTCCAAGCTTACGCTTTTTGGGGATCGGCACATCGACTTTTGCCAAACAGCCCCAAGTATGCAAGTACGAGAGTGTTGTCCTTCTCTTCGCCCATTTCTCATAGGGAGTGATCTCATTATCCTTTGTCGGAACTTTATCAGGACATGACATGCTGTCAATATATCCTCCCCCACCATGCCTTGGATAAACTCGATGTATCTAACATGGCGTTAACCAAATCAGTTAGAGTATGATTTTTCCGCTCGGCAACCTCGTTTGACTGGGGTGAATAGGGAGGCGTCCTCTCATGAATAATGCCGTGTTCCGCGCAAAAGGAATCAAACTCACTTGAGAAGTACTCTCCACCACGATCTGACCGGATTCGTTTAATTTTCTTTTCAAGTTGATTCTCAACTTTTGCCTTATAGATTTTAAAGTAGTGTAGAGCCTCATCTTTAGTATTTAACAGATACACATAGGAATATCTAGTGGAATCATCTATCAATGTCATGAAGTATTTCTTTCCACCTTTAGTCAACACACCATTCATTTCACAAAGATCAGAATGTATGCGTTCTAATGGTGCCAAGTGTCTCTCCTCCGCGGCCTTGTGAGGCTTGTGAGGTTACTTAGCTTGCACTCATGAAAGGCACTTAGAACCTTTGGCTAAAGTGAAACTCAGGATTAAATCCAACTTAGCTAGCCGCATCATAACACCGAAACTAATGTGACAAAGACGTGAATGCCAAACTTCAGGTTCATTAACATTTGAATGAATATGGTTCATGACTTTATTACGAAAATCTATGAGGGAAAGGCGGAATATTCCTCCGCTCTCATAACCTTTTCCAACAAAGAGTCCATATTTCATAACAACTAATTTATTAGACTCGAAAACCAACTTAAACCCTTCTCTACATAGAAGGGAGCCACTAACGAGGTTCTTCTTGATGGCGGGAACATGCTGCACGTTCTTCAGCTGCACGATCCTTCCCGAAGTAAACTTCAGATCGACCATGCCAACACCATGAACAGAAGCACTCGCGCCATTCCCCATCAAAACGAACCCGTGGCCTGTGACCTGGTAAGAAGAGAACAACGAAATGTCAGCATACACATGAACACATGCACCTGTGTCCACCCACCAATCGGTGGGCTGAAACACTGAAAAAACAGTAAATAAATTACCGCACCCAGATGCACCATTTTCATTGTTGCCCACAATCATGTTGACAGACTTAGAGTCCTGTCCTGGCTTCTTGTACTTGTTTCGGCACTTGTTAGCCCAATGTTCAACCGAACCACAAGTAAAGCAGCCTTCATCCTTCTTGTTCTTCTTAAAGGTCTTCTTACCCTTCTTCTTAAAGTCGGTATTGTGCTTCTTTTCCTTCGGCTTGTGGGACTTATGGTTCCTCTGGTTCACCATGTTGGCGACAGAGGTTCCTTCGACCCCTTTTCTGTGTGAGTCCTTTGCCCTCGAATTCTGCTCAACACTCAGATGACCGATGACATCCTCCACAGAGAATTCACGCCTTTGATGTTTCAGAGTGGTGGCAAAGTTCCTCCAGGAATTAGGGAGCTTAGCGATTATGCAGCCCGCGACAAACTTGCTCGGTAACTCGCACTTAAGAAGTTCAAGCTCCTTAACGATGCATATTATCTCATGAGCCTGCTCCAGTATAGGACGGTTTTCAATCATCTTGTAATCATGGAACTGCTCTATAACATACATTTCGCTCCCAGCGTCGGTGGCCCCGAACTTAGATTCGAGCGCCTCCCACAAGTCCTTGGCAACATGCACATGTAAATATGCGTCGACCAACTTATCTCTGTTCACGCTAAGAATAGCTTCCTTGAACGCCTTCTCCTGTGTAGGAGCAATCGTTCCTGAAGGATAACCGGTGACCCAGAACACGTTCATAGCCGTGAGCCATAAGGTGGTCTTTATCTGCCAACGCTTAAAATATGTACCGGTAAACTTATCCGGTTTCAGTGTTGCGGCAAAACCACTCGCCGAAAAATTCCTACACATAATAGGGTTTTGGATTGTTGAGTAAATAGGCAATTTTTCGATTAACTTAATCCATGAGTAAATTACTAGCATGGCATTGACACAAATAAACGCATACTGATATTCAGTCAAGCAAGAACATACTACGCTAATTGCAAAAAGATCTACGTATAACGCTAGCATGACTAAAATAGAAAACAGTAGGAGCGGGATAAACGAGTTATAACCTCCAGTAGGCCATGCAGAGGCTGCGGCAGTGGTGGCGGCAGCAGCGTCCTCGGCGGTTGTCGGTGTCAAAACCGGCGGATCTCGGGTAGGGGGTACCGAACTGTGCGTCTAAGGCAGATGGTAACAGGAGGCAGGGACACGATGTTTACCCAGGTTCAGGCCCTCTTGATGGAGGTAATACCCTACGTCCTGCTTGATTGTTCTTGATGATATGAGTATTACAAGAGTTGATCTACCACGAGATCAAAGAGGCTAAACCCTAGAAGCTAGCCTATGGTATGATTGTCTGTTGTCCTACAGACTAAACCCTCCGGTTTATATAGGCACCGGAGGGGGCTAGGGTTACACAAGGTCGGTTACAAAGGAGGAGATATACATATCCGTGCCTAGATTGCCTTCCACGCCAAGTAGAGTCCCATCCGGACACAGGACGAAGTCTTCAATCTCGTATCTTCATAGTCCAACAGTCCGTCCAAAGGATATAGTCCGGTTGTCCGAAGACCCCCTAATCCAGGACTCCCTCAGTAGCCCCTGAACCAGGCTTCAATGACGATGAGTCCGGCGCGCAGTATTGTCTTCGGAATTGCAAGGCGGGTTCCTCCTCCGAACACCCCATAGAAGATTTTGAACACCAGAATAATGTCCGGCTCTGGAAAACAAGTTCCACATACTACCGCAGGGATAATAATATTTGCACAAATCTAATTTGCTGGCGCGTTCTGACAGCACGACGTTATGTCATGGCTCGGTCATTATTCGAACCGTTTTTCTCAACCAGCGCTGCACATAACATGGGGCGGTTTTCTCGACACGTCTTGTCAAAGCAGAGATCGTGTCCCCCTTTATATGGGATTCTCATCAATACGGACGTGGGTAACCCAACCACGCCATCAATTACGGCGCCTGGGGAATAAGCGGTTTTACCAGGCAAGTGGGGAGACGCATCACCTCTTCCGCCCTTATAAAGGGACAAGGATTCAGTCTTTTCACCCACGCCTTCTTCCTCCTTGCTTACCCATTCCCGCACACTCGAGCTCTAGTGCCCAAGCTCGCGTTCCTCTTCTCAAACCACTCCAAGCATGTCCAGAGCAGGAGGCAAGTGGATGGTCTCCTCCATCATGGAGGAGAACATCAAAAAGTTATGGGAAGCTGGATATCTGGCCGCGGATATTGCGCACCGGCTGCCAAATGCGGGGCAGATCATCCCAACGCCCGAACCCCATGAGAGGGTAGTTTTTCTTACCCATTTTGTCCGTGGACTGGGATTTCCCCTCCACCCGTTTGTCCGCGGGCTCATGTTCTAGGGATGGATTTTCATGATCTGGCCCCCAATTTCATCCTCAACATTTCGGCATTTATCGTCGTGTGCGAGGCCTTCCTCCGCATTAGGCCCCATTTCGGCCTATGGCTGAAAACCTTCAATGTTAAACCGAAGGTGGTGGGTGGCCAGCAAGCAGAGTGCGGATGCGCCATGGTGGGCAAGATGCCTAATGTCACCTGGCTCGAGGGCACCTATGTGGATACCATAAAGGGGTGGCAATCGGGGTGGTTCTACATCACCGAGCCGCGAGACTCCAACTGGGTGGCGGCCCCCAAATTTCGATCCAGAATCCCCACGCGGCTCACCTCCTGGAAAGAGAAGGGCCTGTCCTGGGGTTATTCGGTAGAGTTGACCGGACTCCAGACCTGTATCCGGAACATGACGAGCAAGAAAATCAAGCTCGTCAACGTGGTCCAGGTCATGCTCTTCCGCCGGATCCTCCCGTGTCAACGACGGGCATTCGATTTGTGGGAGTTCATCTCAGCCAAGCACCAGACGCTGCGAGAGCTCTATGACACGACGCACGAGGACGTCTGGAGGGTGCTGTTCAAGGGCACCGAGATTCCTCCTTCTCTCACCAAGGACCGCGGACTCAGGACAAAACGCCACGCCAATCCGGTAAGTTTTTATATCTCTCAGGGTATTTATTTGCCCCGATTTAGTCATATGCAGGATCTAAGCTTTTATGCCATTAACAGGACTGGATAAAGACAACGGAGCAGCTTGATTGCCCAGCTCCCCTGCCCGAAGATCCTGCAGGTGCTCTCCTAACGGAGATGCTGACTCCGGCACCTTACGAGGTGCCGGTGAAGAAGACCAAGAAGAAGGCCGCGGGGACCCGGAAGGGTCTCCGGCGCAAGGTTGTATCGGACTCATCGTTCGATGACTCCGACGCGCACTCCTCCCACGGAGACGAGGAGGAGGAAGAGGAAAGTTCTCCCCCCCAGCCGGGGGAGACAAGAAAAGGAAGGCCGACCCAACCGGGGAGGCCGAAGGGTCCAAGAAGGGAAGGACCCTCCCTCCGGACTGCGCCACGACGGCCGCCGACTGCGGCGACGAGTGGCTACCCAGGGTCAAGCCCCTGGAGAAATCGTAAGTGTCCGGGCGCCATAGTACTTCATGGTATGCTTTATTACACTGCCTCTCGTCATGCCGAACATGATTATGCAGTCCGTCCCGAGCTCGTCTCGACGTATCCTTGTTGAGCGGCTCTCTTGACTCGTCGGATATGAACAGCGGTTCTCTCCCGACCGCTACCACCCCTTGCCCTACGGACAACACCGAGGTGTTGTCTCAAAAGGCACCGAGCCAAGGGGAGGTGGTCCTGGGGGCGCCTCGAGGCGACTTCCTGGACCCTGGGTACCAAGGGAGCGAGGCTCCTACGGGCTCCGAGTTCGGCCCTCAGCCGAACACTGCGCCAGAACCTTCGATGGTTCCGGACTCCGGCAGGCGGTCCCTCGTTAAGGGGGCCAACCATCCGTGCCGGTGTCCTTTGTCCAACCAGAGGCACCAGACAACTTGCTGGAATCGCTTCGCAACGCTTCCATCGATGAAGAGCACCGCACTATCATGAGTGCGGTGGTCGAGAAGGTTCAGTCCACCAAAAACGGACTGATCGAAGCTTGCGCCAGCCTCCTAACAGGCTTTGAGGTAAGCAATCAAAATATAAGAAAATATTACCGCATAGATAGTAGCCCCTGATGCTCTGTTCGACGTTCGCGAAGAAAGGCCGAATCGAGGATCAAATGATAACTCAAGAGTCTAATTAGAGTATGTCTATGTGTATGTGCAGGCTTCACTGCTGGCCGCTGCCGCACGTACTGCGGAGGTCTCTGCGCTGAAGCAGGACCTGAAGCGGTCCGAGGACGAGCTCGGCCTTACCAAGAGGCAGCTTGAAGAGAGCAAAGGTAAGAAATACCCCTCTCTATATAGTTTAAAAATAAATTCAGTTATAAAATAATAGGATCATCATGGGTTTGCCAAGGGCCACGACCGAAGTGGCGACCCTGAGGAAAGCGCTGTCCAAGGCCGAAGACAAAGCGGCCAAGGAGCGTATTGAGCGGGAGAAGCAAGAAGCCCGAGTAGGCGAGGTGCAGCAAGAGCTCGAGGCTCTCGCAAAAAAGCACGAGTCCTTGGAGCTTGACTCTAAGACGCGAGAGTCCGAGCTCGCCCAGGGGCTTGAAAGCGTCCGGAGCGCCAAGGCCGAAGGACACATGGCCCTCAGGAGATTGACGCGGTGAAGAAGATAGCAGCGGGTAAGGCATTCATTATGCAAAGCAACCACATGAAGGAGACTTTCCTGTTTCTTACCCGAGTTCGGAGCTCTCCAGGAGCGTTTGCAGATCTTCCCCGCAGTGTACTGGATGCCGCGGAGTTTTACCGGGCTGAGGAGGGGAGCTCAACGGAGAAGTTGTTGTGGTCTCAGTATACTGGGAACGAACACCCCGTGCCCTTGAGCGACCAGCTGAAGCAGTTGGTCAAGCTTCACAAGGCGGCCGAACAGGCCATGAGGGGCCTTATAGTCCGGATGTGGCCTGGCGAGCCCCTGTCCGGCAGCTACTTCAGTCTGGTGAGACGGCTTGTGGAAGCCTGCCCACGGCTTGAAGTCATCAAGCGGTCCGTCTGCATCGAGGGTGCACGCAGGGCTTTTGCCCGGGCGAAGGTGCACTGGGCGAAGCTGGACGCCGTGAAGCTGGTGAAGGAGGGGCCGCCGAAGGGCAAGGAGCATCGCTGCCCCGAGAATTATTATGAGAGTGTCCTGAAGGGTTCCCGCCTAGTCGCAGATGAGTGTGCCAAAGATGTAATTTTTGAATGAACATGCCCATGTGATCCTGTAATATGAAACAAGTTCATTTGCGTCATGTGACGCTTTCTTAATTTAAAATATTACCTTCTGTGCGGCCGTTTATAAAATCTGAGAGTTGGCCAGTCGTCGGCTTCTGCCCCCATGTAACTAGTACTGGGGTGTTCAGGATAAACCTGAGCACTCTTTACCCCAATTTTGGGTCCTTCAAGGGAGGTGTTCAGCGCAACAAACCAAGCAATCAGACTATAATGCTTTATCACTCTCACTTAGCCATAGAAGTCTATGATTTTAAATTTTGGCGAAGCCCCTGGTATTCGGAGGGCCGAATTTGGGGCGCTATACACGCCTAAGCCGGACAAGGCCGACTCCTCGCCCAAAGTGGAAAAAGTCTTTAAGGACTTGAGACCTCTCGAACAGCGACCAATCTCTCGCCTTATCATGACAGTCAGTTTTTGGCTTTCTCTACTGAGGTGCTCATCCGGAAGAACCGGGACACAATCGCAGTAGTTCTCCCACCGCTACCTTAGCCGATATAGCGGAACATAAGGTACCAAAGCATGGGAGCCGGGCAACCCAACATTTGACCAAAGACATGATTCGGAGCTGATGCATATAATGCTATAAGTTCGGGGTGCCGCACTGTTGAAAGTGTTCGGACTTCTTGCGCCGTATTATGGGGTAAACGATAACCCCTGGCGAACTGACCGTACCCGAACGTGCGGGTGCGGATTGTCGTAAATGGACATATAAGAGAAAGAGAAAAACTTAAATAATGCAATGACAGATTAATGATATGCATTGTTATTTAAATAATACGTCAAAGCGTACTTGGTACAAGTAGTGCAATAAGCATAAAGTAGGACAATTCGAAATGTCCTATCCCAGGGCAAGCTACGCATAAATAGTGAAGAGCGGGTATATCAATTATTACTAGAGGCCACCTGGCGGTTCCCGTGTTCATCTTAGCTTCTTGCCGCCTTGGTTATTGCTTCCGTAATGTGTCCGACAATCGTACTACCGGAAAGGGATTCCAGAGAGTTAGGCCCTGAAAGAGAAAAGGAATGACAAAGGTATACAGCCCCTAGTGCGGTTAAGCCACAATGCGAGGCATGTCCTGATCGTGCCCCCGCCTATGTCCATGGTATTTTCAATGCATAGTTATGTACGTGCGACACATATTTCGTCGCCTCACTCGGACTGGGATGAGGGCCGAATTGCTAGGCGAGCTCTGATCGTGCCAGGCGATCCTGTTGCAGCTTGTTTCGGGCTCGCTTGAAGGTGTCCGGGGGTTGTGACGCCGAATGAGTGGCCTGCCTGAACAGGCTGCTTTGTGCTTCTGCTGCAAGGGCCACAGTGTGCTCTTCCGTACGGAGCGAGCGTTCTATGTTTCCATTTACTGTTATGACCCCGTGAGGTCCTGGCATCTTGAGCTTGAGGTATGCGTAATGCGGCACTGCATTGAATTTTGCAAATGCTGTCTGTCCAAGCAGTGCATGATAACCACTGCGAAACGGGACGATGTCGAAGATTAACTCTTCGCTTCAGAAGTTGTCCGGTGATCCGAAGACCACTTCCTGATTGAGCCTGTGCAATGGGCCTCTACACCTGGGATGACGCCTTTAAAGGTGGTTTTGCTGGGTTTGATCCTCGAGGGATCGATACCCATTTTTCGCACTATATCCTGATAAAGCAGGTTCAGGCCGCTGCCGCCGTCCATAAGGACTCGAGTGAGGTGAAATCTGTCAATGATGGGGTCTAGGACTAGTGCGGCGGATCCGCCATGACGGATGCTAGTGGGGTGGTCCCTGCGATCGAAGGTGATTGGGCAAGTAGACCATGGGTTGAACTTTGGGGCGACGCGCTCCATCGCATAGACGTCCCTTAGTGCATGCTTCCGCTCCCTCTTGGGAATGTGGGTTGCGTATATCATGTTCACCGTCTTCACTTGTGGGGGAAACCCCTTCTGTCCTCCTGTGTTCGGCGGACGGGGATCCTCCTCGTCATCGCTATGTAGCCCCTTGTCCTTGTCTTCGGCATTTAACTTGCCGGCCTGCTTGAACACCCAGCATTATCTGTTGGTGTGATTGGCTGGCTTGTCGGGGGTCCCGTGGATTTGACACGAGCAATCCAGTATGCGATCCAGACTGGACGGAGCCGGAGTATTTCTTTTAAATGGCTTTTTCCGCTGACCGGATCTACAGCCTCTGAATCCGGCATTGACTGCCGTATCTTCGGTGTTATCGCTGTTATTGCGGCGCTTTGGTCTGTTACGACACTGCCTACCGTTAACATCTTTGGTATCCGAGGTATCCGGATTCCTCGATGTGTTGTTGCTGCGAGCCAGCCAGCTGTCCTCACCCGCGCAAAAGCGGATCATGAGTGTTGTGAGGGCTTCCATAGATTTCAGCTTCTCCTGGCCGAGGTGGCGGGCGAGCCACTCATCGCGGATGTTATGCTTGAATGCCGCTAGGGCCTCTGCATCCGGACATCCTACAATTTAGTTTTTCTTAGTTAGGAACCGTGTCCAGAATTGTCTGGCCGATTCCCCTGGCTGCTGTGTTATGTGGCTCAAGTCGTCAGCATCCGATGGACGCACATAAGTGCCCTGGAAGTTGTCAAGGAATGCATCTTCCAGATCCTCCCAACTGCCGACGGAATCTGCTGGCAAGCTATTCAGCCAATGCCGAGCTGGTCCTTTGAGTTTTAGTGGGAGGTGATACGTGTCCAACGTATCTATAATTTTTGATTGCTCCATGCTACATTATCTACTGTTTTAGACATTATTGGGCTTTATTTTCCACTTTTATATTATTTTTGGGACTAACCTATTAACCGGAGGCCCAACCCAGAATTGCTGTTTTTTGCCTGTTTTAGGGTTTCGAAGAAAAGGAATATCAAACGGAGTCCAAACGGAATGAAACCTCCGAAAACGTGATTTTCTCATCAGATAAGATCCAGGAGACTTGGACCCTCCGTCAAGAAAGCCACGAGGCAGTCACGAGGGTGGAGGGCGCGCCCCTGCCTCGTGGGCCCCTCGAAGCTCCACCGACATACTTCTTCCTCCTATATATATCACGTACCCCCAAACGACCGGGGACGGAGCCAAAAACCTAATTCCACCGCCACAACTTTCTGTATCCACGAGATCCCATCTTGGGGCCTGTTCCGGAGCTCCGCCGGAGGGGGCATCGATCACGGAGGGCTTCTACATCATCATCCAAGCCCCTCCGATGAAGTGTGAGTAGTTTACTTCCGACCTACGGGTCCATAGCTAGTAGCTAGATGGCTTCTTCTCTCTTTTTGGATCTCAATACAATGTTCTCCCCCTCTCTCGTGGAGATCTATTCGATGTAATCTTCTTTTTGCAGTGTGTAGGATGAGACCGATGAATTGTGGGTTTATGATCTAGTCTATCTATGAATAATATTTGGATCTTCTCTGAATTCTTTTATGTATGATTGGTTATCTTTGCAAGTCTCTTCGAATTATCAGTTTGGTTTGGCCTACTAGATTGGTTGTTCTTGCCATGGGAGAAGTGCTTAGCTTTGGGTTCGATTTTGCGGTGTCGTTTCCCAGTGATAGAAGGGGCAGCAAGGCACGTATTGTATCGTTGCCATCGAGGATAACAAGATGGGGTTTTTATCATATTGCATGAAACTATCCCTCTACATCATGTCATCTTACTTAAGGTGTTACTCTGTTTTTAACTTAATACTCTAGATGCATGCTGGATAGCGGTTGATGAGTGGAGTAATAGTAGTAGATGCAGAATCGTTTCGGTCTACTTGTCTCGGACGTGATGCCTATTGTAACGCCCTCGATGCGGCTATATCTCCCACGTGTCGAAGCACGACTTAGAGGCATAACCGCATTGAAAGCAATGTCGCAAGCAACGCAATCTTCATAACATCCCATGTAAATAGATAATAAAAGGGAAGGTACATAGTTGGCTTACACTCGCCACATTAAACAAAGTACATAAATAGCATTACATCATCCAATCACTCATGGCCCGTCTACGGTGCCAAAATAAAAGATCAACCCAACATGCGACACGGTCCCGATCGCCCCAACTGGGCACCACTACTGATCATCAGGGAAAGACACATAGTAACGGCGTGAGTCCTCGTCGAACTCCCACTTGAGCTCAAGCGCATCATCTGGAACGGAGTCATCAGGCCCTGCATCTCATTTGGAAGTAATCTGTGAGCCACAGGGACTCAGCAATCTCGCACCCTCGCGATCAAGACTATTTAAGCTTATAGGTAAGTCAAGGTAATATGTGAAGCTGCAGCAAGCGACTAGCATGTATGGTGGCTAGCCTGTTCGCAAAAGAGAGCGAGAAGAGAAGGCCAAGCACGAACGAAGAACTAGAGGACCAACTACGGCAAACATTACTCCAACACAGTGTTCACTTCCCGGACTCCGCCGAGAAGAGACCATCACGGTAACACACACAGTTGATTCATTTTAATTAAGTTAAGGTTCAAGTTATCTACAATTGGACATTAACAAATTCCCATCTGCCCATAACCGCGGGCACGGCTTTCGAAAGTTCAAATCCCTGCAGGGGAGTCCCAACTTAGCCCATGACAAGCTCTCACGGTCAACGAAGGATAAACCTTCTCCTGAGACATTCCGATCAGACTCGGTATCCCGGTTCTACAAGACACTTCGACAAGTTAAAACAAATCCAGCAACACCGCCCGAATGTGCGGACAAATCCCGATAGGAGCTGCACATATCTCGTTCTCAGGGCACACTCAGATTGTCCAAGGTACGGGTAGGCCAGCCCAGAGTTGCCCCTGGTGGCCACCGGCAGCTGACAGGTTGTACCAACACTCAGAGGAGCACTGGCCCGGGGGGGTTTAAATAAGATGACCCTCGGGCTCCGGAAACCCAAGGGAAAAAGAGGCTAGGTGGAAAATGGTAAATCCAAAGTTGGGCATTGCTGGAAGAGTTTTATTCAAGGCAAACTGTCAAGGGTTCCCATTATTACCCAACCGCGTTAGGAACGCAAAATCCGGGAACATAACACCGATATGACGGAAACTAGGGCGGCAAGAGTGGAACAAAACACTAGGCAAAAGGCCGAGCCTTCCACCATTTACCAAGTATATAGATGCATTAAGATAACAAGATAATATAGTGATATCCCAACAAGTAAATGATGTTCCAAAAAGGAACGATCTCCAATCTTCACCTGCAACTAGCAACGCAAAAAGAGGGGCTGAGCAAAGCGGTAACATAGCCAATCAACGGTTTGCTAGAACATGGTGGATTAGAGGTTTGTCATGGCAATTAGGGAGGCATGATAAGCAAGTGGTAGGCATCGTAGCAAAGACATAGCAAAAGAGCGAGCATCTAGCAAAGCAAAGATAGAAGTGATTTCGAGGGTATGATCATCTTGCCTGCAAAGTTGTCAGAGTTGACTGGATCCTCGAAAGCAAACTCAAAGGGCTCCTCGTTAGCGAACTCGTCTCCCGGTTCTACCCAAATAAGACAAACAAGTAAGTGGAACACAATCAACCACGTGCAAAGCTCAAACAACATGATGCAAACATGGTATGCTATGCGGGATGCAATATGTGATGCATATGCAAGATTTGACAAAGGAATGAATGAACCTGGCCTTAACTTGGAAATCCAAGAGTGCCACTGGAAAGGTGAGGTGATTTCGGTTGAAATCGATATAAAGATCGCCGGAATCGGATGCACGGTTTGGAAATGGCAAGCAATTCAAATATGGCACCGGTCTGCGATAAACAACAAGTAGTCATCTAAATGCAACAAGATAATTATGCTACAGCACTCAAACATGGCAACAAAGTACATGGCAGGGATCCATTCATGATGCTTAAGAAAAGATGAACACTGAGACACGGCCAATTCATCCATTAACAGGTTCAAACAAGCATGGCAAAAGTGCAATTGGTAAACATGTTTCAGACTTAGTGAAATCAACACTTGTCTGGAATTTTAGATCAGGTAGCACACTTTGGAGCAAGAAAACTATATGCTATAGGAACTTAACATGGCAAAGCAAGGCATGGCATGGAGCTACTCGAAGAGCTTAACAAAAGTCCCTTAGTGACCTTGAGCCAAAAGGGATCATAAAATACAATTGCAAACATGTGAACATGGCAAAAACATAATCAGATCACAGACTTAGTGAAAAATTGGAACATGCAAATCAGATATCAAGTAGGCATGTTTACGAGCTCGATGCACTCACTACAGAGCATGTCATGACAATCTAAGAATACACCCACCAATAATACACATTATGCAAGCTAGACATGGCAAGAAAAACAACATAGCATGCATGGATCAACTACAACATCCTCGGCAAAATCGCTAACAAGTAGACAATCTGCCCAGATTCATGAAATAGCAAAAGTAGAGCTCGATTGACTCAAGCTAGGTTGCTCCATAATTGCAAACAAAGACATGGATGGATAGAGCACTACAAGATTAACAAATCATCCTTAATGATCATCCTCAAAAGAGTCACGGATCACTAGGAAACAACATGAACATATGGCATATTGATAAAAACAAACCAAGAACTTAGTGGAATTGCTAAGTCCCTGAAATCAGCATTAACGAATGCACCACTTTGCAAGCTTGTGCTAGTCACCACACATATCACAAAAATACATGGATGGCACCTATGTAAAGATGGCAAAGCATATAAAAAAACACATGTAGAGCTCACGGGCATATCATGCACACATTAATCATGACAAAATGGCAAAAAGCTATTTGGTGCAGCAGATCTGACAAATAACTCAAATAGCTCTCTTCCAACAGCATTTCGGGCATTACGATGAACTCAAATGAAAATGATGCAATGAGATGAAATGATGTGCTCTCTGATACGAACATTTTGATATGCTATACGCCCAAAACGGATCTATGGATGCAAAGTTACGGCACGATGAACATGGCAATATAATCTGCAGACTTAGGAAAAAAATGGAGTCAACCCTAGGTTTTCAGATCTGGATCCGGTGCGCGGATCGAGGTTCGCTGGGGGACCTCGCCGGAGTTCGTCGGGGAGGCGGCTGCCGGAGCTCGCTGGAGGAGGGGAAAGGGCTCGCCGGCCCCGGGCGAGGACGGTGGCGGCGGTGGCGTCCACGGCGCGGGGCGCCGGCGGCTGACGACGGCCGGAGCGGGCGGGGCCGGTGCGGTGTTGAAGCTCGCCGGCGACGGCGACCGGCGACTGCGCGCGGCGGCGCACCTCGGGAGGAAGAGGCACCGGGCGGCGGCGGGTGGCGATGTGGGCCTCGGGGGCTCGATCCGGGCCTCCCGGGGCGGCGGCGGCGACGAAATGGGGCGGCGGCGCGGCAAATGGGGGCGCGACACGTGGCGCGGGGTGGAACTGGACACGTCCGGCCTGCGGAATTTTGTCCGCCGGCGGCGGATGGAGTGGATCTAGGGTTTCGGGGAAGAAGGAGACGTGAATTTCGGAGGGGGGCTATTTATAGGCATAGGAGGAGCTAGGAGAGTGCAAATGAGGTGCGGTTTTCGGCCACGCGATCGTGATCGAACGCTCTAGATGATGGAGAGGGTATTGGTGGGTTTTGGGCCAAATTGGAGGGGTGTTGGGCTGCAACACACACGAGGCCTACTCGGTCCCTCGGTTAACCATTGGGGCATCAAACGAAGTCCAAATGGTACGAAAGTTGACAGGCGGGATACCGGTAGTAAACCAAGGCCACTTGGCAAGTCTCGGTCCAATCCGGAAATGTTTAATCCCCACACACGAAAATAAGGTAGAAATGACCACCGAAGGAGAACGGAGCGCCGGAATGCAAAACGGACAACGGGGAAAATGCTCGGATGCATGAGACGAACACGTATGCAAATGCAATGCACATGATGACATGATATGAGATGCATGACAACAACAACAACACACGGAGACAAAAACCCGAACCCGAGGAAATAAAATAACTTAGCACCGGAAACGGCAAGAGTTGGAGTACATATTAGGTAAATTACATCCGGGGTGTTACAACACTCCATCACTATGAAAGGATCTCGTCCCGAGATCTAGGACTGGAAGAACGCCAGTACTCAGAACGGAGGTGATCCTCGCGTTCCCAGGTGGCTTCACGGTCGGAATGGTGTGACCACTTGACTTTGAGGAATTTGATTGACTTATTGAGAGTCTTGCGTTCAGCCTCTTCAAGAATAGCAACGGGGTGCTCACGATAAGAGAGATCTTCTTGGAGATCGATGTCTTCGAAGTTGACGGTGCGGTCAGGAGTCTTGAAGCACTTGCGGAGCTGAGAGACATGGAACACGTCGTGCACATTTGCAAAGTTTGAAGGAAGCTCGAGTTGATAGGCGAGATCGCCTCTCTTGCTGACGATCTTGAAAGGACCCACGTATCTAGGGGCAGCTTCCCTTTGATACCGAAGCGACGAGTACCTTTCATTGGAGAGACGCGGAGGTAAACATGATCTCCGATCTCGAAGGCCAAATCACGGTGCTTACTATCATAGTAGCTCTTATGGCGTGATTGCGCTGCTTTGAGGTTATCTCGAATGACTTTACACATCTCCTCTGCCTCTGTGATTAAGTCATTTCCCAGAAGTTGACGTTCACCGGTTTCAGACCAGTTGAGAGGGGTACGACACTTCCTGCCATAGAGATTTCGAATGGGGCCTTGCCCGAACTTGCTTGAAAACTGTTGTTGTAGGAGAATTCAGCATATGGAAGACAATCTTCCCACTTCATGCCGAAAGAGATCACACAAGCCCTGAGCATATCTTCAAGAATCTGATTGACATGCTCGACTTGACCGCTAGTTTGCGGATGGAAAGCTGTGCTGAAGCGGATGTTGGTGCCCATGGCCTTCTGAAAAGAATCCCAAAACTTGGAGGTAAATATGCTGCCATGGTCTGAAGAGATCACCTGTGGAATACCATGCAGAGAGACAATCCGAGAGGTATACAGCTCCGACAATTGAGCTGCAGTGATAGACTCTTTGATAGGCAGAAAGTGAGCCTCTTTAGTGAGTTTGTCAATGACAACGAATATAGCATCATTGCCACGCTTGGACTTTGGAAACCCAGTCACGAAGTCCATCTCAATGTGGTCAAACTTCCATTCTGGAATGGCAAGAGGTTGGAGGAGACCAGCTGGCCTTTGGTGTTCTGCCTTCACTCTTCTGCAGACATCACATTCATTCACGAACTGAGCAATCTCACGCTTCATTCGAGTCCACCAATAAGCCTGCTTGAGGTCAGGGTGGATAGAGAGGAGTGAATTGTGAGCCTCGTTCATGATCACTTTACGAAGATCACCTTTGGGCACAACAATACGATCCTCGAAGAAGAGAGTATCCTTGTCATCAAGGCGGTAGCACTTGTACTTGGGTTGACTCTTGGCAATCCCAATCTTCACCTTCTTCACCATAGCATCAAGAAGTTGAGCCTCGTGAATCTGGTCTTCCAAGGTAGGAGAGACTTGAAGGTTGGCGAGGAAACCTTGAGGAACAACTTGCAGATTGAGTTTGCGGAAAGCTTCACAGAACTCGGGTTGGTAAGGCTTGAGAATCAGACTGTTGCAGTACGCCTTCCTGCTCAAAGCGTCAGCAATCACATTGGCCTTGCCTGGAGTATACTCGATATTTGGATTATACTCTTGAATCATTTCGACCCATCGAGTCTGCCTGAGGTTGAGATTAGGCTGAGTGAAGATGTACTTGAGACTCTTGTGGTCAGTGAAGATGTCCACTTTTCTTCCCAATAAGAGATGTCTCCAAGTCAAAAGAGCATGCACAACTGCCGCCAACTCGAGGTCATGAGTGGGGTAGTTCTTCTCGTTGGGCTTCAACTGGCGAGAGGTATAATCCACGACTTTCTTCTCTTGCATCAACACTGCACCAAGACCTTGAAGAGAGGCATCGCAGAAGACCTCGAACGGTTTGGATTCATCAGGAGGAGTCAGAACTGGAGCAGTGACCAATTTCTCTTTCAAAGTGTTGAAAGCGATGTCACATTCCGGAGACCAAATGTACTTGACGTGCTTCTGAAGAAGGTTTGAAAGAGGCTTCGCAATCTTTGAAAAGTTCTCAATGAACCTTCGACAGTAGCTTGCAAGACCGAGGAAGATACGGAGTTGCTTCACGTTCTGAGGTGGTTCCCAATTCACAATTGCGGACACCTTCTCAGGATTCACCGGAATGCCCTTGGCAGAGATGATATGCCCAAGATAAAGAACCTCATCGAGCCAAAATTCGCACTTTGAGAACTTGGCGTAGAACTGGTGTTCCCTGAGCTTATCGAGCACCAAACGCAAGTGCTTGGCATGATCTTCCTTGTTCTTCGAAAAGACCAGAATGTCGTCGAGATAGACCAAAAGAAAGTCATTTGTGTAGGCGTTGAAGATGAAGTTCATCATGCGAGAGAAAGTCGGAGGAGCGTTGACGAGGCCAAAAGACATGACAGTGTATTCATATGAACCATAGCTTGTCCTGAAAGCCGTCTTGGGAATATCTTGCTGACAGATACGAATCTGGTGATAACCCATACGGAGATCAAGCTTGGAGAATACTTGGGCACCTTTGAGTTGTTCGAACTGCTCGTTGATGTTGGGAAGTGGGTATTTGTTCTTGATAGTCTTCTTGTTCAATGGACGGTAGTCAACACAAAGTCGGTCCGTTCCATCCTTCTTCTTCACAAAAAGTACTCCACAACCCCATGGAGAGGAACTAGGTCGGATGAGACCCATTCGCTCTTGAATATCGAGTTGCTTCTTCAGCTCCTTCAACTCTTCAAGTCCGAGCTTGTAAGGACGCTTGCAAACCGGTTCCATGCCAGGCTCAAGGTCGATGACGAATTCAACTGGCCAGTGCGGAGGCATTCCTGGAAGCTCTTCTGGAAAGACGTCTTGATATTCGCAAACGACTGGGATTTGCGAGATGGCATCCAGTTCACCCTTCTCATTGAGAGAAAACAGACGGATGGTATCATCATGAGTGGCAAAGACAATTACATCCTCAGATGAATGAGTCAATTGAATCTGTCTGGCTGCACAATCAAGCTGAGCCTTATGCTTAGAAAGCCAATCCATTCCGAGAATAAGATCAATATCCGAGTCACCAAGAACCGTTGGAGAAGCCAGAAACTTGTAGTCACCCAAGGTGATAGTAACATCCGGAATGATGGAGTTAGCCTACATGCGCTTACCGGGAGAGACAACTGCTAATGGACTAGGCAAAACTTGCAAAGCCAATTCATGCCTAGATGTAAACGGTCTTGAGATGAAACAATGTGATGCACCAGTGTCAAAAAGAACTTTAGCTGGAATATCATTAACAGGAAGGTTACCCATGATGACATCTGACGAGTCCTCTGCTTGAGCTGCATTCATCAAATTGACCTTGGCATGCTTGGGGTTATGCTTGACCACAGCTGTACTTGCCGATCTCACAAGAGGAGGAGGAGGGAGGCGCCTCTGATTGAAGCATTTGTTGGCATAGTGACCCTTCTGTTGGCACTTGTTGCACGTGACCTCTGAAAGCGGACGGTGATACGGAGCACTCGATCTTGGAGCTTGAGACGAAGTCTTGTTCTGAAAGCCAGGGTTGGGTGGGTGGGAAGATCCACTGCCACCTTTGCTCTTCTGCTGATACGACTGACGAAACGGAGGAGGAGGAAGCCAATACTTCTGCTGCTTGGCCACTTGAGTAGAGGAAGAAGGAGTAGCATCTCTGACTCGCTTCTTGGAAGCATCACACTTCAGTTGAGCAGCCTCTTGCTTCAATGCCATGTTGTAGAACTCATCGTACCTCAAGGGCTCAAAGAGAACAAGAGCTAGCTGGATTTCTTCTCTGAGACCACCCCTGAACTGGTATATCATGCTCTTCTCATCAGGGATGTCCTGCTTAGCAAAGCGGGCGAGCTTCTGGAACAACTTGTTGTAGTCATAGACAGACAAAGAGCCTTTCTTCAGGTTGCGGAATTCCTCACGCTTGCTTTCAACCACACTCTGAGGAATATGATGAGCTTTGAAGTCTTGACGGAATTCATCCCAGGTAATCACACGGCCTCCTCTAGAATCTTTGTACCGCTGGAACCATTCTGCAGCTTGGTCTTTGAGTTGGAAGGAACGAACTTGACAAAGTCCTCAGGCCTGACGTTACTGCACTCGAAATGCTTGCACAAGTCCACAAGCCAATCGTCAGCATCAGTTGCCTCAACACAATTGCTGAAGGTCTTTGGCTGGTTAGCAAGGAACTGGTTGAGTGTAGCAAAGTGATTCTGGTTGTTTGCCTTGGTTGCCTTGGTTCGCTTGATTGCGCTCTTGAAGAATTTGCATGATTAACTGCGTGTTTGCATTGGTAGCAGCCATCACAACTTGCCATGCCTCCAGAGGAGGGGGAGGTGGTGGCGGATCCTGATTCTGATTGTTGCCCTTAGCGGGAGCCATCCTGAAGAGGGTGACATCCGTTAGCACATTGATAGATAAAATTGAAGCTGAATCAAGCGGGTTGAAATTGCAACATATAGTCTTCACATCCGAAAAAAAGAACGAATGCATTCCACTAGAAATGGTCACATATCCATAAATTGAGAAGCCACTTAGAATTTAGGTAGAGGAATAAAATCAACAAGGTACGGAGCAAGAACGAATACTCGGTAAGAAATCCCAATCTCAAACCAAATATTCGTGGAAGAAGAACTAGAGCTACAAGAATTCCCACCTATGAAACTCCCGAACCTTTCCAGTTATGCAATCAGGTGTTGGGGATACAGGGGAAGCATAATATCTCACCCAAATCTAGCAAATCCTACATCCAGCTGTATCCATCCTTCAACACATAACCAAGAAAAACTTTGGAAATCGTCTACCTCAACCTTCGAAAAGCATCCGTTATACAAGTTATGGCAATACTCCCGAACTCCCGCCCCAGTACTGGGTGGCGTCGAGGTTATCTCACCAACAACTGCATAAAAGAGATTTTCGATGTCGGCGAACTAAACTCAGGTATTCCAGAACTGCAACGATAAAATTGTGACGACAACACCTCGGAGCTCAACTCCCCGGGACACTGCCACAACCCCTAAATGACAGGAGGCACCAAGAACAATGTTCTCGTCACAAAACCATCGGAACGATTCCAAGATACCCGCGTGATCCTAAATTTTTTTTAGTGAAATTTGAGAAGAGAAGAGTCAAAACTCTACGTCAGGATGCCTTACTAGAGCGATGAAGGGACTGGGGAGTAAAAAGAATTCCTAAACTCTCCGGTATATGATTCCTAAATGACTCAAAACATTTTTCTAGACTCAACAACGGCTGCTAAAAATGATCAAGCAGTGGGGGATCCTAAGGTCGGGGAAGGCTCTGATTACCAAGTTGTAACGCCCTCGATGCGGCTATATCTCCCACGTGTCGAAGCACGACTTAGAGGCATAACCGCATTGAAAGCAATGTCGCAAGTAAGGCAATCTTCACAACATCCCATGTAAATAGATAATAAAAGGGAAGGTACATAGTTGGCTTACACTCGCCACATTAAACAAAGTACATAAATAGCATTACATCATCCAATCACTCATGGCCCGTCTACGGTGCCAAAATAAAAGATCAACCCAACATGCGACACGGTCCCGATCGCCCCAACTGGGCACCACTACTGATCATCAGGGAAAGACACATAGTAACGGCGTGAGTCCTCGTCGAACTCCCACTTGAGCTCAAGCGCATCATCTGGAACGGAGTCATCAGGCCCTGCATCTAGTTTGGAAGTAATCTGTGAGCCACAGGGACTCAGCAATCTCGCACCCTCGCGATCAAGACTATTTAAGCTTATAGGTAAGTCAAGGTAATATGTGAAGCTGCAGCAAGCGACTAGCATGTATGGTGGCTAGCCTGTTCGCAAAAGAGAGCGAGAAGAGAAGGCCAAGCACGAACGAAGAACTAGAGGACCAACTACGGCAAACATTACTCCAACACAGTGTTCACTTCCCGGACTCCGCCGAGAAGAGACCATCATGGTAACACACAAAGTTGATTCATTTTAATTAAGTTAAGGTTCAAGTTATCTACAACCGGACATTAACAAATTCCCATCTGCCCATAACCGCGGGCATGGCTTTCGAAAGTTCAAATCCCTGCAGGGGAGTCCCAACTTAGCCCATGACAAGCTCTCACGGTCAACGAAGGATAAACCTTCTCCAGAGACATTCCGATCAGACTCGGTATCCTGGTTCTACAAGACACTTCGACAAATTAAAACAAATCCAGCAACACCGCCCGAATGTGCCGACAAATCCCGATAGGAGCTGCACATATCTCGTTCTCAGGGCACACTCAGATTGTCCAAGGTACGGGTAGGCCAGCCCAGAGTTGCCCCTGGTGGCCACCGGCAGCTGACAGGTTGGACCAACACTCAGAGGAGCACTGGCCCGGGGGGGTTTAAATAAGATGACCCTCGGGCTCCGGAAACCCAAGGGAAAAAGAGGCTAGGTGGCAAATGGTAAAACCAAAGTTGGGCATTGCTGGAAGAGTTTTATTCAAGGCGAACTGTCAAGGGGTTCCCATTATTACCCAACCGCGTAAGGAACGCAAAATCCGGGAACATAACACCGATATGACGGAAACTAGGGCGGCAAGAGTGGAACAAAACACTAGGCAAAAGGCCGAGCCTTCCACCCTTTACCAAGTATATAGATGCATTAAGATAACAAGATAATATAGTGATATCCCAACGAGTAAATAATGTTCCAAAAAGGAACGATCTCCAATCTTCAACTTCAACTAGCAATGCTATAAGAGGGGCTGAGCAAAGCGGTAACATAGCCAATCAACGGTTTGCTAGGACATGGTGGATTAGAGGTTTGTCATGGCAATTCGGGAGGCATAATAAGCAAGTGGTAGGCATCGTAGCAAAGGCATAGCAAAAGAGCGAGCATCTAGCAAAGCAAAGATAGAAGTGATTTCGAGGGTATGATCATCTTGCCTGCAAAGTTGTCAGAGTTGACTGGATCCTCGAAAGCAAGAGGAACACAATCAACCACATGCAAAGCTCAAACAACATGATGCAAACATGGTATGCTATGCGGGATGCAATATGTGATGCATATGCAAGATTTGACAAAGGAATGAATGAACCTGGCCTCAACATGGAAATCCAAGAGTGCCACTGGAAAGGTGAGGTGATTTCTGTTGAAATCGATATAAAGATCGTCGGAATCGGATGCACGGTTTGGAAATGGCAAGCAATTCAAACATGGCACCGGTCTGCGATAAACAACAAGTAGTCATCTAAATGCAACAAGATAATTATGCTACAACACTCAAACATGGCAACAAAATACATGGCAGGGATCCATTCATGATGCTTAATAAAAGATGAACACTGAGCCACGGCCAATTCATCCATTAACAGGTTCAAACAAGTATGGCAAAAGTGCAATTGGTAAACATGTTTCAGACTTAGTGAAATCAACATTTGTCTGGAATTTCAGATCAGGTAGCACACTTTGGAGCAAGAAAACTATATGCTACAGGAACTTAACATGGCAAAGCAAGCCATGGCATGGAGCTACTCAAAGAGCTTAACAAAAGTCCCTTAGTGACCTTGAGCCAAAAGGGATCATAAAATACAATTGTAAACATGTGAACATGGCAAAAACATAATCAAATCACGGACTTAGTGAAAAACTGGAACATGCAAATCAGATATCAAGTAGGTATGTTTACGAGCTCGATGCACTCACTACAGAGCATTTCATGACAATCTAAGCATACACCCATCAAGAATACACATTATGCAAGCTAGACATGGCAAGAAAAACAACATAGCATGCATGGATCAACTACAACATCCTCGACAAATTGCTAACAAGTAGACAATCTGCCCAGATTCACGAAATAGCAAAAGTAGAGCTCGATTGACTCAAGCTAGGTTGCTCCATAATTGCAAACAAAGACATGGATGGATAGAGCACTACAAGATTAACAAATCATCCTTAACGATCATCCTCAAAAGAGTCACGGATCACTAGGAAACAACATGAACATATGGCATATTGATAAAAACAAACCAAGGACTTGGTGGAATTGCTAAGTCCCTGAAATCAGCATTAACGAATGCACCACTTTGCAAGCTTGTGCTAGTCACCACACATATCACAAAAATACATGGATGGCACATATGGAAAGATGGCAAAGCATATAAAAAAACACATGTAGAGCTCACGGGCATATCATGCACACATTAATCATGACAAAAATGGCAAAAAGCTATTTGGTGCAGCAGATCTGACAATTAACTCAAATAGCTCTCTTCCAACAGCATTTCGGGCATTAAGATGAACTCAAATGAAAATTATGCAATGAAATGAAATGATGTGGTCTCTGAGGCGAACATTTTGATATTCTATACGCCCAAAACGGATCTACGGATGCAAAGTTACGGCACGATGAACATGGCAATATAATCTGCAGACTTAGGAAAAAAATGGAGTCAACCCTAGGTTTTCAGATCTGGATCCGGCGTGTGGATTGAGGTTCGCCGTGGGACCTCGCCGTAGTTCATCGGGGAGGCGGCTGCTGGAGCTCGCCGGAGGAGGGGAAAGGGCTCGCCGGCCTCGGGCGAGGACGGTGGCGGCGGTGGCGTCCACGGCGCGGGGCGCCGGCGGCTGACAACGGCCGGAGCGGGCGGGGCCGGTGCGGTGTTGAAGCTCACCGGCGACGGTGACAGGCGACTGCGCGCGACGGAGAGGGCGGCGCGCCTCGGGAGGAAGAGGCACCGGGCGGCGGCGGGTGGCGATGTGGGCCTCGGGGGCCCGATCCGGGCCTCCCGGGCCGACGGCGGCGACGAAGTGGGGCGGCGGCGCGGCGAATGGGGGCGCAACACGTGGCGGCGGGGTGGAACCGGACATGTCCAACCTGCGGAATTTTGTCCAGCGGCGGCGGATGTAGTGGATCTAGGGTTTCGGGGAAGAAGGGGACGTGAATTTCAGAGGGGGGCTATTTATAGGCATAGGAGGAGCTAGGAGAGTCCAAATGAGGTGCGGTTTTCGGCCACGTGATCGTGATCGAACGCTCTAGATGATGGAGAGGGTTTTGATGGGTTTTGGGCCAAATTGGAGGGGTGTTGGGCTGCAACACACACGAGGCCTACTCGGTCCCTCGGTTAACCGTTGGGACATCAAACGAAGTCCAAATGGTACGAAACTTGACAGGCGGTCTACCGGTAGTAAACCAAGGCTGCTTTGCAAGTCTCGGTCCAATCCGGAAATGTTTAATCCCCACACACGAAAAGAAGGTAGAAATGACCACCGGAGGAGAACAGAGTGCCAGAATGCAAAACGGACAACGGGGAAAATGCTCGGATGCATGAGACGAACACGTATGCAAATGCAATGCAGATGATGACATGATATGAGATGCATGACAACAACAACACACAGAGACAAAAACCCGAACCCGAGGAAATAAAATAACTTAGCGCCGAAAACGACAAGAGTTGGAGTACATATTAGGTAAATTACGTCCGGGGTGTTACACCTATATACATGATCATACCTAGATATTCTCATAACTATGCTCAATTCTGTCAATTGCTCAACAGTAATTTGTTCACCCACCGTAGAATACTTATGCTCTTGAGAGAAGCCACTAGTGAAACCTATGGCCCCCGGGCCTCTTGCTCATCATATCAATCTCCATCATTTATTATTGCTTTGCTTTTACTTTATTTACTTTGCATCTCTATACCAAAAACACCAAAAATATTATTTATCATCTCTATCAGATCTCACTTTCGTAAGTGACCGTGAAGGGATTGACAACCCCTAAGCGTGTAGGTTGCGTTGAGCTATTGTTTTTGTGTAGGTACGAGGGACTCGAGCGTAGCCTCCTACTGAATTGATACCTTGGTTCTCAAAAACTGAGGGAAATACTTACGCTACTTTGCTGCATCATCCCTTCCTCTTCAGGGAAATCCAACGCAGTGCTCAAGAGGTAGCAAGAAGAGTTTCTGGCACCGTTGCCGGTGAGTCTGCGCAAAAGTCAACATACCAAGTACCCATCACAATCCCTATCTCCCGCATTACATTATTTGCCATTTGCCTCTCGTTTTCCTCTCTCCCACTTCACCCTTGCCATTTTATTCGCCCTCTCTCTCTCTCTGTCCTCCCTCTCTCTCTCTCTATTTGCCTCTTTTTGCCCGCTTGCTTTTTGTTTGCTTGTGTGTTAGTTTGTTTGCTTGTCATTATGTCAAGTCCTTTACCTTCTGCCTCTATGTCTGAAATTGGGGAAATTATTGTCGATATGGACAATAACAATATCATGAAAAATTCTGATGCTCCTGCTAAAGAACCTACCATCTTTCATACAAAAAAATTCCATGTTGGTAGTGGTAATATTATTTGAAAAGGAGTTATTCAAGATTTCTTTACTTGTGCCGGTGCTTTACCTTCTATGGGTAGTTCTATCCTTCACAGAACTAGTAGTCTTGCGGACGCTATTGCCATGCTTGTAGTTGAACTTGAAAGACAATTCATGCACATGCATCCTTCCATACAAAGGATTTTTCTGGAATTTTCTAATATTGAGCATTCTTCTGTTAAGCGTGCCGTGTTGGGGAACGTAGCAGAAATTCAAAATTTTCTACGCATCACCAAGATCAATCTATGGAGTAATCTAGCAACGAGGGGAAGGAGAGTGCATCTACATACCCTTGTAGATCGCTAAGCGGAAGCGTTCAAGTGAACGGGGTTGATGGAGTCATACTCGTCGTGATCCAAATCACCGATGATCCTAGTGCCGAACGGACGGCACCTCTGCGTTCAACACACGTACAGCCCGGTGACGTCTCCTACGCCTTGATCCAGCAAGGGGAGAAGGATAGGTTGGGGAAGACTCCATCCAGCAGCAGCACGACGACGTGGTGGTGGTGGAGGAGCGCGGGACTCCAGCAGGGCTTCGCCAAGCACTACGAGAGACGAGGAGGGAGAGGGGTAGGGCTGCGCCAACAGGGAGATTGAATCGTGTGTGGGCTGCCCCTTTGCCTCCACTATATATAGGGGGAGAGGGAGGGCTGTGCCCCCACCTAGGGTTCCCACCCCAAGGGGTGCGGCAGCCCTAGATCCCATCAAGGGTGGCGGCCACAAGGGGGAGAGGGGGAGGCGCACCTGGGGTGGGCCTTAGGGCCCATCTGCCCTAGGGTTTGCCCCCCTCCCCTCTTGGAGGCGCCTTGGGCCTTGGTGGGAGGCGCCCCAGCCCACCTAGGGGCTGGTCCCTTCCCACTATAGGCCCATGTATGCCTCCGGGGCCCGTGGCCCCTCCCGGTGGACCCCTGGACCCCTCCGGTGGTCCCGGTACACTACCGGTGATGCCCGGAACACTTCCGGTGGCCAAAACCATACTTCCTATATATCAATGTTTACCTCCGGACCATTCCGTAACTCCTCATGACGTCCGGGATCTCATCCAGGAATCCGAACAACATTCGGTAACCACGTACATACTTTCCCTATAACCCTAGCGTCATCGAACCTTAAGTGTGTAGACCCTACGGGTTTGGGAGTCATGCAGACATGACCGAGACAACTCTCCGGTCAATAACCAACAGCGGGATCTGGATACCCATGTTGGCTCCCACATGCTCCACGATGATCTCATCGGATGAACCACGATGTCAAGGATTCAATCAATCCCGTATACAATTCCCTTTGTCTAGCGGTACGATACTTGCTCGAGATTCGATCGTCGGTATCCTGATACCTTGTTCAATCTCATTACCGGCAAGTCTCTTTACTCGTTCCGTAACACATCATCCCATGATCAACTCCTTGATCACATTGTGCACATTATGATGATGTCCTACCGAGTGGGCCCAGAGATACCTCTCCGTTTACACGGAGTGACAAATCCCAGTCTCGATTCGTGCCAACCAAACAGACACTTTCAGAGATACCTGTAGTGTACCTTTATAGCCACCCAGTTACGTTGTGACGTTTGGCACACCCAAAGCACTCCTACGGTATCCGGGAGTTGCACAATCTCATGGTCTAAGGAAATGATACTTGACATTAGAAAAGCTTTAGCATACGAACTACACGATCTTTGTGCTAGGCTTAGGATTGGGTCTTGTCCATCACATCATTCTCCTAATGATGTCATCCCGTTATCAACGACATCCAATGTCCATGGTCAGGAAACCGTAACCATCTATTGATCAACGAGCTAGTCAACTAGAGGCTTACTAGGGACATGGTGTTGTCTATGTATCCACACATGTATCTGAGTTTCCTATCAATACAATTCTAGCATGGATAATAAACGATTATCATGAACAAGGAAATATAATAATAACCAATTTATTATTGCCTCTAGGGCATATTTCCAACATGCCGCTAGTATCTTTTTGGCTCATGAGTTTAGATTCATAATAAAAGAAGCCAAAGAAATCTTTGCGCATTATAGGGTGGACGCTTGCCGTCCTCCCATAGAGGCTATCCTCTTTGATCAAGAAGAAATAATGCGTTTTCAATCTCTAGACTATGTTGCTTTCAATGCAAATCTTAGAAAAAGGGTTCCTACCAATGTTTTAGTTGATAGAATTTCTAAACTTAATGATGATTTGGCTATTCGAAATAATGAACTAGGATATTCTCTTGAATATAGGTTCACAAGGTTCTGTCAAAAGAATGCTTATAATGATGAATTGGTTGTGCATTATGAAGGACCAAAGGAGGAACCTATACCTCCCAAGGTTGATCTTGGGGACTTTTGTCCCGTTAAATTTAGTCCTTTTTATTACTTTTTCTTGCCTCAAAGAAAACTCGCTGCCGAACGTAGAGAATATGAAATGAGTTTTAATAATCTATCTTACTATTATGGCGATACCTAGATCTATTCTTACTTGTTATGCCTAGCTAGGGGCGTTAAACGATAGCGCTTGTTGGGAGGCAACCCAATTTTATTTTTATTCCTTGCTTTTTGCTCCTGTTTAGTAATAAATAAATTATCTAGCCTCTGTTTTGGTTGTGTTTTTGTGTTTAATTAGTGTTTGTGCCAAGTAGAACCTTTGGGAAGACTTGGGGAAAGTCTTGTTGAACTTGCTGTAAAAAACAGAAACTTTAGCGCTCACGAGAACTGCTGTCATTTTTATTTGGAAAGTGCTATTTAGTTAATTCTTTTTGAAGATGATTAATAGATAAATTCCTCACGTCCAGCAATTTATCGCTAGCTACAGATTACTACAGACTGTTCTGTTTTTGACAGATTCTGTTTTTCGTGTGTTGTTTGCTTATTTTGATGAATCTATGGCTAGTAAAATATTTTATAATCCATAGAGAAGTTGGAATACAGTAGGTTTAACACCCATATAAATAAAGAATGAGTTCATTTCAGTACCTTGAAGTGGTCTTTTGTTTTCTTTCGCTAACGGAGCTCACGCGTTTTCTACTTTAAGTTTTGTGTTGTGAAGTTTTCAAGTTTTGGGTAAAGATTTGATGGATTATGGAAAAAGGAGTGGCAAGAGCCTAAGCTTGGGGATTCCCATGGCACCCCCAAGATAATCTAAGGACACCTAAAATCCAAAGCTTGGGGATGCCCCGGAAGGCACCCCCTCTTTCGTCTACTTCTATCGGTAACTTTACTTGGAGCTATATTTTTATTCACCACATGATATGTGTTTTGCTTGGAGCGTCTTTTATGATTTGAGTCTTTGCTTAATAGTTTACCACAATCATCCTTTCTGTACACACCTTTTGAGAGAGCCATACATGATTTGGAATTTGATAGAATACTCTATGTGCTTCACTTATATCTTTTGAGCTTTATAATTTTGCTCTAGTGCTTCACTTATATCTTTTAGAGCACGGTGGTGGATTTGTTTTATAGAAACTAATGATCTCTCATGCTTCACTTAGATTATTTTGAGAGTCTTGATAGGATGGTAATTTTCTTAAAATCCTAATATGCTTGGTATGCAAGATTAATAATAAAACTTTCGTATGAGTGTGTTGAATACTAAGAAAAGTTTGATGCTTGATGATTGTTTTGAGATATGGAGGTAATAATATCAAAGTCATGCTAGTTGAGTAGTTGTGAAATTGAGAAATACTTGTGTTGAGGTTTGCAAGTCCCGTAGCATGCACGTATGGTAAACGTTATGCAACAAATTTGAAACATGAGGTGCTATTTGATTGTCTTCCTTATGAGTGGCGGTCGGGGACGAGTGATGGTCTTTTCCTACCAATATATCCCCCTAGGAGCATGCGCGTAGTGCCGAGGTTTTTGATGACTTGTAGATTTTTGCAATCAGTATGTGAGTTCTTTATGACTAACGATGAGTCCATGGATTATACACACTCTCACCCTTCCTTCCTTGGTAGCCTCTTCGGTACCGTGCATTGCCCTTTCTCACATTGAGAGTTGGCGCAAACTTCGCCGGTGCATCCAAACCCCGTGATATGATACGCTCTTTCACACATAAACCTCCTTATATCTTCCTCAAAACAGCCACCATACCTACCTATTATGGCATTTCCATAGCCATTCCGAGATATATTGCCATGCAACTTTCCATCATTCCGTTCGTCATGACACATTCATCATTTTTATATTGCTTAGCATGATCATGTAGTTGACATAGTATTTGTGGCAAAGCCACCGTTCATAATTCTTTCATACATGTCACTCTTGGTTCATTGCATATCCCGGTACACCACCGGAGGCATTCATATAAAGTCATCTTTGTTCTAGTATCGAGTTGTAATTATTGAGTTGTAAATAAATAGAAGTGTGATTATCATCATTATTAGAGCATTGTCCCAAGTGAGGAATAAAAAAAAGAGAAAGGCCATAAAAAAAGAGAAGGCCCAAAAAATGAGAGAAAAAGAGAGAAGGGACAATGTTACTATCCTTTTACCACACTTGTGCTTCAAAGTAGCACCATGATCTTCGTAGTAGAGAGTCTCTCATGTTATCACTTTCATATAGTAGTGGGAATTTTTCATTATAGAACTTGGCTTGTATATTCCAACAATGGGCCTCCTCAAGTGCCCTAGGTCTTCATGAGCAAGCAAGTTGGATGCACACCCACTAGTTTCTTTTGTTGAGCTTTCATACATTTATAGCTCTAGTGCATCCGTAGCATGGCAATCCCTACTCCTTTCATTAACATCAATCGGTGGGCATCTCCATAGCCCATTGATTAGCCTCGTTGATGTGAGACTTTCTCCTTTTTGTCTTCTCCACATAAGCCCGCTCCATTATATTCTATTCCACCCATAGTGCTATGTTCATGGCTCACGCTCATATATTGCGAGAAAGTTTGTAGGTTTGAGATTACTAAAGTATGAAACAATTGCTTGGCTTGTCATCGGGGTTGTGCATGATGATAGCATTCTTGTGTGACGAAAATGAAACATGACTAAACTATATGATTTTGTAGGGATGAACTTTCTTTGGAAGTGTTATTTTGTGAAGACATAATTGCTTAGTTAGTATGCTTGAAGTATTATCATTTTTATGTCAATATGAACTTTTGTCTTGAATCTTTTGGATCTAAATATTCATACCACAATTAAGAAGAATTACATTAAAATTATGCCAAGTAGCACTCCGCATCAAAAATTCTGTTTTTATCATTTACCTACTCGAGGATGAGCAGGAGTTAAGCTTGAGAATGCTTGATACGTCTCCAACGTATCTATAATTTTTGATTGCTCCATGCTACATTATCTACTGTTTTAGACATTATTGGGCTTTATTTTCCACTTTTATATTATTTTTTGGACTAACCTATTAACCGGAGGCCCAGCCCAGAATTGCTGTTTTTTTGCCTGTTTTAGGGTTCCGAAGAAAAGGAATATCAAACGGAGTCCAAACGGAATGAAACCTTCGGAAACGTGATTTTCTCATCAGATAAGATCCAGGAGACTTGGACCCTCCGTCAAGAAAGCCACGAGGCGGTCACGAGGGTGCAGGGCGCGCCCCCTGCCTCGTGGGCCCCTCGAAGCTCCACCGACGTACTTCTTCCTCCTATATATATCCACGTACCCCCAGACGATCGGGGACGGAGCCAAAAACCTAATTCCACCACCGCAACTTTCTGTATCCATGAGATCCCATCTTGGGGCTTGTTCCGGAGCTCCGCCGGAGGGGGCATCGATCACGGAGGGCTTCTACATCATCATCCAAGCCCCTCCGATGAAGTGTGAGTAGTTTAGTTCAGACCTACGGGTCCATAGCTAGTAGCTAGATGGCTTCTTCTCTCTTTTCGGATCTCAATACAATGTTCTCCCCCTCTCTCGCGGAGATCTATTCGATGTAATCTTCTTTTTGCGGTGTGTTTGTTGAGACTGATGAATTGTGGGTTTATGATCCAGTCTATCTATGAATAATATTTGAATCTTCTCTGAATTCTTTTACGTATGATTGGTTATCTTTGCAAGTCTCTTCAAATTATCAGTTTGGTTTGGCCTACTAGATTGGTTGTTCTTTCCATGGGAGAAGTGCTTAGCTTTGGGTTCGATCTTGCGGTGTCCTTTCCCAGTGATAGAAGGGGCAGTAAGGCACGTATTGTATTGTTGCCATCGAGGATAACAAGATGGGTTTTTATCATATTGCATGAAACTATCCCTCTACATCATGTCATCTTGCTTAAGGCGTTACTTACTCTGTTTTTAACTTAATACTCTAGATGCATGCTGGATAGCGGTCGATGAGTGGAGTAATAGTAGTAGATGCAGAATCATTTTGGTCTACTTGTCTCGGATGTGATGCCTATATACATGATCATACCTAGATATTCTCATAACTATGCTCAATTCTGTCAATTGCTCAACAGTAATTTGTTCACCCACCGTAGAATACTTATGCTCTTGAGAGAAGCCACTAGTGAAACCTATGGCCCCCGGGTCTCTTTCTCATCATATCAATCTCCATCACTTTATTATTGCTTTGCTTTTACTTTATTTACTTTGCATCTCTATACCAAAAATACCAAAAATATTATTTATCATCTCTATCATATCTCACTTTCGTAAGTGACCGTGAAGGGATTGACAACCCCTAAGCGTGTTGGTTGCGTTGAGCTATTGTTTTGTGTAGGTACGAGGGACTCGAGCGTAGCCTCCTACTGGATTGATACCTTGGTTCTCAAAAACTGAGGGAAATACTTACGCTACTTTGCTGCATCATCCCTTCCTATTCGGGGAAATCCAACACAGTGCTCAAGAGGTAGCAGGAGGTACTTGATGGGATGTAGATCATCACCGCGAGCCATATGGATGTGAAGGAGGAAATCCTCAATCCATACAGCAGGATCTGCTGTGCCATCCTATGATTCAATATTTACGGGTTTGAAACCCTCCGGGAATTCATGATTCATAACTTCATCAGTGAAGCATAGGGGGTGTGCGGCGCTTCTGTGCCGGGCTATATCCCGACGCAGTTCGTATGAGTCTTGTCCGCTGTATTCGGCCCGACCGGATTTACTCTTGGTCTATCCGACGCGACGATCATCGTCCCGTGTTGGCGCATGTGCCCGTTTCCCGTATATTGACCTTGCGATTTTTGCCTTACTATCCAATATGTCTCGCAGGCCCTTTGTGTTACCCCGGGCCTTAGTATTTTTGATTGAGTGGCGACGGGGTGCGGGCTAAACTTCAGGCTGAAATGCCTCTCTGGCTCGGCCGCGTAGTGGCCGGTCAGCCGCATCGTACACCGGTGAATGAGGTTTCAATGCTTCCTCCTCGAGGTGAGGTAGCAACCTGCGTTTTGGGTAACTCTTGGACGGGCGCTCGAGTTCATGCTCCTCGGCCGCAAGGACTTCGGTCCACCTATTTGCTAGCAAGTCTTGATCAGCTTGAAGGTGTTGCTGCTTTTTCTTCAGGCTATTTGCCGTGGCCATAAGCTAGCGCTTGAAGCGCTCTTGCTCGACGGGGTCCTCAGGCACGATAAATTCATCGTCGCCGAGGCTTGCCTCGTCTTTGGAGAGAGGCATGTAATTGTCCTCCTACGGTTCTCCATCTGCTGCCTGCTCTGGAGGGCTAGCTTGTTCGTCCTCCAGCTCTACATCGTGCTGGAGGGGATTGTTGTTGTCTTTGGCACTATCCGGAGTGTTATTATCTCCTGTGCCAGTATCATTGCTCTTGCTGTGACGGGACTTAGAGCGGCGCCGCTGACGTTGGTGCTTGGGTTGCTTCTTGGAGGGGTCATCCTCCGCTGTCTTGTCGCCATTGCCTTCTTTGGGGGTGTCCATCATGTATATATCATATGATGAGGTGGCGGTCCAGCGCCCTGACGGCGGTGGTTCCTGTTCATCTCCGGCTTCGTCGTTAATACCGTCGAAGTCTTTGGAGTCGAAGTCAAGCATGTCGGTTAAGTCGTTGACAGTGGCTACTAAGTGGGTGGTGGGTGGGCAGCGAATTTCTTCGTCGTCCGCATCCCATTCTAGCCGGACATAGTTCGGCCAAGGTTCTCCTAACAGGGAGAGAGAACTTAATGAATTTAGCACGTCGCCGAAGGGCGAGTGCTGAAAGATATCCGCGAAGGTGAACTCCACGATCGGTGCCCAGTCGGATTCAACGGGCACGGATGTGAGCGGCTCGGAGTTCGTGGCTGGAGATGAACCCAGTGGTTCGGCGATACGGCTCTCGTACGGGGTGAAGTTAGTATCTGGCTCTATCGCCACTAAGAGGGCAGCCTCCATGACGGGGTCTATCCCTCCGCTCTCGGACGGCGCGATTTGCTCCGGATTAACGGCCGAAGTAGTTGCAGATGAGATCTCCCGAACACTGTCCGATGGCAGAGTTACGTCACACTCATTATGACTGTGCGGCGTACCCGACATGGGCTCGAATCTGTCGAAGATCAAGTCTCCGCGGATGTCGGCAGTGTAGTTTAAGTTTCTGAACCTGACCTGATGTCCAGGGGCGTAGCTCTCGATCTGCTCCAGATGGCCAAGCGAATTGGCCCGCAGTGTGAAGCCACTGAATACGAACATCTGTCCGGGGAGGAAAGCCTCACCCTGGAACACATCGCTAGTGATGATCGAAGGAGCCATCAAGCCTTATGGTGATGACACAGTGGAACTCTCAATGAAAGCACCAATGTCGGTGTCAAAACCGGCGGATCTTGGGTAGGGGGTCCCGAACTATGCGTCTAAGGCGGATGGTAACCGGAGGCAGGGGACACGATGTTTACCCAGGTTCGGGCCCTCTTGATGGAGGTAATACCCTACGTCCTGCTTGATTGTTCTCGATGATATGAGTAGTACAAGAGTTGATCTACCACGAGATCAAAGAGGCTAAACCCTAGAAGCTAGCCTATGGTATGATTGTCTGTTGTCCTACGGACTAAACCCTCGGGTTTATATAGGCACCGGAGGGGGCTAGGGTTACACAAGGTCGGTTACAAAGGAGGAGATATACATATCCGTATTGCCTAGCTTGCCTTCACGCCAAGTAGAGTCCCATCCGGACATGGGACGAAGTCTTCAATCTCGTATCTTCATAGTCCAACAGTCCGCCCAAAGCATATAGTCCGGCTGTCCGAAGACCCCCTAATCTAGGACTCCCTCAGCGGCCTTCTTGTCGGCCTCGAGCTTCTCGGCGGCGGCACATTCATCGTCGGTGGACATGGTGATGATGGAGACGATGTGGACGTAGAGGACGTAGTGGATCAGAGGCGAGCAGTCGCGTAGTCGCTGCACAAAAAACTATTCGCCCCTCTCCCGTACAAGAACAAGAAGGGCAGGGTTTCGGAGACCTGCTCTCCCGTCGATCGTGTATGCGGCGGATGGGATGGAGTCACCGGCGGCAACGGCAGCAAAGGAACGACGGTGGGCGTGCGCGTGAGCAGATGTGATCTGTTCGTGGCGGCTAGGGTTGGAAGACACCACACACTTATATAGGCGCAGCTGTTGGGGATCGTAGCTATAATTCAAAAAATTTCCTACGTGTCACCAAGATCAATCTATGGAGTATTCTAGCAACGAGGGGAAGGGGAATGCATCTACATACCCTTGTAGATCGCTAAACGGAAGCGTTACTAGAACGCGGATGATGTAGTCGTACTCGTAGCAATTCAGATCGCGGTCGATTCTGATCTAAGCGCCGAACAACGGCGCCTCCGTGTTCAACACATGTGCAGCCCGGTGACGTCTCCCACGCCTTGATCCAGCAAGGAGAGAGGGAGAGGTTGGGGAAGACTCCGTCCAGCAGCAGCACGATGGCATGGTGGTGGTGGAGGAGCGCGGTACTCCAGCAGGGCTTCGCCAAGCACTATGAGAGACGAGGAGGGAGAGAGGTAGGGATGCGCCTTGGGAGAGAGAGACTCGTGTGTTGTGTAGCCCCAAAACCTCCACTATATATAGGGGCAAGGGCAAGGGGAGGCGCCCTAGGGTTTCCCCTGGGGGGGGGGCGGCCAGGGCAGATGGGATCTCCCCCTTGGGTGACTTGGCCCCCAAGCCAGGAGGTGGGAACCCTAGATGGGGCGCCCCAAACCCCCTGGTCACGTGGGAATAGGTGAGGGGGGCGCACAGCCCCTTAGTGGGCTGGTTTTCCCCCTTCCCTTGGCCCATGAAGCCCCCCAACACTTGTCGGGGCTCTCGAAACACCTTTCGGTCATGCTGGTCATCACCCGGTACCTCCGGAACACTTCTGGACTCCAAAACCCTTCGTCCAATATATCAATCTTCACCTCCGGACAATTCCGGAACTCATCGTGACGTCCGGGATCTCATCCGGGACTCCGAACAACATTCGGTAACTGCGTACATACTTTCCCTATAACCCTAGCGTCATCGAACCTTAAGTGTGTAGACCCTACGGGCTCGGGAATAATGCAGACATGATCGAGACATCTCTCTGGTCAATAACCAACAACGGGATCTGGATACCCATGTTGGCTCCCAGATGTTCCACAATGATCTCATCAGATGAACCACGATGTCAAGGATTCAGTCAATCCCATATACAATTCCCTTTGTCTAGCGGTACGATACTTGCTCGAGATTCGATCGTCGGTATCCCGATACCTTGTTCAATCTCATTACCGGCAAGTCTCTTTACTCGTTCCGTAACACATCATCCCGTGATCAACTCCTTGAGCACATTGTGCACATTATGATGATGTCCTACCGAGTGGGCCCAGAGATACCTCTCTGTTTACACGGAGTGACAAATCCCAGTCTCGATTCGTGCCAACCAAACAGACACTTTCAGAGATACCTGTAGTGTACCTTTATAGACACCCAGTTACGTTGTGACGTTTGGCACACCCAAAGCACTCCTATGGTATCCGGGAGTTGCACAATCTCATGGTCTAAGGAAATGATACTTGACATTAGAAAAGCTTTAGCATACGAACTACACGATCTTGTGCTAGGCTTAGGATTGGGTCTTGTCCATCACATCATTCTCCTAATGATGTCATCCCGTTATCAACGACATCCAATGTCCATGGTCAGGAAACCGTAACCATCTATTGATCAACGAGCTAGTCAACTAGAGGCTTACTAGGGACGTGGTGTTGTCTATGTATCCACACATGTATCTGAGTTTCCTATCAATACAATTCTAGCATGGATAATAAACGATTATCATGAACAAGGAAATATAATAATAACCAATTTATTATTGCCTCTAGGGCATATTTCCAACATGCCGCTAGTATCTTTTTGGCTCATGAGTTTAGATTCATAATAAAAGAAGCCAAAGAAATCTTTGCGCATTATAGGGTGGACGCTTGCCGTCCTCCCGTGGCCCCTCCCGGTGGACCCCTGGACCCCTCCGGTGGTCCCGGTACACTACCGGTGATGCCCGGAACACTTCCGGTGGCCAAAAGCATACTTCCTATATATCAATGTTTACCTCCGGACCATTCCGGAACTCCTCGTGACGTCCGGGATCTCATCCGGGAATCCGAACAACATTCGGTAACCGCGTACATACTTTCCCTATAACCCTAGCGTCATCGAACCTTAAGTGTGTAGACCCTACGGGTTCGGGAGTCATGCAAACATGACCGAGACAACTCTCCGGTCAATAACCAACAGCGGGATCTGGATACCCATGTTGGCTCCCACATGCTCCACGATGATCTCATCGGATGAACCACGATGTCAAGGATTCAATCAATCCCGTATACAATTCCCTTTGTCTAGCGGTACGATACTTGCTCGAGATTCGATCGTCTGTATCCCGATACCTTGTTCCATCTCGTCACCGGCAAGTCTCTTTACTCATTCCGTAACACATGATCCCGTGATCAACTCCTTGGTCACATTGTGCACATTATGATGATGTCCTACCGAGTGGGCCCAGAGATACCTCTCCGTTTACACGGAGTGACAAATCCCAGTCTCGATTCGTGCCAACCCAACAGACACTTTCGGAGATACCCGTAGTGCACCTTTATAGCCACCCAGTTATGTTGTGGCGTTTGGTACACCCAAAGCATTCCTACGGTATCCGGGAGTTGCACAATCTCATGGTCTAAGGAAATGTTACTCGACATTAGAAAAGCTTTAGCAGACGAACTATACGATCTTGTGCTAGGCTTAGGATTGGGTCTTGTCCATCACATCATTCTCCTAATGATGTGATCCCGTTATCAATGACATCCAATGTCCATGGTCAGGAAACCATGACCATCTATTGATCAACGAGCTAGTCAACTAGAGGCTTACTAGGGACATGTTGTGGTCTATGTATTCACACATGTATTACGGTTTCCAGTTAATACAATTATAGCATGAATAATAGACAATTATTATGAACAAGGAAATACAATAATAACCATTTTATTATTGCCTCTAGGGCATATTTCCAACAGCAGCCGCGTGGGCTTGAGCCACGCCCGAGTCCATGACAGCCCACGATCCGACGTCTCAGATCGTAGCCCAGTTGTCAGAAACTCTCCATTAGTGTTTGGCAAAAATAAGCGCATAGGTGTAAGCTCGGCTCGGCTCAATCCCGCAACCCGCGACGCGGCGCGGCGCGTCGTGGCGAGGCGGACGGCGGAGGAGGAGTGCGCGAGGGCCTCTTCTATTCTCAAGCCCCAATAGCATGTAGAAGAGAAACCCTTATAAAGAGGTCCAACTCCTTCTCCACTAGCGGGGTGGGACTAAACTTCCCACTACACCTAGTGCCATATACCCACATGGGCCCTTAGAGATTTTTCAGAAATTGCTATATGGGCCTAAAGCCCATCCCAAATTTCAGCAATCCCCCACCAGATCTTGAGGGCCCATTGTGTCCTCTGTTCCAATTGTTGTTTTGATATACCTGTGTTTTAGTGAAGACCCGTTAAGATTGAGCTTCACCTAGAGCAAGTAGCTACACTCCTTCACAACAGAACAATGGACTATGCCTTTAATTGTCAGTTTGGCGTAAAGAAGCTTCACCACATGTCTTACTAGTACTGGGCTGCCGAAGGCTGACCCCTCGGGTGGAGCATATAAGCCACACTCCTGGCCTATTCATGAGCTTACTAGAGATCACCCCAATCTCATAGACTGTGACTAGCAGTCGGGCTCACGTAGGTGTGTTCCTCCAAAGATCGCTCTGTAGGATAGCATCTTGCTTACATAAGCTTTGGAACACATTAAGGCAATAGTCATCCTACCATATAGTATTGAGAGTACCTTTCAGATAGCGCATAACTCTTTCAACAGCATGCCAATGTACATCACCCAGTTTGGAAGCAAACCGGCTTAGTTTGCTCACAAAAAACGCGAAGTCAGGCCTCGTTGCACTCGCTAGGTACATCAGTGAACTAATGATTTGAGAGTATCTCAATTGATCTTTAGCCATGCCTTTGGACTTTCGAATCAACACGCTAGGATCATATGGTGTTTGAGATGGTGTGCAGTCCGAATATCCAAAACGACTCAACACCTTCTCAATATAGTGGGATTGCAGAAGTGTGATCCCACCCTCATTATCTCTCAATAGCTTGATGTTCAAGATAACATCAGCCACACCAAGGTCATTCATCTCAAAGTTCTGAGATAGAAACGATTTGACCTCCTTAATGACTTTCAGGTTTGTTTCGAATATCAGTATGTCATCAACATACAAGTACAGTATAACTCCTTCGCCCCCACCATGGCGATAGTGTACACATTTGTTAGCCTCATTAACAACGAAACCAACAGATGCCAGAGTTGTATTGAACTTATCATGCCATTGCTTAGGTGCTTGCTTCAGGCCATATAAAGATTTCAGCAACCTACACACCTTTCTTTCCTAACCATCTATCACAAAGCCATCTGGTTGTTGCATGTAGATTTTCTCATTTAGCTCTCCATTCAGAAAAGCCGTCTTAACATCCATCTGGTGGACGAGAAGACCATGCGAGGCCGCCAACGAGAGTAATACTCGAATGGTGGTCAGTCTAGCCACAGGTGAATAAGCATCAAAGAAATCTTCCTCTTTTGTCTGGTCATAGCCCTTGGCCACAAGCCTAGCCTTGTACTTTTCAATCGTACCATCGGGCCTAAGCTTCTTCTTGAACACCCACTAACATCCCAAAGGTTTGCAGCCATATGGACGGTCAGTGATCTCCCATGTCCTGTTAGCCATGATGGAATCCATCTCGCTATGGACCGCATCCTTCCGGTAGTCAGCTTCTGGAGAGGCATACGCCTCTGAAATATAAGTGGGAGTATCATCCACGAGGTACACGAAGAACTCATCACCAAAGGTCTTTGAAGTCCTTTGTCTCTTGCCCCTACCAAGGGTTTCCTTGTCATCCTCCTCAGGATTTTCATCATGCGTTCGTTCATAATATTCCATAGGAATGGCAGGCTCAGGAGTCTCCTCAGATTCCTGTCTAGAAGTGCTTTGCATATCTCTCATAGGAAAAATATCCTCAAAGAATGTAGCATCCTTAGACTCCATTATTCTACTGACCTTCTGGTTAGGTACCTCAGATTTCACTACTAGAAATCTATAGCCAACGATGTTCTTAGCATAGCGCATATTAACGCAGTCCACAGTCTTGGGTCCAAGCTTACACTTTTTGGGGATCGGCACATTGACTTTTGCCAAACAGCCCCAAGTACGCAAGTACGAGAGTGTTGTCCTTCTCTTCGCCCATTTCTCATAGGGAGTGATCTCATTATCCTTTGTCGAAACTTTATTCAGGACATGACATGTCGTCAATATAGCCTCCCCCACCATGCCTTGGATAAACACGATGTATCTAACATGGCGTTAACCAAATCAGTTAGAGTACGATTTTTCTGCTCGGCAACCCCATTTGACTGGGGTGAATAGGTCGGCGTCCTCTCATGAATAATGCCATGTTCTGCATAGAAGGAATCAAACTCACTCGAGAAGTACTCTCCACCACGATCTAACCCGACTCGTTTAATTATCTTTTCAAGTTGATTCTCAACTTCTGCCTTATAGATTTTAAAGTAGTGTAGAGCCTCATCTTTAGTATTTAACAGATACACATAGCAATATCTAGTGGAATAATCTATCAATGTCATGAAGTATTACTTTCCACCTTTAGTCAACACACCATTCATCTCACAAACATCAGAATGTATGAGTTCTAATGGTGCCAAGTGTCTCTCCTCCGCGGCCTTGTGAGGCTTGCGAGGTTGCTTAGCTTGCACACATGAAAGGCACTTAGAACCTTTGGCTAAAGTGAAACTCAGGATTAAATCCAACTTAGCCAGCCACGTCATAACACCGAAACTAATGTGACAAAGACGTGAAATGCCAAACTTCAGATTCATTAACATTCGAATGAATATGGTTCACGACTTTATTATGAAAATCTGGGAGGGAAAGGCGGAACATTCCTCTGCTCTCATAACCTTTTCCAACAAAGAGTCCATATTTCGTAACAACTAATTTATTAGACTCGAAAACCAACTTAAACCCTTCTCTACATAGAAGGGAGCCACTAACGAGGTTCTTCTTGATGGCGGGGACATGATGCACGTTCTTCAGCTGCACGATCCTTTCCGAAGTAAACTTCAGATCGACCGTGCCAACACCATGAACAGAAGCACTCGCGCCATTCCCCATCAATAGGGACCCGTGGCCTGTGACCTGGTAAGAAGAAAACAATGAAATGCTAGCACACACATGAACACCTGCACCTGTGTCCACCCATCAATCGGTGGCCTGAAACACTCAAAAATAGTAAATAAATTACCGTACCCAGATGCACCATTTTCATTGTTTCCCACAATAATGTTGATAGACTTAGAGTCCTGTCCTGGCTTCTTGTGCTTGTTTGGGCACTTGTTGCCCAATGTTCAACCGAACCACAAGTAAAGCAGCCCTCATCCTTCTTGTTCTTCTAAAGGTCTTCTTACCCTTCTTCTTAAAGTCGGTATTGTGTTGGAAACCATTCTTTCCCTTGGGCTTGTGGGAGTTATGGTTCCTCTGGTTCACCATGTTGGCGACAGAGGTTCCTCCAAGCCCTTTTCCGTGTGAGTCCTTTGCCCTCGAATTATGCTCAACACTCAGATGGACGATGACATCCTCCACAGAGAATTCACACCTCTGATGTTTCAGAGTGGTGGCAAAGTTCCTCCAGGAATTACGGAGCTTAGCAATTATGCAGCCCACGACAAACTTGCCCGTTAACTCACACTTAAGAAGTTCAAGCTCCTTAACGATGCATATTATCTCATGAGCCTGCTCCAGTACAGGATGGTTTTCAACCATCTTGTAATCGTGGAACTGCTCTATAACATACATTTCGCACCCAGCGTCGGTGGCCCCGAACTTAGATTCGAGCGCCTCCCACAAGTCCTTGGCAACATGCACATGTAAATATGCGTCGACCAACTTATCTCCGATCACGCTAAGAACTGCTCCTAGGAACACGACGGTAGCTTCCTTGAACGCCTTTTCCTGTGCAGGAGCAATCGTTCCTGAAGGAACACCGGTGACCCAGAACACATTCATAGCCGTGAGCCATAAGGTGGTCTTTGTCTGCCAAGACTTAAAATATGTATCGGTAAACTTATCCGGTTTCAGTGCTGCGGCAAAGCCACTCGCCGAAAAATTCCTACACATAATAGGTTTTTGGATTGCTGAGTAAATAGGCAATTTTTCGATTAACTTAATCCACGAGTAAATTACTAGTATGGCATTGACACAAATAAACGCATACTGATATTCCGTCAAGCAAGCACATACTACGCTAATTGCAGAAAGATCTAGTTAGAACGCTAGCATGACTAAAATAGAAAATAGTAGGAGCGGGATAAACTAGTTATACCCTCTAGTAGGCCATGCAGAGGCCGCGGCAGTGGTGGCAGCAGCAGCGTCCTCGGCGGCCTTCTTGCCGGCCTCGAGCTTCTCGGTGGCGGCACGTTCGGGGTCGGTGGACATGGTGATGATGGAGACAACACGGACGTAGAGGAAGTAGTGGATCGGAGGCGAGCAGTCGCGTAGTCGCTGCCCAAAAACCTATTCGCCCCTCTCCCGTACAGGAACCAGATGGGCGAGGTTTCGGAGACCTGCTCTCCTGACGACCGTGTACGTGGCGGACGGGATGGAGTCACCGGCGGCAACGGCAGGAAAGGAACGACGGTGGGCGTGCGCGTGAGCAGATGTGATCTTTTCCTGGCCGCTAGGGTTGGGAGACACCGCACACTTATATAGGCACAGCCGCGTGGAGAGACGTGGGCTCGACCCACGTCCGAATTCGTGAAAGCCCATGATCCGACGTCTCAGATCGTAGCAGAGCTGTCAGGAACTCTTGGTTAGTGACTGGCAAAAATAAGCGTGTTGGTGTGAGCTCGGCTCGGCTCAATCCCGCAACCCGCAGCGCGTCGTGACGAGGCGAGGCGTGGCGTGGCGAGGTGGGTGGCGGAGGAGGAGCATGCGAGGGCCTCTTCTATTCTCAAGCTCCAATAGCATGTAGGAGAGAAACCTTATAAAGAGGTCCAACTCCTTCTCCACTAGCGGGATGGGACTAAACTTCCCACAACACCTAGTGCCATATACCCACAAGGGCCCTTAGAGATTTTTCAGAAATTGCTATATGGGCCTAAAGCCCATCCCAAATTTCAACAATCCCCCACCAGATCTCGAGGGCCCATTGTGTCCTCTGTTCCAATTGCTATTTTGATATACCAGTGTTTTAGTGAAGACCTGTTAAGGTTGAGATTCACCTAGATAAATTAGCTACACTCCTTCACAACAGAACAATGGACTATGCCTTGAATTGTTAGTTTGGCGTAAAGAAGCTTCACCACATGTCTTACTAGTATTGGGCTGCTGAATGCTGACCCCTTGGGTGGAGCATATAAGTCACACTCCTGGCCTATTCATGAGCTTACTAGAGATCACCCCAATCTCATAGACTATGACTAGCAGTCGGGCTCACATAGGTGTGTTCTTCCAAAGATCGCTCTATAGGACAGCATCTTGCTTACATAAGCTTTGGAACACATTAAGACAATAGTCATCCTACCATACAGTATCGAGAGTATTGCATCTCCAATGGAGTGGGTTAGTATAGTTACTCTCCTCAGGTCACCACTGGCTTGTTTTCCCAGGTCCTACTTCATGGGATCTCCGATCACATAGGTTGGGTTACCACCATGGCAACTCATATGGGTCTCATACCCATCTCCCTCGATGCATTATCTATCACAACACGTGATAGCCCTTTCGAAAAGGGATCTGCCAGATTCTTAGCCGTATGGAGATAGTCCAACGCTATCACTCCGGAGTTTCTTAATTTTATGACAGCTTTTAATCTCATTCTTATGTGTTTGTTGCACTTCATGTTGTCCTTTGAACTCTTCACCTTGGTGATGACAGTCTGATTGTCACAATTCATAAGGATAGCCGGAACCGGTTTATCAACCAATGGCAAGTCCATCAAAAGGTCTCGAAGCCATCCCGCTTCAACACCAGATGTGACTAATGCTGTTAATTATGCTTCCATTGTCGATCTCGTTAAGATCGTTTGCTTGCAAGATTTCCAGGAAACATCGCTTGTTGGGGAACGCAGTAATTTCAAAAAATTCCTACGCACATGCAAGATCATGGTGATGCATAGCAACGAGAGGGGAGAGTGTTGTCTACGTACCCTCGTAGACCGTAAGCAGAAGTGTTATGACAACACCGTTGATGTAGTCGTACGTCTTCACGATCGACCGATCTAGCACCGAAGGTACAGACCTCCGCGATCTGCACACGTTCGGCTCTGTGACGTCCCACGAACTCACGATCTAGCAGAGTGTCGAGGGAGAGCTTCGTCAGCACGACGGCGTGATGACGGTGATGATGGTGCTACGAGAATAGGGCTTTGCCTAAGCACCACTACGATATGACCGAGGTGGATTAGTGTGGAGGGGGGCACCGCACACGGCTAAAAGATCAATGATCAACTTGTGTGTCCATGGGGTGCCCCCTCCCCCATATATAAAGGAGTGGAGGAGGGGGAGGGGCCCGACCTCTCTAGGCGCGCCCCAAGGGAGTCCTACTCCCACCAGAGTAGGATTCCCCCCTTCCCTTTGTTGGTTCTAGGAGAGAAGGAAGGAGGAGGAAGAAGGAAGGAAAGGGGGGCGGGGCTGCCCCCTCCTAATTCAGATTGGGCTTGGGGGGCGCGCCCCCTCCTTTGCTTCTTTTCCCTCTCTTCCACTAAGGCCCAATAAGGCCCATATACCTCTTGGGGGTTCCGGTAACCTCCCGGTGCTCCGGTATACTCCCGATTTCACCTGGAACCATCCCGATGTCCAAACATAGGCTTCCAATATACCGATCTTTATGTCTCGACCATGTAGAGACTCCTAGTCATGTCTGTGATCAAATCTGAGACTCTGAACTACCTTCGGTACATCAAAACACATACTCATAATACCGATCATCACCGAACGTTAAGTGTGCGGACCCTACGGGTTCGAGAACTATGTAGACATGACCGAGACATGTCTCTGGTCAATAACCAATAGCAGAACCTGGATGCTCATATTGGTTCCTACATATTCTATGAAGATCTTTATCGGTCAAACCGCATAACGATATACGTTGTTCCCTTTGTCATCGGTATGTTACTAGCCTGAGATTCGATCGTCGGTATCTCAATACCTACTTCAATCTCGTTACCGGAAAGAATCTTTACTCATTCCGTAATGCTACATCCCGTAACTAACTCATTAGCTACATTGCTTGCAAGGCTTATAGTGATGTGTATTACCGAGAGGGCCCAAAGATACCTCTCCGACAATCAGAGTGACAAATCCTAATCTTGATCCATGCCAACTCAACAAACACCATCGGAGACACCTGTAGAGCACCTTTATAATCATCCAGTTACGTTGTGATGTTTGGTAGCACACAAAGTGTTCCTCCAGTATTCGGGAGTTGCATGATCTCATAGTCATAGGAACATGTATAGTTATGGAGGAAGCAATAGCAACAAACTAAACGATCATCGTGCTAAGCTAACGGATGGGTCAAGTCAATCACATCATTCTCTAATGATGTGATCCCGTTAATCAAAAGACAACTCATGTCTATGGTTAGGAAACATAACCATCATTGATTCAACGAGCTAGTCAAGTAGAGGCAAACTAGTGACACTCTGTTTGTCTATGTATTCACACATGTACTAAGTTTCCGGTTAATACAATTCTAGCATGAATAATAAACATTTATCATGATATAAGGAAATATAAATAACAACTTTATTTTTGCCTCTAGGGCATATTTCCTTCAGTCTCCCACTTGCACTAGAGTCAATAATCTAGTTCACATCATCATGTGATTTAACACCAATAGTTCAAATCTTTATGTGATTAGTTCACATCTCCATGTGACTAACACCCAAAGGGTTTACTAGAGTCAATAATCTAGTTCACATCGGTATGTGATTAACACCCAAAGAGTGATCATGTTTTGCTTCTGAGAGAAATTTAGTCAACCGGTCTGCCACATTCAGAGCCGTATGTATTTTGCAATTTTTCTATGTCTACAATGCTTTGCACGGAGCTACGAACTCTAGCTAATTGCTCCCACTTTCTATATGTATCTAGGTCAAGACTTAGAGTCATCCATATCAGTGTCAAAGCTTGCATCGACGTAACTTTTTGTCACCTCCATAACCGAGAAACATTTCCTTATTCCACTAAGGATATTTTTGACCGTTGTCCAGTGATCCACTCCTGGATTACTATTGTACCCTCTTGCCAAACTTATGGTGAGGTACACAATAGGTCTGGTACACAGCATATCATAATTTATAGAACCTATGACTGAGGCATAGGGAATGACTTTTCATTCTCTTTCTTTTTTCTGCCATGGTCGGGTTTTGAGTCTTTACTCAACTTCACACCTTGCAACACAGGCAAGAACTCCTTCTTTGATTGTTCTATTTTGAACTACTTCAAAATATTGTCAAGGCATGTACTCATTGAAAATATATCAAGCGTCTTGATCTATCTCTATAGATCTTGATGCTCAATATGTAAGTAGCTACACTGAGGTATTTCTTTGAAAAACTCCTTTCAAACACTCCTTTATACTTACCAGAAAATTCTACATTATTTTTGATCAACAATATGTCATTCACATATACTTACCAGAAATGTTGTAATGCTCCCACTCACTTTCTTGTAAATACAGGCTTCACCGCAAGTGTGTATAAAACCATATGCTTTGATCACTTTATCAAAGCATATATTCCAACTCCGAGATGCTTGCACCAGTCCATAAATGGATCGCTGGATCTTGCTCACTTTGTTAGCACCTTTAGGATTGACAAAACCTTCTGGTTGCATCATATACATCTCTTCTTTAAGAAATCCATTAAGAAATGCAGTTTTGACATCCAGTTGCCAGATTTCATTAAATGCGGCAACTGCTAACATGATTCGGACAGACTTTTAAGAATCGATACGAGTGAGAAAATCTCATCGTAGTGAAAACCTTGATCTTGTCGAAAACATTTTGCGACAATTCGAGCTTTGTAGATAGTAACACTACCATCAGCGTGTGTCTTCCTCTTGAAGATTCATTTATTCTCAATGACTCACCGATCGTCGGGCAAGTCAATCAAAGTCCATACTTTGTTCTCATACATGGATCCCATCTTAGATTTCATGGCCTCAAGCCATTTGCGGAATCTGGGCTCATCATCGCTTCCTCATAGTTCGTAGGTTCATTATGGTCTAGTAACATGACTTCTAGAACAGGATTGCCGTACCACTCTGGTGCGAACGGTACTCTGGTTGACCTACGAGGTTCGGTAGTAACTTGATCTGAAGTTTCATGATCATCATCATTAGCTTCCTCACTAATTGGTGTAGGAATCACTCGAACTGATTTCTGTGATGAACTACTTTCCAATTCGGGAGAACGTACAATTACTTCATCAAGTTCTACATTCCTCCCACTCTGGTGTGGATCTCACTCTGGTTTTACCTACGAGGTTCGGTAGTAACTTGATCTGAAGTTACATGATCATCATCATTGGCTTCCTCACTAATCGGTCTAGTAGTCACAGGAACAGATTTCTGTGAGGAACTACTTTCCAATAAGGGAGCAGGTACAGTTACCTCATCAAGTTCTACTTTCCTCCCACTCACTTCTTTCGAGAGAAACTCCTTATCTAGAAAGGATCCATTCTTAGCAACAAAATATCTTGCCTTCGGATCTGTGATAGAAGGTGTACCCAACAGTTTCTTTTGGGTATCCTATGTAGACACATTTCTCCGATTTGGGATCGAGCTTACCAGGTTGAAACTTTTTCACATAAGCATCATAGACCCAAACTTTATGAAATGACATCTTAGGTTTCTTGCTAAACCACAGTTCATATGGTGTCGTCTCAATAGATTTAGATGGTGCCCTATTTAACGTGAATGCAGCATCTCTAATGCATAACCCCAAAACGATAGTGATAAATCGGTAAGAGACATCATAGATTGCACCATATCTAATAAAGTACGGTTATGACGTTCGGTAACACCATTACGCTGTGGTGTTCCAGGTGGCGTGAGTTGCGAAACTATTCCGCATTGTTTCAAATGAAGACCAAACTCGTAACTCAAATATTCTCCTCCACGATCAGATCGCAGAAACTTTATTTTCTTGTTACGATGATTTTCCACTTCACTATGAAATTCTTTGAACTTTTCAAAAGTTTCAGATTTATGTTTCATCAAGTAGATATACCCATATCTGCTCAAATCATCTGTGAAGATCAAAAAATAACGATACCCGCCGCGAGCCTCAACACTCGTCGGATTGCATACATCAGTATGTATTATTTCCAATAAGTCAGTTGCTTGCTCCATTGTTCCGGAGAACGGAGTTTTAGTCATCTTGCCCACGTGGCATGGTTTGCAAGCATCAAATGATTCATAATCAAGTTGTTGGGGATTTAACTATTAGGTATGACCCGCCCAGGAGGGGCCGGGTTATACCTATGGAGATTCATGAAGCCCAAGACAACTCTGGAAGATGGCGGTTCAGTTAAGGGCCCAAGACCCAAAGGTGACTCAAGGCCCGTAGAGATAAATCACCATGTGTACATAACTTGTATTATAGGGCAATAATAGTTAGAGACCGAGCCGAACACTGTTTATGAGCTGGCCGGGATTCTATGAGCCGTCGGGTGTCAGCCTCTGTATATAAAGGGACGACCCGGTGGCGGTTCAGGGCAGGAAAGAACAGATCGAGAGCCAGGTTAAGTGTATCCGCTCCCTGGTCATCGAAACCCTAGCAATACCACCTCAAACTAGATTAGGCCTTTACCTTCACCGCAAGGGGCCGGACCAGTATAAACTTCTCGTGTTCTTTGTCCCGTTTAACCCATTTAAGCTTCCTAGTTGCGATGGCTCATGAATCGCCAATGTTGGGCTTGTAGCTATTAGGTATGACCCGCCCAAGAGGGGTCGGGTTATACCTATGGCGATTCATGAAGCCCAAGACAGCTCTGGAAGATGGCGGTTCAGTTAAGGGCCCAAGACCCAAAGGTGACTCAAGGCCCGTAGAGATAAACTGCCATGTGTACATAACTTTTATTGTAAGGCAAGAATAATTAGAGACCGAGCCGGACATTGTTTATGAGTCGGCCAGGATTCTATGAACTGCCGGGTGTTTGCCTTTGTATATAAAGGGACGACCCGGTGGTGGTTCAGGGCAACAAAGAACAGATCGAGAGCCAGGTTAAGCGTATCCGATCCCTGGTCATCGAAACCCTAGCAATACCACCTCAAACTTGATTAGGCCTTTACCTTCACCGCAAGGGGCCGAACCAGTATAAACTCCTCGCGTCCTTTGTCCTATTTAACCCCTTTAAGCTTCCTAGTTGTGATGGCTCCATGATTAAGTCCTTTCACTAGGACATCTGCCGTGACAATTCCACGACAGTTGGCGCCCACCGTCGGGCCTGCGCACGGTGGATTTGAGTTCTTGAAGGGCAGCTTCGAAGGGCTCAAGGGATACGTTGTGGGACGGATGACCAAGAATCGTCGCGGCAAAGCTCTACATCCAGTACAAAAAAATACACTTCCGTGATGATACGTGTTTGTCACAGTAGGTCACGTTTTCTGTCATGCATGTACATCCATGACAAATTTATGTCAGAATCAAGATAGTCATACCTGTGCTGTCGAAGAAGTGTTTCATGACATTATCAAAATTATCATCACGGAAGTGTCCACTTCCATGACGATAAATCGCGCGTCATAGAAGTGCTTTCGTCAAGGGTGACCGACACGTGGCATCCACAGTAACGGAACGCCGTTAAGCTATCGGGTCCGGTTTTGGATCCGATAACCCATTAACAGCCCCGACCAATGGGGATTTTCCACATGTAAAATCATCTTTGGCTGGACGAAACACGTGTCGGCTCACCGTTGGGACAGATGTCATCCACTTATTGGACCCAAAGCGCCTATGATACATCGACACGTGGCACGGCCCAACAGAGGCCCATATAGGTGAAAAAGGCCGGCCCGGTCAAGGCCCGCAGTACTTACTCAGGTACTAGTGGGCCAGCCCAATAACGGCGTGCGTAATAAAGGCCCATTTACGGCCCGAAGCCAAATCTGTCCCGTCAATTGTTTGCCGGATATTTGGGCCCATTTACGGCCCAAAGCCAGATCTGGCCTGTTAATTGTTCGCCGAATATTTGGGCCCAATTACTGCCCAGTGACTTTCGGCCTGTTAGAGGCCTGATGTAGACATGGGCCCATTTCAGCCCGGTGTGACTTTCGGCCTGGGAATGGCCCATGCTGCCCATGGGCCATATATGGTCTGACACGACATTGGGCCCACTAACGGCCCGTCATAAAGGTGGCAACAGTTAAGCCCAACGTGACTTTGGGCCTGTTAAAGGCATGTCGCATAATTCGGCCCGTTGATGTCTGTACTAAGCTTTCAGCCTCTTAAAGGCCCATGATATCAGTGGGCCAACAAAGGCCCGAGATATGTTTCGGCCTGGTAACTGCCCATGATATAACTGGGCCCAAAAAGGCTCGGTCTACATTTCAGCCTGCTGAAGGCCCGTCGACGACTAGTGAAAATTGAGGCCCAATATGCATTTCGGCCAGCTAAAGGCCCATGGTTTCATCTGGGCCGTAACAGGCTAGTACAATATTCAGACTGTTAATGGCCCAATGCTACCTGGGCCAAACTAAGCGTTGGGTCCACAAAAGGCCCAACTAAAATATAGGCCGGTGTAAGTTGTGGACCTCGCGCAAAGTGTGAAAGGCCCCAATGATTCGGGCCCATGAAAGATGCAGGCCGGCCCAATTGTGGCACACTAAACACTAGGCCCGTTAGAGGCGAATGTTTCGGCCCGGTCGAGTACATCAGATTTTTTTTTTCAGATAGCGAATGATGGCAGTAACTAGTAGGAATTAAGAACAAACCTACTCTATAAAATGAAGAAATTACGACATAGTAACTAAGAATAAACCTACACTATACAATAAAGGATTTATGGTATATTACATCCATTGGGCATCGAAGTTCGCCACCAGTGATCATATCGCGCAACGAAGAAGCAGATTACAAAAACTGGGCACCATTGCAGCGTAACAAAATAATACTGAACCGAGACCACTTCCAAGACAGTTCAAGAAAGGTTAGCCTTGCGTGGGAACTGCTGCACAAGTTGCTGAGCAAGGCTGTGAGACCGGCCTAGCATGTCGGTCATAGCTTCCAGGTGTAGCTGTTTAGCGATGAGGTTCTCATTGGTGTTCTTCGCAATCTTTCTTAGAGATAGGACTTCAAGTCGAAGTTGAGTTGCAGAATGCCTTTTTGCTAGAACTTGGGACTGAAGAAGTCGAACTGATTCAGACAACGAATTCTGTGAGCTTGTCTGACTGCTAGTCTCAAGTAATTTGAACACTGAATCAAGATAACACTTTGGGGTTGTCTCGCTATCTTCAAGATGTTTTGCCTTCTTTGCTGCAATATATGTTGGGTTTGTCTCATAGCCTTCAGCAGACTTGTGCATGCCATCAGGCATATCACCCTGAAACAAAGCAGAGAGATGTCAGGTTTTGCACGTGTATAAACAAAGATGATAACTGTGCTGTCAATTCCATCCAATTTCAAATTAGAAAATAAAGAGTAAGTTCAAAATATCAATAGCATAATTTGGCATTGTTCATAATGCGGGGAGCTTCACCACGCTACTGGATTACCATGTCAACATAACAAGCATAGATGAATGGCAAAGAAAATCATTGTATCTATTTTGGTTAATGTGCATGGCATGTTGTTCATATCATCAGCCACATCACTAAGATAAAATAGGAGATGACAAGGTGCAAACAAGGGCTGCTTCACCACACAATGGATTATAGATCCACAAAAACAAGCATACATATAGGGAGTATTGAGTAATGTGCATGTTATGAATAAGGAATTTGGTTTTACAAGTAAAACTTAGAACTTACGGTTCTTGCGAACATGCATTTTGGTAGAAACAGCAAACTAAACAGCAATAAATGATAGGGAGTATGAGAAAATTAAACAACATTTGAGGATAAAGGCTTTAGAAGGACTGGCTTACATTAACAATTAACACCGGCTTTATAATGCCCTTCTCCATGTCAAGGGAAGGGTAACTCAAGAATTTCAGCACAGACTCTTCTTCATAAGCATTGCCTGTACTCTACATTTTGTAGAGAGTAATTATAGATATGATAATACTGGAAGGGATAGAGGATAATGAAGATAAGATGCAGATTGATGCTACATAATCAACTACCAATCCCCGGAAGTTCAAGCATTACAGGACAAAATGTACTGACAAGAGCAATGGGCTACACTTCTGCACTGGCATTGTCTGTGTATTCTACTTTTTGGTAAGATTAAATATAGATCTGATATTTTTTAATAAATGGTGGGCGACGGAGATAAGATGCAGAATGCTACACAATGAACCAATCCCTCTTCCCATAATACAAGAGTGTTTTGAACACTGGTGTACTGTACAAAACGTTCTTATATTATGGGACGGAGGGAGTAGCTGTTAATGTAAGTACAGTGATAGACGACGTTCAGTCCTTACAAGAGGACTGTAGAGCTAAACCCCTTCAAAAGCATTGGGTTGATTCTAAATTTATGTAAGAGTCCATACGAATCTTATAATGTCCACCAAATGGACGATAACGAGGCTAACATGTGCAGTGATGCTACATAATCAAACAGCTATGAAAGTAAGTATGGTCATACAGGGCAAAAGGTACTCACAAGAGCAATGCAGTGTGCAGTATAGGTGCGAGATTCTATGGTCCCTTGAGAATGAATGTTCTTCTGCTAACAGTTTTCGTACAAGTGAGACGTTAAGGTAAATGCAGAAATATAGTTCAAATTGTGATGTGATATCATAGATAGTACCTTACGCTACAGCCGAGACCAATGTGTAACAAGATTATTCCAGTCACCGTCGGATAAATGTAGCACCGGAGACTTTACAGAAATTTCGTTTAGAGGCTTGCCTTCGAAGTGCCCTTGCCTCAGGTAGGAACGATACTTCATCAACGAGTGCTTGAAAAGCACAACCAACCCTTGCTCATCTTCACAATCCAGTTTGGTCCTCGCCTATTTAAAAGAATGAAATCTTGTGTCTTCTATCAGTAGAAAAATATGCAAAAAGGAGCATGAATAACATTAGTACATTACTTATGCGTAGGTTGCGGAGGAAGACTGGAAATTGTTTTGTGTCTGCGGTATAATCTTTCCATGAAGGAAAGATGCGCACAAAGTTCCTGACAACAATATAAGCTTTGTCTTCTAAACTGGGAAGAAATGGAACAGGGGTCCTATTTGCTGCAATTGGGGCTCTCTCTGGTTCGAAAAGGGATTTGGAAACTGGATTTGGTGTACTCTTTGCTGGAATGGGAGTTTTGCGTCGTAGAGCTGGTGCTATGTCAACTGGCATAATCACAATGTTTGCTGCAGTTGGGGTCTGCTGAGTTGGGGCATCAGAAATGACCAGTGTAGTAGGGCTAGAGTCTGCTAGAGTTGGGGTGTTTTGTGGGTCAGGTGATATTGCAACTACACCTAATGGGCTATTTGATTTATCAGGTGCCACTACCTTTTCCAAATACTTTGCTTGTGCTCCTCCACGATCAGCAATCACCCTCTTCCTTTTGAACGTCTGATACACAAGAACAACATTTGAATAGATAAATATGGTATGATGACAGATGGAATATGTACTGAAAATGGATAGGCAGGGCGTATTCACATACACGATGTGTATACTAAGCTAATGGCAGTTCAACAAAGTAGAAGCAATGCAAAGCATCTGTTGCAAGATATATGCGACAAATATAACCTTGGAAAGTTAGAGCAAGCACCTTGATGGGTGAATAAGATAGGGCATCTTCCTCTGACTCCTCCACTAGGGAGCTACATTGACTTAGGTCTCCATCTAGCTCGGAATCACTGTTAGGATCATATCCTGAGCATGAATCTGTAGGTGGAAAGCGTTTGCACTACATTGCATCCAAACTTGATTTCATTCCCTTAATGCCAAGTTTGACAGCCATGGCATTGTTCTGCTTTATTCTTTTCATGCGCGCAAGCTCATAATCATTATGATGCTGTTCAGAATCTAAGATTCATGAAAACATAAAAAGTAGTCAGATTATCTATGGAATGCATTGTGGATTCAACTCGAAGAGTGTCTCCCTATAAACCCCTACATATGCAAAGTTCACCCCCCAACCGTGCTGACCAGACCACACACAGAAATACAAACCCCTTAAGTCTCTATAACAGGCAGACACACATTTCAAAACTGAAGTAGGAACATTAGAATCATATGAAATTCGTATTTGAACAAATAAACTAAGGAATTATGAGTGGCATAATGTTTAGCTTCAAGGGTGGAGTGTTGGTAGTGCGACACAAAGCAAGTAGGTAGATTGTATTCCATGTAAAAGATCGAAGCCTATGTAAAAGCTGGAAATGACACTTTCTTTCTATACAATGCAGTGTCCGTTGCCCACACATGATGGAAGAGATCACATAGAGAAATACTATTCACTCATGTCTACGGTTGTAGTATTTAGAAACAGGGTGGTCCACCCTAAAAGAATATTGACAACAAATATGATAAGGCAAGCATAGATGTAGTGAATCAATCATTTACTTGTGAGCTTACTAGGACAAGTATGCAGAATTATAACAACAGTAAGAGACCGAAAAAATCTGAATCAAGAAGTTTGTCTAGCACTTATTGTTTGCAACTAATCGACGTGAATAATTGGATATTATATCGAATGAGTAAGAAAGACAAGTAAAATTGTCAACAAACCTAGCTTGCAGTAGTAATCTGGGTCAATGTCACTACGACCAACAATCCAAAATGACTAGTGTCTGTTCCTAGGGCCGGAATTTTGAAAACCCTGCGAACTTTATAGGTACTAAAGATTACCGAAATACATCTGAACCATTAAGTGTAGGTAGCACTGAGCACACAACAAACCCTAATGATAGTCCTGCCGAATGAGTAATGAATCAATTAGAAAATGGGTGATGAGGGGTGGCTGCTGAGTGTTGAGGACTTATCTCAGGATAAATTGGGTTGGCTTAGTGGGTGCTGCACCCCTGAGCCCTGAACGAACTGGGAAGGTAGGCACGGCGGCGCCCCCGGGCAGCGGTGACGCTGTTGGGCGAGCGGCTCCTGACCTCCTGTTAGTCCGGCGAGACGGCACACTTGTTCCTTCTCATCCTAACACAAGATTTTAAAACGTGCACGGTATGTTCCTAGAATCCTCTTTTCTATCCGGGGCGGTGGGTTTTTTTGAACATGGTGTCGACTAATTTGGAAATTTGGATTGCTATATTTGGATAAAAGGTACTACCAGGACGATGATCAACACTGACGTGAAGGAGGAAGTTATTTCTAGATTTGGATAGGGTATACATTGTGTTCTCATATTATTTTTCCTGCAGTGCATTATTTGCTCTATCATAGCACATGTACTCAAGATACTCGGCCTTGGCATAATTGAATACACCAGTTTAATGGTCACAGTGAAGACAAGCCATGGATATAAGTTCCGAGTTGGGTTCATGAACCAAGAAGATCGCTGCTTTTTTTATGGCCGAACTTGGATAAACTTTCTCAAGTGTTACAGACTAAAAGTTGGCGCACGAATATTGATGGAAATAGCAGAACATGGTCTCATCTTCACTGTGGTCTTCCACCCTGACATCGTTCCAATTGTTCATCCATGTTAGTTTTATATCTGGTCTTGCTTGTTGCCTCGATTACTTCTTAATCAACCTATTCTGTCTAACTAATCACAATTTAACTTTAGAAGTAGCAATGAGTCTCTCACAAAGATGCTACTTCTAACTAATGTTTTCTTATAATTGGTGGCATGTGTAGGTTTTTTTCAGAGTTAAGCAGGCAGCTCGTTTGTTATTCTGTAACAACTTGGCTGTTATTGATGGCACTGAAGTTGACTGGGGCGACATCCACAAGTTCCTACACTTTATTGATTGTCTTGAAGTCCTTGTGGGGCATTTCAGTGGTGGATGGCCACGTGGGATATGTGTGCTACTGCTGCACTCGTTGAACAGGTCCAACTGTGTCGAGAAACTTATGGTACGAGCTGTTTTTTATTATATATGTTGTTCATAAACTATTGCTTATACACAGTTTTACAGCTGCGATCTTCTTGAAACAAAAACTGCCCAGTTCTATTGTTCCTATACAGATGCCTGACCATGGTCGGATTAGACTTGCGCTTGGTCACAACATGATGTTTATGTCGACCTACTCCATTCCCCTTGGAGGTGAAAAGATACTTATTCATGGATGGTCTCAAATAATGAAGGCCCCTCCATCTTGGAGAATAGGATAGAAGATTATGTTCCTGCTTTTCCATGGCTCTAAAGCGAATATGATGTTTATTGACCACATTGCGAGATGAAGCCGCTTTCAGAAGGTTGTGGATGCGCGGGGTGGCGCCTGGGCCTTGTCCTGGGGCTTGGCACCCTCACCCTTGGTTAACTGTGGGCAAAGTAGCACTGTTCGAGGTGTGCTTTGTACGATTGAACCTGTATAAGTACTCATACTGCTTTCAGCTATGGTTGTTAAGTGCCCCAGCTGGTTTCAGTAAAGGTTGTTAAGTACTCCTGCTACTTTTATAGTCTGTCGTGTTTCTTCAGTCCTGTCTTCCTCCAGCCGCCAAAACCAAACCAGCGCCAGCGGGGCCACCTACTTCCGCGTCCCATGGCTGGCTGCGCCTCAGTGCACGCATCGCCGCCCCACCGTCTCCTAAATCGTTAACACCGACGTCTGAGGCCTCGCCGTCGTCCTCCGCGCGCTTTGGTGTGCTCGCCGCGGCGCCGCCCTCTCGCATTGTCAACATGGTAAACAAACAACAGGAATCAACAGAAGTACGTGGAGAGGATGACAGTACGGGCCCACCATGTCAGCGTAAGGAAAAATAAAATGCTTCCTCCTAGTGTTTTCCTAACATCTGGGACCCACGACATTGTGAGCGTATATAGTCAATAGACAAGAGAACATCACAAGATCGGCTGACACCTAGGACGTAGCTGCTCGAGCAGTATATTTTTGTTATTGTTGAGACGGAGCTGGGTTTGGACTGGGCTGTGGCTTGTCTAGCCCAGGCTTATATTTTATGTTCACCATGTGACCAACCCAGCTATTTTTACTTTGTGAAAAACAGCCCAGTTTATTTTTTCTAAAGAATACCCAATCCAGGCCTATTTATTTTTCTACGCCATGATGGGCTGCAACTCTTTTAAGATGCCTGCAAATCTTGAAAGTAATATGAAATTGGTTGTAAATATAAAAACAGATGACAAATTGGCAATTACTTTATAATTTCTAAATTTTTTCACATTTTTTGATTCCTATTTCACTGGGCATTAACCTAATTTAAATATATCTTCAAAGTACTTTAAATCTGACTCGACATTTCGGTATTAAAAATAGTTTGGAACCCATAGAAATATGCAAAATTGGCCCTGGCCAACCAAAAAAACGGACTGCAATAAATTGCATAAGAAGTCGCAATGAGCTATATAAAATTATTTAAAAAAGAGGTAATGGTCTGACTTATGGGCCTATTATGTTAACGCGTATGCAAGATTTTTTTAGTTATTATATACGTCAACAAACGATTTTAGCAGACGTAACCGTTGGATGTCAATCCAACGGCCGCCGTGTTTCTTCAATCTCTGATCTTCTTGCTTCAGCTGCCAAATCCAGCAACAGCGGGACCGCCTGCTCCCGCCTCTCGTGCAGGCCTCACCGCCCCCTACTACTCCCACCGCTGGCTAGGGCATCTGAGGGAGTCCTGGGTTAGGGGGTCTCCGGACAGCCGGACTATATCCTTTGGCCGGACTGTTGGACTATGAAGATACGAGATTGAAGACTTCGTCTTGTGTCCGGATGGGACTCTCCTTGGCATGGAAGGCAAGCTAGGAAATACGGATATGTATATATCCTCCTTTGTAACCGACCTTGTGTAACCCTAGCCCCCTCCGGTGTCTATATAAACCAGAGGGTTTTAGTCCGTAGGACAAGATACAATCATACCATAGGCTAGCTTCTAGGGTTTAGCCTCTCCGATCTCGTGGTAGATCAACTCTTGTACTACTCATATTATCAAGAATAATCAAGCAGGATGTAGGGTTTTACCTCTATCAAGAGGGCCCGAACCTGGGTAAAACATCATGTCCCCTACCTCTTGTTACCATCCGCCTTAGACGCACAGTTCAGGACCCCCTACCCGAGATCCGCCGGTTTTGACACTGACATTGGTGCTTTCATTGAGAGTTCCTCTGTGTCGTCATCGTTAGGCTTGATGGCTCCTTCAATCATCGATAGTGATGCAGTCCAGGGTGAGACTTTTCTCCCCGGACAGATCTTTGTATTCGGCGGCTTCGCACCGCGGGCCAACTCGCTTGGCCATTTGGAGCAGATCGAGAGTTACGCCCCTGGCCACCAGGTCAGGTTTGGAAGCTTAAAGTACACGACCGATATCCGCGGAGACTTGATCTTCGACGGATTCGAGCCCCTGCCTAGTGCGCCACATGGTCACGATGAGCATGATTTAGCTCTACCATCGGACAGTGTTCAGGAGATCGCACCGGCAGCCGCTCCGACCCTCAATTCGGAACCAGTTGCGCTATCCATGGACGGGTGGATAGACCCCTTCACGGAGGCCGTATCCTCAGCGGCGATCGAGCCGAGTATCGACCTTACCCTTTCACGAGAGCCGTGATGCTAAGCTGTCGGATCCTTCTCCGGCCACGGACTCCGAACCGCCTGCGCCCGTGCCTATCGAATCCGACTGGGCGCCGATCATGGAGTTTACCTTCACGGATATCTTTCAGCACTCGCCCTTCGGCGACATACTGAACTCATTAAGGTCTCTCTCCTTGTCAGGAGAGTCCTGGCCGAACTATGTCCGGCAGGATTGGGATGCGGATGACGAAGAAATTCGCCGCCCACCCACCACCCACTTAGTAGCCACTGTCGACGATTTGACCGACATGCTCGACTTCGACTCCGAAGACATCGACGGTATGGACGACGAAGGAGGAGACGAACAGGAACCACTGCCCACAGGGAACTGGACGCCCACTTCATCATATGACGTATACATGGTGGACACACCCAAAGAAAACGGCGACGAGGAACGGAAGGACGCAACGAAGGGTTGTTCCCTCGAGAAGCAGTCAAAGCGGCGGCATAAGCGCCGCTCCAAATCCCGCCTTGGCAGAAACAACGATCATATAGACCCAGCGTTAGAGCAGGGTGAACCATCGCCCGACCACGGCAACATGGAGAATCAAACCGAACAACCGCACTCCGTCGAAGATAACTGTCCGGATGACATCACACTGGACAGGCACCCGGAGCAACAGAACGCCCATGAAAGGCTTGTTGCCACTGCGAGGAGTCTGAAAAAGCAAAAGCAAAGGCTCACGGATGCACAAGACACACTCAGAATCAGATGGAGTGAAGTACTCAACACTGCAGCGAAGTACGGCGATAATCGCCACACCAAGAGCTACCCGAAGCGAAAGTTGCCACCTGAATTCGATGAGGAGGCCTTAGATCCCCCACAGTTAAAAACAAAATGGCCATCCGGTCGGATAGACGACCTCGTGACCAACATAGAGCGGCAAAGGACGCCGCACATAAGCCAGTACGCGATCCACGCGAGGGCTCGCATCAAAAGGATGGCGCAACCAGATCCATATACGGGCCACGCAAGTGCGCTCTAGCTTGCAATGCAGCACAACAAACATCCGAACACCACGGTACACCAAAATACAGGGGTGCCGCGCACCCCCTATGTTTCACCGATGAGGTGCTGGACCATGAATTTCCAGAGGGATTCAAACCCGTAAACATAGAGGCGTACGACGGAACGACAGACCCTGGGGTCTGGATTGAGGACTACATCCTCTATATCCATATGGCTCGAGGAGACGATCTCCACGCCATCAAGTACTTACCCCTCAAGCTCAAAGGGCCAGCTCGGCACTGGCTTGAAAGCCTCCCCGAAAACTCCGTTGGAAGCTGGGAAGAGCTCGAAGACGCCTTTCGGGCAAATTTTCAAGGGACCTATGTCCGACCACCGGATGCAGACGATTTAAGTCATATAACTCAACAGCCCAGAGAGTCAGCCCGAAAGCTTTGGAACAGGTTCCTCACTAAAAAGAACCAAATAGTCGACTGTTCGGACGCTGAAGCCTTAGCAGCTTTCAAGCACAGCGTTCGAGACGAATGGCTTGCCAGACACCTCGGCCAAGAAAAGCCGAGAACAATGGCAACATTAACAAGCCTAATGGCCCTGGTGCGAGGACAGCTGGTTAGCCCGATGCAGCACCAGCGACCCAAGTACATCCGAAGTTAGGGACAGAAATGGGAAGTTGCGACATAGCAAAAACAAGCGCCAGAATAAAGAAGACAATCCGAAGAGCACGACGGTAAACGCCGGATTCAGAAGCTCTCGGCCAGGTCAGCAAAAGCTGCCCTCCAAAGGCAACGGAGACGAACTATCCAGCTTGAACAAGATTCTGGACAAACTATGTCAGATCCACAGCACCCCCGATAAACCTGCAAATCATACTCACAGAGAATGTTGGGTCTTCAAGCAGTCCGGCAAACTTAATGCCGAACACAAGGGGCAGGATACACCAAGCGAAGACGAGGACGAGCCTCGCAAGCAAAGCACTGGGGAACAGAAGAAATTCCCACCAGAAGTCAAAATAGTCAATGTGTTACACGTGATAAAGGGGAGAAACAAAGCGGCACTCCTACAGACACATGCCCCAGGGCCTATCACCGCGGAGTTCTGCCACTGGTCGTCCCGACCGATCACCTTTGACCATCAGGATTACTCGGCAAGTATTCGGCATGCAGGATGGGCTGCCTTGGTATTAGACCCAATAATTGACGGATTCCACTTCACACGAGTCCTGATGGACGGCGGCAGTAGTTTAATCCTGATATATCAGGACAAAGTCCGCAACATGGGGATAGACCTAGCAACAATTAGCCATAGCAATACTACCTTTAAAGGAGTAACGCCAGGCCCAGAAGCCCATTGCACGGGCTCCCTGCTACTAGAGGTTATATTCGGCTTTCCCGATAACTTCCGCAGCGAAAAGTTAACCTTCCACATCGCTCCATTCCAAAGTGGCTATCAAGCACTACTCGGACGCGAAGCTTTCGCTCGCTTTAACGCAATACCGCGTTACGCTTCTCTCATGCTTAAGATGCCCAGTCCACGCGGCATCATTACAGTAGATGGAAATATTGAGCGCCCCTTGCGCATGGAAGACCGTGCGGCTGCCTTGGCACGGCCTCACCAACTAAAGCATCTGACAGGTCGTTAAGACCACGGACGCGGTTAGACGAGTCCGGCGCAGCTATATGTAATTGATACAGGTTTGATGGCTATACCCCTATTACAATACAAGGGGCTCAACGCGCGCAAACAAGTGGCAATTAGGCTCAACTTTACTCATCTTGAACTGTACATAGTTTCTTTAGTGTAACCTACCTTTTTGCACGACAACTTTTCAACTAAGTTCCTCTCTTTTACAGATGACCATCATGCTACACCCGTCTAGGATACGGCACAACAGAGACACAGGTGCAGACGTGCAGCAGGAACCTGTTCCAAGGATTCTTTTTAGATTAAGACCCTGCGTAAACCTTTTTTACTGTCTCTCGTTGATACACATCCCCCGGATTCTCAGTACAATTGAGAAGGATGGTGACGTATTGGCATGTGGCCACGTCAGAATATTGCACGTACCTGGACACTAGGGGCTTATTACAAAGGGCACTGCTTAAGCCCGGTTTCCACCATAAAGACCGAATACCTTAGGGAGTGTTTGGCGTCGCGAGTTTGGCCTTATATGCATCAGCTCCGAATCATGTATTTGGTCAAATGTTGGGTTTGCCCGGCTCCTGTGTTTTGCTGCCTTACGTTCCGCTCTATCGGCTAAGGCGGCACCAGGAGAACTTATACGATTGTGCCCTGGTTCATCCGGACGAGCACCTCAATAGAGAAAGTCGAAAACCGACTGTCATGATATAGCGTGAGACTGGTCAACCACTCGATGACCTAGCGGAATCTTCTAGATTCCTCCGCTTTAACGAAGGGCCGTTTCCCAGCCAGGCATGTACGCGCCCCGAATTCGGATGAGTGCGGAGCCACCAGGGGCTATATAGTAGCCCCACTGTCAAACTCCTCTGGCTAAGTGAAAGTGTTAAAGCATTATAGTCCGGTTGCCTAGTTCACTGCGCTATCACCTCCTTAATGGACCAAGACGTTGGATCAAGTGTGAACATGCGTCTTCTACGAACACCCCCGCATTATATGCGTGGGGGCTGAAGCCGACGACTGCAATCTTTCAGGTTATATACATATATACATAAACGGCCGCACAGGAGGCATCATAGCACTTTTGGGCAAAAGTATAAATATAGCCTTGATAAATTCAATAAAACATTGTTTTTACAATAGGAATACATGTCACTCAAACATAATATTCTTCGAGCACTGAGCCTCTATCGAACGAGCGCCTTCAAGAACTTCTTCAAAGTAGTGCTCGACAGCCACTCGGCCTATGGCCAAACCCTGTGCCGCAACAGTGGTGGCATCCATCTCCGCCCAGTATGTTTTGACACGGGCAAGGGCCATCTGTGAGCCTTCTATGCACGCCGACCTCTTTACAGCATCGATGCGTGGCACAGCGCCAAGGAATTGTTGCACTAAGCTAAAGTAGCTATTCGGCCTTGGCCCTCCTTGCCACAAATGATCCACAACGGACCTCATGGCCAGTCCGGATAATCTATGGAGCTCGGCCCACCCGGTCAATCGCTCATTCAGCAACAGCGGATGGACTGGAGCGTGAAACTGTGACCAGAACAGCTTCTCCACTTCAGGACCTTTCTAATCCTTGAAGTACTCGGTCACATCCACAGCACTTGCAGCCAAATCCATGTACTCATCCGCAGAACTCCATAGCTGGTCCAGCGGAGCATATTTCGGATCTCCGAACTTAGTCCGCAATAAGAAGGGCTTCCCAGAAACGATATCCGCAGCTTGATTCAGCTCCTCCTTCGTCGCTCTAATTTTGGAGCGGGCCTCCTTGGCAGCCACCCGGGCCTTCTCCAGGTCCGTCGCCTTCACCCAGTTTTCTTCTTCAAGAAGCCAGTAACGGTCAGCAACATCTTTTAACTCCACGGCCATCTTGGCAATTTTTTCTTTGCCCCCGCAATGTGCGGCCTGTTCGGCCCTTAACTCTTCGACCACCTTTAAAGCAGCCGCATTACTACTCCTTGCTTGCTCCTTGGCTCGGGCAAGCTTCGCCCGAATGGTCTCCACGGTGGAAGCTCCATCTGCAGTCACAACATATTAAAGATACTAGCATCATGTTGCTCTTACTATGTGACATTCACCAGAAAAATCACCTACCCTGTGCCTCGTCAAGCCGCCTGTTAACAAGCACGATGTCGGCATCTGCCGCATCCAGTTGCCGCTTTAGTTCGGTAAACCCATTAGTCCGGCAAGCCACCGGAGCTTCAACCACCTACACATAAAGGTGATCTGGTTATTACCTGGGACTATGATCCTCTGTTTGCTGCCGTTCTCGACGACAACCAGAGTCTCGGGGGCTACTATCTGCATGGGCATACCTAACGTATGCGGTACTATTAAAGGAATACATTATCTTTACATACCTCGAAGCCTTTCAGCAGACTCATAAAAGCTTCATGCAAACCGCTTTCGGCGGAGGAAATCCTTTCAATTACCGTACCCATTGGCATATGATGCACTTCCGAGACGACAGCTTTCCCTAGAAGATCCTTCAATGCGCCCGACCGCACACAGTACTGACCCTTGCTGTCGCTCCCCTCAGGAGCCGGATACTGGGGATGCCGGGCAGCCAATGGGTTATCCTCTGGCGATATTGGATCCGGAGATACCCTTCGCGACGACACTTCAAGGTCGGCCGCTTCTTGAGCTGGGGAGTCCGGGGGAGGCGTTTCGCTCTCCATCATCTCTGGAAGAAGATCCCCCGAAGATGAACTCTGTCGAGAAGGGCTGCGATCCGGACTACAATTTACAAGCATCGGTTATTGTCTTTGGAAGTAAGGTAGGATATCTTCACTATGAAGTAATTTTCTGATTACTTACAGCTCGGTAGAGGGCTGATCCCCGCGCGGACACTGTGCAGCAAGAATACCCTCTGAGGCAGAACCCTCTGGCGGAGATTTCTTCTCCCGTTTGGAAACCTTAGTTTCCGGATCTTCAGAGGTAGTACTCTTCCTTCCCCGGGGAGAGAGAATGTCAGATTCTTCCCCTTGGTTATCCTCCCTCGCGGAGGCGCTCATTCCCTCAATTCGAATAGGTAGTGATGGAGGCCCGCTTTCGCCCTCTTTATTCCCCCCTTCATCTTCCTTTGAGGGCACTAGACAAGGTGCTGTCTCGAGCATCTTTTCCAGCACCGGATTGTCCAAGCCTTCAGGAAGGGGGGCCGAACACCGGATCATCTTCGCCTTTGTTATCCAGTCCTGGTCAAAGAGCGATTCTTCAGAATGATGTCATGATAAATAAAAGGACAGTGTGTTCGGCCATGGGATTACTTACTTGGGCAGCGGTGCGGTTGCTGCTCAGGCCCACATCCTCGGTAGTGTCCGGACACTTTATTTGGGGTCTGAAGAACGATTTGTACGTCTCCTTGTGCGTCATGCCGAGGAAATTCTAAATAGTGCGCGGTCCTTCCGGGTTGAATTCCCACATGCGGAGGGGCCGGCGTTTGCAAGGCTGGACTCGACGAACCAGCATAACTTGCATTACAATAACTAGACTGAAATCTCCCTCGAAGAGATCTTGGATACGGCTCTGCAGTATTGGCACATCCTTGGCTGGACCCCAGCTCAGCCCCCTGCTGACCCATGACATCAGTTGTGGTGGGGGGCCCGGGCGAAAGGTGGGGGCAGCTACCCACTTGGCACTTCGGGGAGCTGTGACGTAAAACCACTCTTGTTGCCACAATCCGGACACCTCTGGAAAGGAACCCTTTGGCCATGGAGCGTCAGCAATTTTGCTTATTAGAGCACCTCCGCACGCTGCGTACTACCCCTCGACCATCTTCGGCTTCACATCAAAGGTCTTGAGCCACAGGCCGAAGTGAGGGGTAATGCGGAGGAAGGCCTGACAAACGACAATAAAAGATAAGATGTGAAGAAGGGAATCCTGGGCCAGATCGTGAAAATCCAGCCTGTAATAGAACATAAGACCCCTAACAAAGGGATCCAGAGCGAGGCCTAGTCCTCGAAGGAAGTGGGAGACGAACACAACGCTCTCGTTGGGTTCGGGAGTAGGGACGACCTGCCCTCGGGCGGGCAGCCTATGCGAAATTTCAGCGGTCAGATATCTGGCCTCCCTCAACATCTTGATATCCTCCTCCGTGACGGAGGAAGGCATCCACCAGCCTTAAAGGCTGGATCCGGACATGATTGAAGGTCCAAAGCACCTGGCCTGGGCTTTGGGTGTTAGAACTCGAGGCGGGGATGGATTCGATTGAGCGCGGGAGGGGAAAAAGTAAAAGCCTTGTCCCTTTATAAAGAGGGTGAATATCAAGCGTCCTCCTCGTGGCCGTTTGGGACTTGCCTAAGATCTAGGAGTCCTAGGCACGGTTGGGTTACCCACGTCCGTATTAATGAGAGTCCTGTAATAAAGGGAACACGATCTCTGCTTTGACAAGACGTGTCAAGAAACCGCCTCGCGTTATGTGCGCGGCTGGTTAAAGAAAAATGGTTCAAATAATTACCGGGCCGTGGCGTGATGTCATGCTGCCAAAACGTGTCAGCAGATTAGATTTGTGGAAATGTTATTCTCTTTACGGTGGTATGTGGAACTTATTTTGCAGGGTCGGACACTATCCTTGTATTCAAACTCTTCCGTGGTGTATTCGGAGGAGGAACCCGCCTTGCAATGCCGAAGACAACACTGCGCGCCGGACTCATCGTCATTGAAGCCTGGTTCAGGGGCTACTGAGGGAGTCCTGGATTAGGGGGTCTCCGGACAGCCGGACTTGGACTATGAAGATACGAGATTGAAGACTTCGTCCTGTGTCCGGACGGGACTCTCCTTGGTGTGGAAGGCAAGCTAGGCAATACGGATATGTATATCTCCTCCTTTGTAACTGACCTTGTGTAACCCTAGCCCCCTCCGGTGTCTATATAAACAGGAGGGTTTTAGTCCGTAGGACAAGATACAATCATACCATAAGCTAGCTTCTAGGGTTTAGCCTCTCCGATCTCGTGGTGGATCAACTCTTGTACTACTCATATTATCAAGAATAATCAAGCAGGACGTAGGGTTTTACCTCCATCAAGAGGGCCCGAACCTGGGTAAAACATCATGTCCCCTGCCTCCTGTTACCATCCGCCTTAGACGCACAGTTCGGGACCCCCTACCCAAGATCCACCGGTTTTGACACCGACAACATCCCTCTACTCACCCACACCCCGTGTTATTTTGCGGCGACGGCTACCTCACACCGTAGCCGAACCAGTGAACCCTCGTACTCCTCTCCGCATGGGCATCCACTACAGCGTCTTCCCCGACTCCGCGTCGTCCCCTTCCTAGGCCTCACCGTCGTCCACCGCCCTGGTGCTCTCAGCGCGGCGTGGTCAAGGAATGACTTCCATCGAAAGAGTACTGTCGTGGAGAAGCTGACAGCTGGGTCCACGGCAGCCGCAAGGAAGTTCCTCCTTATTACGCGGAACATAATTATTCCTCCACCTGACAGCAGGGACCCACCGGACGGGCCACCGTATTTGGCAAAAAAATCGTTTCCCCGTTGACTACTGGGACCCACTGGACGGGCCACCATATTTCGTGAAAAAAACATTCCCCCCGCTGTCAGCTCGGGCCCACCGGAAGTGCCTCCTTATTACGCACAAAAAATGAATACTCCCCCTGCTGGTTGGGACCCAACTTGGTGGGAGGCTGACTTGTGGGCCTACTAAGTTCACGGGAACGGAGTGCTTTGTCAACTTAGTCAATATGAACGATTCTAGCTCTAGTGAACATACGATGTCCATCCAATGGCCATAGTGCTTCTTCAACCTCTGGTCTTCCTGCTCCAGCCGCCCAAAGCAGCGCAGGTCGTGCCGCGGAGGCCTCACCGCCCCTACTATTCCCACCGTTGGCCAGACCATCCCTCTACTCACCCACACCCCCTGTTATTCTGCGCCGACGGCAGCCTCACACCGCAACGAACCAGTGAACCCTCGTACTCCTCTACGCATGGGCATCCACTGCCGCGTCTTCCCCGGCTCCGCATCGTCCCCTTCCTAGGCCTCGCCGTCGTCCACCGCCCTGGTGCTCTCGGCGCAGCGTGGTCAATGTGGTCAAGGAACGGCTTCCATCGGACCTGGACTGTACGTGGAGAGGCTGACAGCTGGGTCCACGGCCGCAGCAAGGAAGTGCCTCCTTATTATGCGCAAAATAATTATTCCTCCACCTGACAGTGGGGACCCACCGGACGGGCCATCGTATTTCGTGAAAAAAAATGTTTCCCCCTGACTGTTGGGACCCACCAGCTACATCTTCACACGCAAGGAAGTGCGTCCGGGCAAAAAAACCGATTTGCCCCCCTGATTGCTGGGACCCACCAGCTACATCTTCGCACGCAAGGAAGTGCTTGACAGTCGGGACCCACCTGGTCGAAGCGTACGTAGCATTGTCACTCTGGTCGCGAACGTGTACGTACATACTGGTCGATGTAGAGGTGCGCACATGTCGTAACAGAGGCGCGCACGTAGCATGTACACGTACGTACAACGGCCAGGGTGCAAGAAAGTAAATACGGCCACGTACGTACATACGGGCGGGGTCTCGAACGCCTACTCACGCGTACGTATGTCCAGGGCTTGTGTACATGGCTGGGTCAAAACGGAGAAACAACGTCATCGTCGTGTTCATGGGGAGCCAACCAGCTAGGTCGGAACGGAATGCGTTCTCGTGTTCATCGGGAGGGCTTGGATGGAACATCCGATGCAAACGAGGCCTGGCGTACCGTACAACAGAGGAAACGACCTTGTGTTCGACCGGCCACGGTCGAAACGGGATCCTGTTCATCGGGAGGGGTCTGGCGTACCGCAAAATGGAGGAAACGAACCTCCTACGGTCGAAACGGGGGTCCTGTTGATCGGGAGGGGTGTGGCGTACTGCAAAAAGGAGGAAACAGACTTGTGTTGGAGCACTACGGTCGAAACAGGGGTCCTGTTCATCGGGAGGGGTGTGGCGTACCGCAAAATGGGACTCCACGGGATGTTCATCTCCACCATCGACCCCCTCCAGCCTCCACAGGCTACTGTTCATCCACCGTCGACCTCCTCCAGCCTCCACCTACGACTGTTCATCCACGGGCCCCTGTTCATCCAGCCTCCACCGCGCGCTTCTCCACCGGCTACTGTTCAACCAGCCCTCTCCACAGTCTCCTGTTCAACCACGCCTCCACGGGCTACTGTTCATCTAGCCCTCCACCATCTACTATTCATCCAGCCCTCCACAGGGTGGTCCTGTTCATCCTGCCCTCCACGGGGTCCTGTTCATCCAGAGGCAACACCACGGGGTCCTGTTCATCCACCCCAACCGGGAACTGTTCATCCAAACCCCCCAGCAACACTCATTGTTCATCCAGAGGCAGCATCGATCGGCTACAGTTAGCAGCAGTAGCGAAGGAATCGCTCGATCGAGTTCAGTTAACAGCCATCGATCGATCGCTCGGGTTCAGTAACTGTAGCCTGCAGTGCAATGGCTCGGGTTCAGTTAGAGCCCAACGACTCGCTCGGATTTTGTTAGAGCCCAACACCTCGCACCCACGCGCGTGCGTGTACGAGAGAAACACGCATCGCTCGGCCCCGACCACCCACCGTAACCGGGAACACCCCGATATTTTCCTCGCCCTCGCTTCTACCATGATTTTTCGGTCATGGACGGCCCAAAGAATGTCATGCAGCTGCGTCTCCGGCCCGCCCAGGACGAAAAGCCCATTTTCTGTCATGATTTTTTGTCATAGAAGTAGGACCCCACCACATCTATGATGATACCGTGTTTTGTCACAATTATTGTCATAGAAGTGTCATAAGTATGACACTTAAAAAATTCTTTCGGCCCAAAATGTCATGGATGTGCCTTTTTTGTAGTGATCGACGACGCAGGCTGGGGCCCCGACGCCGGCTCAATTGAGTACGGGTACCGGGTCCCCTTCGGTGAAATCCACGTCTTCATCAGCCAGATCGGTGAGCCGGGCCCTGAGCCGGACATCTGCACCGACATCATCGAGATGGCTCAGCGGGCGAGACCCGCCCGAACTCAGCCTACCATGAAGCGCGCCTTCGTTGGATGCATCCATGGAGGAGAATTTTCTGAAGGATTTGTGTCTGGCGGTGAGACGGCCATCTACTCTGACGGTGGGTCGTCCATGGGTGAGACGGATTCATTGTATCAATTGCAAGACGGTGGGCTTGGGGGCTGTTCCGATGGCAGCAGTATTCCGGACCCCTTTCAGCCTCCAAGCAGGGCAGGGATCTTCATGACTGGCACGCAACCCGTTCAAAACCCTACGGCTGCGGTAGCGATAACCTCCGGGTTAGCGGCCGCTGGGGCAGGAGGCCCTGCGCGCCCGCCGGCTCAAGTACTGATGGATCTCATGGATAGGATGACAGCCCTGTTAACTACTGTGGTTAACCCTGCGGATCAGGCTCAGCATGATGCAGAAGTGATACGGAATGTGAGGAGGTAGCACAAGCCAAGGAGAACCTAGCAGTGGAGGACGTCAGGATGGCCGCGGAGCGGGCGGCTTTGAATGCTCGAGCTCAGCAGATTCAATCAGAGGCTTTCCAGCTTACGATGGATCTGAACGCATCAAATGAGGTCATGAGGAAAAGACACCAGAAGGCTCAATCCCGTCTGCCTCTGATTTATGATCCTAGAAACCTCTTCCGCACACCCGGTGCAGGCCCCAGTAACCCGCCGGAGGTAAACCGGGTTGCAACGCCCGGGGCTGGGGCGCCGGTTCAGCCACGGGTGATGGAACCTCCTCATATGAATACTGCTCCACCTCATTATGTACCAACACCACCGGGTCATTATTCTAACCCTTTGGAGAACATGATCGCTGCGGCGGCGCCATTGGCGGCTCTCCCAGCAGAGGGTGACTCTCCGACGGCGATTGAAACCCGAAGGGTTAGAGAACTTCTTCAGACGGCTCTGGCGCAGCAGGAGGCATATTCTTATAGTCGAGACAGTGTTCATTCGACCCCTCGCCCAAGCCGGAGCCCGAGTTATAGCAGGCACATAGATTCAACAACCATTTCAATCAATGCCCGGCACCGTGACCAGCCGTGCGGGCATGACCCGGTGCGTGATGGAGCTCGTAACTTGGTTGACCAGGACAGGATTCCCCAAGAGGTTGAGCGGGCGGCTCAACAGGCAGCTAAGCAGGCGGCTCAGTGGGCGGCTCACCAGTCTTTTCTGGTTCATCCGACGACCTCTATTGAGGCAGGCGTGACCACAAAGGACTGGAGGTGTCCCTTGCTTGGTATCGGCTCTGCGTAATGAGCGTTTGCCCAAGGATTTTAAGGGGCCTCGAAAAGTGCCTAATTACACGACAATGGCCATGGAACTACTAGAGGTCAGTGACGCGGCAATGGCCAAGTACTTCACCATGATGTTAGATGGAACGGCCCGCACTTGGTTGAAGGGGCTGACACCCAATTCCATTGGTTCATGGGCAGAATTAAAAGCCCGGTTTATTCAGAATTTCAAAGACACATGCAAGCAGCCCATGTCAATTGTGGATTTGACTAATTGTAAGCAAGAGGAAGGTGAGTCCACGACCCATTGGGTGCACCGGGTCAAAGCCATAATACATTCATCTGATAAGAAGGATGCCAGCTCTGCAGTCTTAATGTTGAAGAAAAATTGCCGTTTTACACCTCTGAAACAGAAGCTGGGGCGGCTCAAGCGCGATTGTAATGACATGGGCCAGCTAATGGCGACTCTAGTCAAGTACGCCGACTCTGATAGTACTAAGGATCCCGAGTCTGACGATGAGAAGACAGGGAAGGGGAAGAATGACAATGCCAAGTGTCATCAGCATAACCCGGCGAATCAAGGAGGCAATAATAAGCGTAAGGCTGACGGTAGCTCGGAGTTTGTGGCTAACACCAATGCACAGGGGAACAATCAATGACGTAAGGGGAGGCCACCTCCTTGGTCCGGCGGGTCAGGTCCCACTCTTGAGCAGCTGTTAAATGAGCCCTGTCCAAGGCACGGTACTCAGCAGAAACCGGCCACTCACCTATGGAATGATTGTACGATCATGAAGGCTTTCAAGAACTCTAACATGTTCAATAGCAATCATGGGCCAGGCGGCAGCTCAGGTGGTGGTGGTTTTCATGGCCCGGGCGGCGGTTCAAATTCAAACTTTCAAGGCTCTCAAGGAAATCAAGGTGGCTATAATCAGCAATCTGGCCAAGGAGGTTAGCAGCAGCAATCTAGATATGAGGGCAATCCAAAGCAGTTGAATAGTGGACAGTATCATGTGTTCACCACCAGTTTGTGCAGACGGGACGAGAAGCTTCATAAGAGGGTTGTGAATGCTGTTGAGCCGGCAGTCCCTCGTTATTTGAGATGGTCTGAGCAGCCTATTCTATGGAGTAGGGAAGATCACCCTCCCCAGGTTGACAATCCGGGTCACCTGGCCTTGGTGGTGGCACCTCAAGTTGGTGGATATAAATTCACTAAAGTACTCATGGATGGAGGCAGTAGCATCAACATCCTCTATTATGAGACTTCCCATCGCATGGGGTTGATTGACAAAAATCTTAAGACGTGCAACACTGTTTTCCATGGAGTGGTGCCTGGTAAGTCGGCATACCCAATGGGTAAGATTGAACTGGAAGTAGCCTTTGGAGATGAGCATGATTCCAGGGCCGAGAAGTTAACTTTTGAGGTGGTCAAAATCAAGAGCCCGTATCACGCCCTGTTTGGAGGACCGCCTTATGCCAAGTTGATAACCCACAAGTATAGGGGATCGCAACGGTTTTCGAGGGTAGAGTATTCAACCCAACTTTATTGATTCGACACAAGGGGAGCCAAAGAATATTCTCAAGTATTAGCAGCTGAGTTGTCAATTCAACCACACCTGGAAACTTAATATCTGCAGCAAAGTATTTAGTAGCAAGGTAATATGATAGTAGTGGTAACGATAGCAAAAGTAATATTTTTGGGTTTTGTAGTGATTGTGACAGTAGCAGCGGAAAAGTAAATAAGCGAAGAACAATATACGAAAATCTCGTAGGCAATGGATCGGTGATGGAGAATTATGTCAGATGCGATTATTCATGCAACAGTTATAACATAGGGTGACACAGAACTAGCTCCAATTCATCAATGTAATGTAGGCATGTATTCCGAATATAGTCATACGTGCTTATGGAAAAGAACTTGCATGCCATCTTTTGTCCTACCCTCCCGTGGTAGCTGGGTCCTATTGGAAACTAAGGGATATTAAGGCCTCCTTTTAATAGAGTACCAGAGCAAAGCATTAACACATAGTGAATACATGAACTCCTCAAACTACGGTCATCATCGGGAGTGGTCCCGATTATTGTCACTTCGGGGTTGCCGGATCATAACACATAGTAGGTGACTGTAGACTTGCAAGATAGGATCAAGAACTCACATATATTCATGAAAACATAATAGGTTCAGATCTGAAATCATGGCACTCGGGCCCTAGTGACAAGCATTAAGCATAGCAAAGTCATAGCAACATCAATCTCAGAACATACTGGATACTAGGGATCAAACCCTAACAAAACTAACTCGATTACATAATAAATCTCATCCAACCCATCACCATTCAGCAAGCCTACGATGGAATTACCTATGCACGGCGGTGAGCATCATGAAATTGGTGATGGAGGAAGGTTGATGATGACGATGACGATGGATTCCCCTCTCCGGAGCCCGGAACGGACTCCGGATCAGCCCTCCCGAGAGAGTTTAGGGCTTGGCGGCGGCTCCGTATCGTAAAACGCGATGAATCCTTCTCTCTGATTTTTTTTCTCCCCGAACACGAATATATGGAGTTGGAGTTGAGGTAGGTGGAGCGTCAGGGGGCCCACGAGGCAGGGGGGCGCGCCCCCCACCCTCGTGGAAAGGGTGTGGGCCCACTAACGTGGATTCTTCTTCCAGTATTTTTTATATATTCCAAAAATAATCTCCGTTGATTTTCAGGTCATTCCGAGAACTTTTATTTCTACACAAAAATAACACCATGGTAATTCTGCTGAAAACAGCGTCAGTTCGGGTTACTTCCATTCAAATCATGCAAGTTAGAGTCCAAAACAAGGGCAAAAGTGTTTGGAACAGTAGATACGACGGAGATGTATCAACTCCCCCAAGCTTAAACATTTGCTTGTCCTCAAGCAATTCAGTTGATAAACTGAAAGTGATAAAGAAAAACTATTACAAACTCTGTTTTCTCTTGTTGTTGTAAGAGTAGCTCCAGCGGGCGCGCAATAACCGCGCGCGCGCCATAGGTAGTTGGGCGCGCGGTCCGAAACGCCAACTCGCGTTGTGTATTTGGGGCGCCGGCTTCCGTGCGCGGCACACACGATCGCTCGCGCCGCACTGTCTCCTCCCGCCACCTTCGCCCCGCGCGCGCCGGCGCCGGCTAACTTGACCCGATGGACGGACACGCCGGCACCCCGCTCACCCCATCCTACAGCCGCGACCCCTACCCCGCCACCGGAAACCCTAGCGCGGGGAGCGTTGGCCTCGCCACCGCCGGAGCTCCTCCGAGCATCGGCCCCGCGCACAGCCTCTTTATGCCGCCGCGGATGACCACGACCGCGGTGGGCGGCATCGCGCCGACGCCGTTCCGTGCCGCCGTCGCTCCCTCAAAGCTCCCCAATGCGGCACGGCCGAAGAAGGGCAAGACATCTGCCAAGAAGAACAAGGCGGCGGATGGCCCCGGCACCTCAAAGGCGAGGAGAAAGAAGCTTGCAGGGCGTGTGATGGGCGCGGCGGCTACCGAAGCACCGGCGAGCTCACTCGTTGAGCCGACGCGCACAACGTGTTTGACAATATGCCCCAAAGGTAGAAATTTTTTCCAACTTTTCTTTTCTTGCTACTTTTTGAATGCATCCATATAGGTAGCTTATTTGCATTGTTCTATATATTTTATAGTGTCAACGATGATGCATACATGTCAACTATGGGTGTTGGCTCCAACAATTCGCATTAGTCTCAAACCAATGACATGCATTTTGAAGACCATGAGTTCGAGGTGCACAAGGATGGTGAGGGCATTGTCGACGCGCCGAAAGGAAGAGCGGGCAATTACACCAACGCCGATGACATCTTACTATGCAATACTTGGTTGCAAGTGTCAAGGGATCCATCTGTTGGAGGTGATCAAAGTAGAGATGCTTATTGGGGGCGGATGAAAGAACACTTTGATGTTCACAACGTGAGTGGAATTAACCGCTCCGAGAGATCACTTCGGTCCCGGTGGTCGGCAATCAACTCGAATTGTCAAAGGTAGGCGGCCTATCAAAAGGCGGTTGACAAGTTGAACCCAAGTGGCACAAATGAGGACGATAGAGTAAGTGGCATTTCATACATGTTCATCATACTTGTTGTTGGTGTTCGAAGTGCTAACTTGCTTTGTTTTCATGTAGTACCACATTGCACAAAACTTGTTCAAAGAAGAGGAGAGGAAAATCAAGAAGGGGAAGATCAAGAAAGGAAGGGTCTTTACCTTGCCTCATTGCTATAACTTGTTGAAGGATGATGAGAAATGGAAGAAGCGTGAAGATTTGGATGATTTGCATTTGAGCAACAAACGCAAGCGCACAATTGAGTTGAATGATGATGAGGAGGATGATGCATCAAGTGGTGGCGGCAAGAGAAGCCCCACACCCAACTCGGTTTCATACTCGAAGTCAAAACGACCAGATGGGTGCAAGAAAGACAAAACAGAAAATAGAAGAGGAAAGGAGATCATGAGCTCAGAAATGCTATGGAAGCTATTGTGAAGGCAAGAAAAGAAGACATCGAGGTGAGGAAAATGGCAAGGAACTAAGATGCCGCGGCCGAGGAGAGGAGGATGGCGGCCGAGGAGAGGAAGGTGGCTTTGGAGGAGAGGAGGGTGAGCAATGAGGAGCGAACAAGATTGTTGGAATGGGAGAAGCACTTGTTCTTCTTGGACACATCTAACCTCAATGAGGCGCAAAAGGAGTTTGTCAATATTTCCGATGAAGAAGTCTTGATCCAAAAAAGAGCCATGATTTGCGGCATGGGTGGCGGTGGCCTTGGCGGCATGGGTGGCGGTGGCCTTGGCGCCATGGGAGGCATGGGTGGCTTCGGAGGTACCGTGGGCGGTTAGATGCCATGGGCGGCTTTGGAGCTACCATGTAAGGCATGGGTGGCATGGGTGGTTTTGGAGCACCCCCCGGCGCAATGGCTGCCATGGGAGGCATGAGTTTTGCTTCTCTCATGGGAGGCATGGGTCCACCTCCAGCCGCCATGGGCGGAATGTCTTCCGGTGTGCCTCCTCACACACATTCTCATGAAGATGCCGTTGAAGATCTTGCCAACACCGTCGGAGCTTCACGTGATGCGGTGTGCGATGAGGAGGAGGAAGAATCATCTTTGGTGGAGGAAGAATCGTCTTCCGAAGATGAGGACGAAGACGAGGACGATGCTTGATGTGTCTTTCGTTTGTTTCATGAACTTGGTTTGCATTTTGAACTTGGTTGGATGAACTTGTGGGCATGATTTTGAACTTGTGGGCATGAACTTTTATTCATCAACTTGTTTGTGTGAAATTTATATGTCATGTTGATTATGTTTTGAATGTTCGAAATCCATTTGTGTCCAAAATGCAATATATGCAATGCCCGGCGAGTCGCGCGCGTTGCATTTTTTGCGCGCAGCTGGAGCGGCACGCGCGTTGCATTTTTGCGCGGCTGTTGGAGCCAGCGCTGCAGGCCGCGCAGAACCAGGCGAAGCGCGCGCGACAAAGTAGTTTTTAGCACGCGGCGCGCTGGGCGGCTGTTGGAGATGCTCTAAATATGTAAAGCCAGCATTTAAGTTTTCAGCAAAGATTATCAACTAACCACATTCGCAATAACATTTAGGTCTCATGTTTACTCATATCAATGGCATAATCAACTAGCAAGCAATAATAATAAATCTCGGATGACAACACTTTCTCAAAACAATCATAATATGATATAACAAGATGGTATCTCGCTAGCCCTTTCTGAGACCGCAAAACATAAATGCAGAGCACCTTTAAAGATCAAGGACTGACTAGACATTGTAATTCATGGTAAAAGAGATCCAGTCAAGTCATACTCAATGTAAACTAACAGTAATGGATGCAAATGACAGCGGTGCTCTCCAACTGGTGCTTTTTAATAAGAGGATGATGACTCAGCATAAAAGTAAATGGATAGGCCCTTCGCAGAGGGAAGCATAGATTTGTAGAGGTGCCAGAGCTCGGTTTTGAAATAGATATGAATAATATTTTGAGCGGTATACTTTCATTGTCAACATAACAACCGAGAGATCTCGATATCTTCCATGCTACACACATTATAGGCGGCTCCCAAACAGAATGGTAAAGTTTATACTCCCCCTCCACCAACAAGCATCAATCCATGGCTTGCTCGAAACAACAAGTGCCTCCAACTAACAAGAGTCCTGGGGGAGTTTTATTTGTAGTTATTTTGATTTGATTTGCCTAAAGCATGGGACTGGGCATCCCGGTGACCAGCCATTTTCTCGCGAGAGAGGAGCGGAGTCCACTCCTCTTGAGAATAACCCGCCTAGCATGGAGGATACAGACAGCCCTAGTTGATACATGAGCTATTCGAGCATACAAAACAGAATGTTTATTTGAAGGTTTAGAGTTGGGACATACAAATTTACTTGGAACGGCAGGTAGATACCGTATATAGGTAGGTATGGTGGACTCATATGGAATAACTTTGGGGTTTATGGAATTGGATGCACAAGTAGTATTCCCGCTTAGTACAAGTGAAGGCTAGAAAAAGACTGGGAAGCGACCAGCTAGAGAGCGACAACAGTCATGAACATGCATTAAAATTAATCAACACCGAATGCAAGCATGAGTAGGATATAATGCACCATGAACATAAATATCGTAGAGGCTATGTTGATTTTGTTTCAACTACATGCGTGAACTTGTGCCAAGTCAAGCCACTCGAATCATTCAAAAGTGGATACCACCCTATCATACCACATCACAATCATTTTAATAGCATGTTGGCACGCAAGGTAAACCATTATAAGCTCCTAGCTAATTAAGCATGGCATAAGCAACTATAATCTCTAATTTTCATTGCAAATATGCTTCTTTCATAATAGGCTGAATCAGGAACAATGAACTAATCATATTTACAAAAACAAGAGAGGGCGAGTTCATATCATCTTTTCTCATCTCAATAAGTTCATCATATAATCATCATTATTGCCTTTCACTTGCACGGCCGAATAGTGTGGATAATAATAATAGTGCACGTGCATTGGACTAAGCTGGAATCTGCAAGCATTCAATTCAAGAGAGAAGACAAGGTAATATGGGCTCTTTGTTAGATCAACAATCATGCATATGAGAGCCACTCAACATTTTCATTATGGTCTTCTCCTCTCGACCCCCAAAGGAAAGAAATAAAACAAATTATTTACACGGTAAAGCTCCCAGCAAGCAAAAGAATAACGAGAAATCTTTTTGGAGATTTCTTTTTAATTATTACTACTACAGGCATGGAAAGTAAACTAACTAAAATCTACAAGTATTTTTTTGGTTTTTCTTAAGGATTTTCAAACACACAAGAAGAAAACGAGAAAATGAAAATAAACTAGCATCGATGATACAATGAAAGAGTATGAGCACCAACAACTAGCATGAGTGTGTGAACAGGAATGTAATGTCGGTGAGAAATACGTACTCCCCCAAGCTTAGGCTTTTGGCCTAAGTTGGTCTATGCCCATGGATGGCCTGGTGGATATCCAAAGTTGAAGCTGGGGTCGTACTGAGATGCATCAGCTACTGCCTAAAGAGCTGCGGCATGGAGGCAGGCTGCCTCCGTCCTCCTCTCGTACTCGGTCGCCTCCTCCCTGGTTATAACATATATCCCTTTTGCCTGAAAGTCAAAGAAAGTAGGAGTAGGGAGAGCGACGTGATAGGTGCGTCGTCTGTCAAAGATTAGTCGGTACTGGAGGAACTGATTGTTCCTCTCAACAAACTGATGGCGAACCATGGCATTATAATCTAAATAAGCAGGAGGCAACTCAATATCATCTCCACGTATGGGTATTTCAAGAAAATCAGCTAAACGGGTTGCATAAATTCCACCAAAGAAATCTCCATTAATTTTGTTATTATGCAACCTGCGTGCAACAATGGCCCCCAAGTTATATGTTCTATCTCCTAATACATCACTCTTGAGAACACGAAGATCTGGCACACACATGTGACATGCCTCATCCTTACCATTTATGCATCTACCTATAAAGAGAGCAAAATAATGTATAGCAGGAAAATGAATGCTCCCTATGGTAGCTTGCGTGATTTCCCTAGATTCCCCCACAGTATACAAGCAAGAAAGTCTCTATATTCATATTTGCGAGGTTCGCTAACATTACCCCACTGTGGGAGTTTACAAGAAGTGTTAAAGTCTTCTAAGTCCATGGTATAAGATTTATCATAAAGATGAAACAGGACGGTTTGGGAATTGCGTGATGATGAAAATTCAAACCTTCTCACAAAGGAATCAGTGAGGTAGTGGTACTGACGGCACTTATCTGCCACGAACCTCTCAATATCGGCGTTACGCACATATGCGTCAAATTCCTCTATGATTCCTGCTTGGACCATGAAATCTTCTGACGGCCATTCACAAGGCCGCACTTGAGCGTCCCTCGGTGGTTTATCGTCCGGCTCACGCATTGCGGGCCTGGATCCTTGCTTCCTTGAAGAACCACCTTGGTACATTTTCCTAAACATATTTCTTCCTCTGAAAAATTTCTGAAATTTTTAGTAACTTCAAAATAAAAGTGAACCAAACTCAACAAAATTGATAGCAACTACTCCTACAAGTGCCTAGAGGCCATATCATGCATTAGAACTACTTGGGACCATATAAATTTGACATGCAAGCTCAAGAACATGGTCACCTAAGTAGCAAAAAATTTCAATAAATAAAGCACTAGAACAAAAAACTAATAGGACCATTGGAGGAGTCACATACCAAAGAACAACACCCCAAAGCAGTTTTGTGAATGGAGCTTTGAGCTAGGAGATCAAAAATGGCAGCAAGATGAGCAAGAACTCGTGTTTGAGCTAGCTAGTGATTTTTTTTGGGGACGAAGAAGGAGTGTGTGATGGCTGGAATAAGTGGAGGGGACCCATGTGGTGTCCACGAGGCAGGGGGCGCCCAGGGGGTGGGCGCGCCCTCCACCCTCATGGGCACGTGGCTGCTCCCCCTGCCGTGTTTTCAGTGCCAGGTATTCTCAAATATTCTAGAAAAATCATATTTAATTTTCAGGGCATTTGGAGAACTTTTATTTTCGGTTTTTTTATTGCACGGATAATTCAGAAAACAGACAGAAAATACTATTTTTGCTTTATTTAGTATAAATAACATAAATAAATAGAGGGTACACAGAATTGTGTTTTCTAACTTCATCCATCTCATGCTCATCAAAAGGAATCCACTAACAAGGTTGATCAGGTCTTGTTAACAAACTCATTTCAAATAACATGAAACCGGAGAACTTTCGAATAACACTAGGTTACCTCAACGGGGATATGCACATCCCCAACAATAAGAATATCATATTTCTTCTTGACAGTAGGAAGAGGAAATTGAAAACCTCCAATAGTAATTGTTGACATTTTTTCAATAGAATTGATATTGTGGACTTGAGGTTGTTTCCTCAGAAAGTGTACCGTATTCTCATTACCATTAACATGACAAGTGACATTGCCTTTGGTGCAATCAATAACATCCCTTGCAGTATTCAAAAAGGGTCTTCCAAGAATAATAGACATACTATCGTCATCAAGAATATCAAGAATAACAAAGTACGTTAAAATAGTAACGTTTGCAACCACAACAGGCACATCCTCACAAATACCGATAGGTATAGCAGTTGATTTGTCAGCCATTTGCAAAGATATTTCAGTAGGTGTCAACTTATTCAAATCAAGTCTATGATATAAAGAGAGAGGCATAACACTAACACCGGCTCCAAGATCACATAAAGCAGTTTTAACATAGTTTTTTTTAATGGAGCATGGTATAGTTGGTACTCCTGGATCTCCAAGTTTCTTTGGTATTCCACCCTTAAAAGTATAATTAGCAAGCATGGTGGAAATTTCAGCTTCCAGTATCTTTCTCTTATTTGTAACAATATCCTTCATATACTTAGCATAAGGATTCATTTTAAGCATATCAGTCAAACGCATACGCAAAAAGATAGGTCTAATCATTTCAGCAAAGCGCTCAAAATCCTCATCATCCTTTTTCTTGGATGGTTTAGGAGGAAAGACATGGGTTTCTGAACCCATGGTTCTCTTTCTTTACCGTGCTTCCTAGCAACAAAGTCTCTCTTATCATAACGTTGATTCTTTGATTGTGGGTTATCAAGATCAACAGCAGGTTCAATCTCTACATCATTGTTATTGCTAGGTTGAGCATCATCATTAACATTATCACTAGGTTCATATTCATTACTAATTTGTGTTTCAGCATCAGAGATAGAAATATCATTAGGATTCTCAGGTGTGTCTACAACAGGTCCACTAGAAGCATGCAAAGTCCTATCATTTTTCTTTTTCTTCCTCTTAGATGGACTAGGTGTATCAACATTATTTCTCTGAGAATTCTGCTCAATTCTCTTAGGATGGCCCTCGGGATACAAAGGTTCCCGAGTCATTTTACCACCTCTAGTCATAACTCTAACAGCATTATCATTATTCTTAGTATTCAATTCATTGAGCAAATCATTCTGAGCTTTAAGCACTTGTTCTACTTGAGTGGTAACCATAGAAGCATGTTTACTAATAAGTTTAAGTTCACCTTTAACACTAGACATATAATCACTCAAGTGTTCAATCATATAAGCATTGCGTTTCAGTTGTCTACCAAAATAAGCATTAAAATGTCCTTGCTTAACCACAAAGTTATCAAATTCATCCAAACATTGGCTAGCAAACTTAGCAGGAGGGATTTGAGCTTTATCATATCTATGGAGAGAGTTTACCTTTACTACCTGTGTCGGGTTATCAAGACCATGTGTTTCTTGAATAGGTGATGAATTAAGACCATGTATTTCTTCAATGGGAAGTAAATTCTTAACATCTTCAGCTTTATACCTTTTTTCATAGATTTCTTTGCCTCTTGCATATCTTCAGGACTGAGAAATAGAATACCCCTTTTCTTCAGAGTTGGCTTAGGAGTTGGTTCAGGGAGTGTCCAATTATTTTCATTGGTCAACATATTATTCAATAGAATTTCAGCTTGATCAGTTGTTCTTTCCCTGAAAACACAACCAGCACAACTGTCGAGGTGGTCTCTGGAAGCATCAGTTAGTCCATTATAAAAGATATCAAGTATTTCATTTTTCTTGAGAGTATGATCAGGCAAATCATGAAGTAATTGGAGAAACCTTCCCCAAGCTTTTGGGAGACTCTCTTCTTCAATTTGCACAAAATTATATATTTCCCTTAAAGCAGCTTGTTTCTTATGAGCGGGGAAATATTTAGCAGAGAAGTAATAAATCATATCATGGGGACTACGCACACAACCAAGATCAAGAGAACAAAATCATATCCTGGGGACTACGGATCACCCTTTAATGAGAACGAAAATAATTTAAGGATATAATAGTAGCGAGTTTTCTCATCATTAGTGAACAGGGTAGCTATATCATTTAATTTAGTAAGATGTGCCACAACAGTTTTAGATTCATAGCCATAGAAAGGATCAGATTCAACCAAAGTAATTATATCGGGATCAACTGAGAAATCATAATCCTTATCAGTAATAAAGATAGGTGAAGTAGCATAAGCAGGATCATATTTCATTCTAGCATTCAGAGATTTTTCTTTCAGCTTAGCTAATAGTTTCTTAAGATCACTTCTATCATTGCAGGCAAGAAAGTCTCTAGCAGTTTCTTCATCCATAACATAACCCTCAAGAACAACAGGCAATTCATATCTAGGGGGAGAATCTTCATCATCACTTTCATCGATATTATCAGTTTCAATAATTTCATTCTCTCTTGGCCTAGCAAGTTGTTCATCAAGAAATTCACCAAGTGGCATAGTAGTATCAAGCATAGAAATAGTTTCATCATAAGTATCATGCATAGCAGAAGTAGCATCATCAATAACATGCGACCTATCAGAATCAATAGCATGTGTAGGTGTCGCAAGTTTACTCAAAATAGAAGGTGAATCAAGGGCAGAGCTAGATGGCAGTTCCTTACCTCCCCTCATAGTTGAGGGAAAAATCTTGGTTCTTTGATCTTTCAAGTTCTTCATAGTGATAAGAAGATATAAATCCCAAGTGACTCAAAGAATAGAGCTATGCTCCCCGGCAATGGCGCCAGAAATAGTCTTAATAACCAACAAGTTTAGGGGATCACAACAGTTTTCGAGGGTAGAGTATTCAACCCAAATTTATTGATTTGACACAAGGGGAGCCAAAGAATATTCTCAAGTATTAGCAGCTGAGTTTTCAATTTAACCACACCTGGAAACTTAATATCTGCAGCAAAGTATTTAGTAGCAAGGTAATATGATAGTAGTGGTAAGGATAGCAAAAGTAATATTTTTGGGTTTTGTAGTGATTGTGGCAGTAGCAACGGAAAAGTAAATAAGCGAAGAACAATATATGAAAAGTTCGTAGGCAATGGATCGGTGATGGAGAATTATGTCGGATACGATTATTCATGCAACAGTTATAACATAGGGTGACACAGAACTAGCTCCAATTCATCAATGTAATGTAGGCATGTATTCCGAATATAGTCATATGTGCTTATGGAAAAGAACTTGCGTGACATCTTTTGTCCTACCCTCCCGTGGCAGCAGGGTCCTATTGGAAACTAAGGGATATTAAGGCCTCCTTTTAATAGAGTATCGGACCAAAGCATTAACACATAGTGAATACATGAACTCCTCAAACTACGGTCATCACCGGGAGTGGTCCTGATTGTTGTCACTTCGGAGTTGCCGGATCATAACACATAGTATGTGACTATAGACTTGCAAGATAGGATCAAGAACTCACATATATTCATGAAAACATAATAGGTTCAGATCAAAATCATGGCACTCGGGCCCTAGTGACAAGCATTAAGCATAGCAAAGTCATAGCAACATCAATCTCAGAACATAGTGTATACTCCCTCCGTCCAGGTGCATAGGGCATCTAAGAAGAAGCACAGTAATTTAGGCGCAAAGAGATTGGTCGAGAAAAAGTAAATCGGACTAGGACTCCAACCAATCACCGCTCCCTTTTCTTCCTCTTAAATAGATTTGTATACAACAATCAATTGCTAATTAATATAGTGGGGTCGTTTTGACTTTTGCATGAAGCCCGATTGGTAAGGGCCATGCATGCATAACAATTGTGATTTTCCAGGGAAATTAATCACAGCAGGCTGCGTATGGATATGAGGCATACGAGGCGTTGGAGGATAACGAGGCTGAATTAATAGCTACATGACTTATACATTTGGAATAGCTGATTTTCGTTAGATGCCCTATGCACCTGGACGGAGGGAGTACCAGGGATCAAACCCTAACAAAACTAACTCGATTACATGATAAATCTCATCCAACCCATCATCGTCCAGCAAGCCTACGATGGAATTACTCACGCACGGTGGTGAGCATCATGAAATTGGTGATGGGGGAAGGTTGATGATGACGATGGCGACGGATTCCCCTCTCCGGAGCCCCGAATGGACTCCAGATCAGCCCTCCCGAGAGAGTTTAGGGCTTGGCGGCGGTTCCGTATCGTAAAACGCGATGAATCCTTCTCTCTGATTTTTCTCTCCCCGAACACGAATATATGGAGTTGGAGTTGAGGTCGGTGGAGCGTCGGGGGGCCCACGAGGCAAGAGGGCGCGCCCAGGGGGTGTAGGCGCACCCCCCACCCTCGTGGACATGGTGTGGGCCCCCTGACGTGGATTCTTCTTCCAGTATTTTTTATATATTCCAAAAATAATCTCCGTTGATTTTCAGGTCATTCCTAGAACTTTTATTTCTGCACAAAAATAACACCATGGCAATTCTGCTGAAAACAGCGTCAGTCCGGGTTAGTTCCATTCAAATCATGCAAGTTCGAGTCCAAAACAAGGGCAAAAGTGTTTCGAAAAGTAGATACGACGGAGACGTATCACAAGTTCACGGCATGGCCGTGTTATGTTTATTTGGAGCTTAAAATGCCGGGTCATAAAGGCAACATCACAGTGCATGGGAGTCGGAAGATAGCCTTGGAATGTGAGGAAGGCGATGCTGCTTACGCTGAATCTGTTTGTGCAACAGAGGAGTTGAAGTTCTACAAGGACAATGTTGACCCGCCGGACATGACGTCTTTGAAAAAGCCAACTACAGAGCATGAGCCGGTGTTGAAGTTTAAATCGGCTGATGACACCAAGCTTGTCGATTTTGTTCCAGGTGACTCATCTAAGCAGTTTAGTATCAGTGCTAATTTGGATCCCAAATAGGAAAGCGCGCTCATCGATTTCATCCTTGAGAACCGGGACATCTTTGCATCGAAACCTTCTGACATGCCGGGTGTACCGAGAGAACTCGCTGAGCACACTCAATATTGATCCAAAATTTAAGCCGGTCAAGCAGTTTCTTCGGCGGTTCAATGAGGAGAGGCGCAAGGCCATTGCTGAGGAAGTGGCCCGGCTCTTAGCGGTCGGGTTCATTATTGAAGTTTTTCATCCATAGTGGTTGGCTAACCCAGTGCTCTTGCTTAAAAAGAACGGCACCTCGCGTATGTGTGTGGATTACACGGACTTAAACAAGGCTTGTCCGGCTGATCCTTTCGCTCTCCCTCGTATTGATCAAATCATTGATGCTACGGCGGGTTGTGAGCGTTTGAGCTTTTTGGATGCTTATTCTGGTTATCATCAGATCAAGATGGCAGTTAAGGACCAGGAGAAGACGGCTTTTATTACTCCGTTTGGAGCCTTCTGCTATGTGTCTATGCCTTTTGGGCTTAAGAGTGCCCAGACGACTTATCAGCGATGTGTGCAGAACTGTCTTCCTAATCAGATTGGGCGCAATGTTCATGCTTATGTGACGATATTGTGGTGAAGTCCAGACAGAAGGAGACCTTGATAGATGATCTGAAGGAAACCTTTGATAACCTCCGGGTCTACAAGATGATGCTTAACCCGGCCAAGTGCGTTTTTGGAGTACCAGCGGGCAAGCTTTTGGGTTTTCTGGTTTCTAACAGAGGCATCGAGGCTAACCCGGAGAAGATCAAAGCAATCACTTCTTTGGCTAAGTCGGCGTGCATCAATGATGTTCAACGTTTGGGGGGTCGTATTGCTGCTTTAAGCCCGTTCATAAGCCGGTTAGGTGAGAAGGCCATACCACTGTTTCAAATGATGAAGAAGACAGACAATTTTGTCTGGAGTGATGCTGCTAACACCGCCTTTGAAGATCTGAAGAGACAGCTCGCTGAGCCGCCGGCCCTTGCTGCTCCTATTGATAAGGAGCCATTATTGTTATATGTGGCTGCTAATGCACATGCTGTCGGTGTGGACATTGTAGTAGAGCGCAAAGAGGCTAGAAAGGAATATCCGGTTCAACGGCCGGTTTACTACGTTAGTGAGGTGCTTATTGAGTCCAAACAGAGATATCCACATTGGCAGAAACTTGTTTATGGGGTGTTCATGGCGAGCCGGAAGCTTAAGCAATATTTTCAGGGTCATCCCATCACTATGGTTAGTTATGCTCCTTTAGGAGATATCATTCAAAATAGAGAAGCCACAGGACGAGTCGCCAAGTGGGCCATTGAGCTTGGGCCTCATGGCTTAAAGTATGTGCCACGCACTGCTATCAAGTCTCAAGCACTGGTGGATTTCATCAACGATTGGACAGAGCTGCAGATGCCTGAAGAGAAGCCGGACAACACATATTGGACTATTCATTTTGATGGGTCCAGGAAATTAGAGGGCTCGGGGGCTGGAGTTGTTTTAGCTTCCCCTCGAGGTGACAAATTTTGTTATGTGCTACGGTTGATGTTTCCCTGTACTAACAATGCAACTGAGTATGAGGCCTTGCTCCATGGTCTTCGGATGACTAAGGAGATGAGCTTGAGCCGGGTAAGGTGCTTTGGCGACTCAGATTTGGTGGCTCAATAAGTATAAGGCAAGTGGGATTCCAAAGATCCTCTCATGGCGGCTTATCGCCGTGAAGTTGATGCCATTGCTGGACACTTCAAGGTTGACCAAGTGGAACACATTGATCGCAGAAAGAATGAAGAGACTGATGCTTTAAGCCGGCTGGGGTCTCAGCGTAAGCTGGTGCCACCTAACACTTTCTTAGATGTTCTGCATAACCCTTCTGTCAAGTTGCCTACGGAGGAATACTTGGTTGTTCCAGACCCGGAAGCACAATTGGTGGCGGCTCTTCACGTCATCCCAGATTGGACAGTGCCATATTTGGCTTATATGACCCGGGGCGAGTTGCCTAAGGATGAAACCTTGGCTAGACAGATAACCCGGCAGTCTAAATCAATGACAATTTCCAATGGTGAGTTGCATCATCACAGTGTCACAGGGGCATTTCAACGTTGTGTCTCTCCGGAGGAAGGTCAAGAAATTCTTCGTGAAATCCATGAAGGAGATTGTGGCCATCATGCCGGTTCAAAGTCCCTTGTAGCAAAGCCTTCCGTCATCGCTTTTACTGGCTGACGGCTCACACTGATGCGGAGGATCTGGTCAGTAAATGTGATGGTTGCCAGAAATTCTCACGACGGGCGCACGTGCCGGCTCAAGAATTGCGGATGATTCCAATTACTTGGCCGTTTGCAGTCTGGGGGCTCGACATGGTTGGACCTTTCAAAAGATCTAAAGATAAAAAGACACACCTTTTGGTGGCAGTTGACAAATTCACAAAGTGGGTTGAGGCAGAGCCGGTTAGTAAGTGTGATGCAGCCACGGCGGTTCAATTCATGAAAAAGGTGATCTTTCATTTTGGCTTTCCACACAACATTATAACTGACAATGGTACTAATCTGTCCAAGGGTGCTATGGAGGAATTCTGCCAACGTGAGCATATCCGGCTTGATGTTTCATCAGTAGCTCACCCCCAATCCAATGGTCATGCTGAAAGAGCCAATCAGGAAATCTTGAAAGGTCTCAAGCCCCGGCTTATGGTTCCTTTACAACGGACATCGGGTTGTTGGGTGGAGGAGTTACCCTCTGTGATATGGAGCATCAATACTACCCCTAATAGGTCTACGGGTTATACGCCTTTCTTCATGGTTTACAGAGCAAAGACAGTCCTACCTAGTGACATCCGTCATGACTCGCCCCGCGTGGCGGCTTATGTTGAAGCTGATAACGAACAAGCCCGTCAGGATGCACTTGACCTGTTAGATGAAAAGTGTGACTTAGCAGCGGCCCGTTCGGCGATTTACTAATAGGACATGCGCCGTTACCACAGCCGCCGAGTTAAGTCCAGAACCTTTCAAGAAGGTGACTTGGTGCTCCGGCTCATCCAGGATCAAACTGATGCACACAAGTTATCCCCACCTTGGGAAGGACCTTTTGTGGTCATCAGGAATTTGAACAACGGGTCATACTAGCTTATCAATGTTCGAGAGCACAAAGACTCACGTAAGTCAGAGGAAGAGACCCGCCGGTCGTGGAATATCGTTCATCTTCGGCCTTACTATACTTGAGCCACCGGCTCTCATGATATACATATTTTGACGTTGTATATATTATGATAAGTAATAAAGCAGGACCTATGTCCTTTTCATCCTCAATAATCATATGTCTTCATCATTATAATTTCAAAATAACCAATTGGGGGCTGATTGTGTTCAAATCCAGCTTAATCCTTTGGTCCAGCTCATGATCGTATTCGAATCTAGCCGTTAAACCATATGATCACTAGGGGGCTTCCTGTTGAAACATAGGTCGTATTCGAACCAAAGAGAACATAGCTGTCGGTACCCTCTTGATCAGCGTAATGCCAAACTCACTAGGGGGCTTCTTGATCGTATTCGAATCATAGCTTAACCCCTTTTGGGTCCGACTTTGATCGTATTCGAATTAGAGCCATTAAAAAATTCTCAAGGTCATTTGGGGGCTTCCTGTTCAAACATTGGTCGTATTCGAACCAAAGAGAACATAGCTGTCGGTACCCTCTTGATCGGCGCAACGCCAAAGCCACTGGGGGCTACATGATCGTATTTGAATCCTAGCTTAACCCCTTTGGTCCGGTTTGCTGATCGTATTCGAATCAGAAGCCTCTAAATTTTTCTTTTTATTTGGTTTAAGTTTTTGAAAAATAATATTTGTGTTTTATTCTACGGCTTTTTCGTCTAGATCTAAGTATAAGTATGGTTTCAATTTAACCTGGCTTTGTTTTTGACTAAGTCGCCAGTGTATGACAATTATCATACATGTGGAGGTGTTGGCTTCTAAAAGATTGGGTTATCACCCTTACTGTTCGGGTCACATGAACCGGCAGTGCAAATTCAAAATCTCAGGTATGATATTGTCGTTGTGTTTCAAAGCTAAAGTTCATAACAGGCTTATCTGTCTCTCTTCTTTCAATATTAATGGTCGTATGTAAGATATTATGACCCACCCTGTGGTAAAACACCAATATAATTCAATATCATAGGAATAATATATTTCATGTTGTTTATTCTTGCATCCAGCCTTGGTTATACAGCTATGTTGGTTTCCTTGGTTGTGTATTGGGCGTTATGACCCGTCCGGCGATAAACCGCCAGGACAATTTTCATATATTGCATGCAGGAACAGATTCAACACTACTGATATTGTAAGGGATGTAAAGCATATATTCACATGACGGACAAAAGTGTTGTACGCAGAACAATATGCACGATGGCATAAGCAGAACATGCAGTTTTAAGCTAGCCTATTACAAGGTGCTTGGAGCCCAAAAGGATAATAATGTCTTTACTTTCGCACATAGCAGATGATAAACTGGAGCCGGTTCATGAATCCTGGCCGGGTTGACTGGATGGTTGCAACTCATCCCTTGCCGGTTCATCCTCCTCCACCGTTTGGAAATTGGATTTGGACCAATCAAATCCATGAAGGGCGACGAACTCAGCCTCATCATCAATCAGACCAGACGGGTCAATTTCAGGGGCGAAAGTGTGCTTGCGAATCGGCGGGATTAAGTTCGTCACTTTATATGAAGGAGTGGCCATCTTCTTATTTTCTGCATCAAAACCCGGCTGATACTTGGTGAGATGGTTTCTTCAGCAATGATGATGGCATGAGGACGAATCTCTTTCACACAGGAAGCAAAGTCTTCTTGGTCAAAGGGACTTCCATCTTCCATAAAGCTGGGGTACCCCCTGGCTACGTCTGCCGGGTCTAACTCCGGTACCCAGGCTTTGGAGCGGCTCAAAGCAGTTACGGCTCCGGCTCCCGCACAAGAACGCTTGACTTCCTGAAACCTGGCGGGTAAGATGGACAGCTTCTTCAAGACATCACTCAATAAGTTTGGTCCTTGGTTTGCTGGGGAGATAATGGCAAGAGCCCGCTAAGCTCCAGTATACAATTGCTCCACAAGAGTGTAAACCGCCTTGAGCTTTATCAGACTATCTTGACTCAGATTGCTGCTCTGGGGACCTGTGAAGTTTTCCCAATGAGTTAAGTACGCGGCTTACATTATGGTGACAAATATAGACTTTGAGTAAGTAATAAGGTGGTTTACCGAAGATTGCAGAAACCATCTGAGACACATGGTTTTTTAAACCGGTGAGTTCAGCGGTAACTTCTTTCAGAGCCGCCTCGGCCATTTCAGCATGCTGCATCAGGGCAGTCTTCTCATTGGCCCAAGCCTTTTTCTCTGCACTAAAACCGATCTTAAGTTTTTCTGCTTCAGACACACTCAATTGGAGTTTGGATTTAGTTTTCTTTGTTTCAGTCTCCTGAGTCGACAACTGGATCTTGGTTTCAGACAATTGGGATTCTAGTTCTGCAGTTGCAGCTTGTATACAGAATAAGGTTATTTAGTTTCATGGCAGATTATAAAAACAAGTCCCAAGTGCTTTGCAAGCAATAACACTTGGCACTTGGGGGCTAATGTCCGTCAGTGCAAATTTATTTTCAAAAGAATTGGATTTTTTCTAGAAGTCCCAAGTGCTTTGCAAGCAAGACCACTTGGCACTTGGGGGCTAATGCATATTGCTGCTTTTCCTACCTAAGGTAAGACAGATGTGTTATTCATAGCCTCAGCTGGCTCATAAGGATATCTGGTCAAAGTATTTGTCTATTACATATTGGCTAATAGGACCGGCTCATTCATACTGATTAAACCAGCTCTTGGGGACTACACATGCAAATTGAAAAACTATCAGCGTCTGGTTTGGTTGTAAACCGGGAATCGAAAGGAGTTTAAGGAAAAAGCTTATAAGTTTATTAAAAGTCTACGGGTCATTCACTCTTATCATATTCCACAGACTTGGGGGCTGCCAGGGTACATAACTTATATAAACTGGAGAGCATACCTCATATTTTTGGTACATCCGTTTGACCATTTCAATCTCTGAATCACGGCTGGAGTTGACTTGACTAAGATAGCCAGATAGTACTTCATCAATACTCAGATGAGCATAGTAGGAGACATCAAACCTCACTTTCTGCCTCTCCATGACTTCTTGCTTTGCGGAGTGTCTTGCCAACACAATCGGTTTACCCGGTTCATATGATCAGTGAAGACGATGATTTCACCATCCTTTGGCTGAGGTCTTTCTTCGGCCGAGTCAGGGGCATGGTAAGACATGACGCTCTTCTCTGGTAAATATCAGACAGTGACAAAATCCCTTAGTGTATCTTCAATGACTATGGAAGTGACCCAGTTGCAAACTGTCATCGTCTTCGGCGGCATGGCGATAAGACAATCTAAAAGGAAGTAATTTGCCGGCTAAAATTAATTGGTGGAATTACAAGCTAATGACTGCAGTACATATGTATAATGGCGGCTTCAATAAGGGCTAATGGTATATGAAGGAAAAATAAGCCGGCATGGTAAGCCACCATGAAAAAAGATACTCAAGAGTTGCCAGCAACGAAAAGTTGGCTAAGATAAACAAGTTTCACAGGCTGCAGCTATTATTTTGGATCAAAGGTTGTTCAGGAAAGGAAAAATAAATCTAGACCTAAAAATCAGTATAGAGGAGTTCATGAGCTTGCACAAGATTTTTTTCTTCCAGAAAAGGGGATCTACTGATATCAAAGGTAGAAATAAAACGAGTATTGCATTGGTTTAACGCCGTTTTCAGATCAAAGAAGCTCGTGGTGCAGCCTGGAAGATGAACTACGACGAACTACGAAGAACACATAGAAGCTCGCAAACCCTAGTGCGGATCTAAGGTATGAGAAGGCAGAAACTTACAACTGCAGATCTGCTGTGGAGGGTCGTCGCCGTTATCTGGATCGACTCAGGTTGATGCAGCGGCTGAGGTTGATGAAGACGAGATGCTCTGCGGCGGCGGTGGAGCTCGAGCGGCAGAAGGGTTGCGAGAGAAAGAAGGAAGAAGGAGGAAAATGGGAGATGGCTTTCGGATCCTATTTATAAGGAGACAGGGAACAGGCAGGTGCGAAATACGAGGAGGCCGAAAATATGGTCATCCAGCTACTAGGACGCCTTGATTCTCGGGATAGTCATTAATATAAGATCCATTGAGATATGATAGATGAAGTGTGAAGTAATGGCAGATAACGTCACGGCGGGTTATCACAAATCCTGGAGATGACGTCATGGCGGGTTACAAACTTTTGCACAATAAAGAGCAGAAGATTTCTTATAAGTGTTGAAGATTGACATGAACCGGTTCAAATCAATTTGGGGCCTAATGTTGGGGATATAACTATTAGGTATGACCCGCCTAGGAGGGGCCGGGTTATACCTATGGCGATTCATGAAGCCCAAGACAGCTCTGGAAGATGGCGGTTTAGTTAAGGGCCCAAGACCCAAAGGTGACTCAAAGGCCCGTAGAGATAAACCGCCATGTGTACATAACTTGTATTGTAAGGCAATAATAGTTAGAGACCGAGCCGGACACTGTTTATGAGTCGGCCGGGATTCTATGAGCCGTTGGGTGTCAGCCTCTGTATATAAAGGGACGACCCGACGATGGTTCAGGGCAAGAAAGAACAGATCGAGAGCGAGGTTAAGCGTATCCGCTCTCTGGTTATCGAAACCCTAGCAATACCACCTCAAACTGGATTAGGCCTTTACCTTCACCGCGAGGGGCCGAACCAGTATAAACTCCTCGTGTCCTTTGTCCTGTTGAACCCCTTTAAGCTTCCTAGTTGCGATGGCTCCACGATTAAGTCCTTTCACTAGGACATCTGTCGTGACAATTCCACGACACAAGTGATTCCAAAAGCCCATCAGCATGGAGTTTCTTCATGCGCTTTACACCAATATGACCTAAACAGCAGTGCCACATATAAGTTGCACTATCATTATTAACTTTGCATCTTTTGGCTTCAATATTATGAATATGTGTATTACTACGATCGAGATTCAATAAACCATTCACCTTGGGTGTATGACCTCAGAAGGTTTTATTAATGTAAACAGAATAACAATTATCCTTGACTTAAATGAATAACTGTATTGCAATAAACATGATCCAATCATATTATGCTTTACGCAAACACCAAATAATATTTATTTTAGGTTCAACACTAATCCCGAAGGTAAAGGGAGTGTGTGATGGTGATCTTATCAACCTTGGAATCACTTCCAACTCACATCATCACCTCGCCCTTAACTAGTCTCTGTTTATTTTGCAACTCCCGTTTCGAGTTATTACTCTTAGTAACTGAACCATTATCAAATACTGAGGTGTTGTTATAAACACTAGTAAAGCACACATCAATAACATGTATATCAAATATATACTTTTGTTCACTTTGCCATCCTTCTTATCCGCCAAGTATCTAGGGCAGCTCCACTTCCAGTGACCATTTCCTTTGAAGTAGAAGCACTCAGTTTCAGGCTTGGGTCTAGCTTTGGTATTCTTCATGGGAGTGGCAACTTGCTTGCCATTCTTATTAAAGTTCCCTTTCTTTCCCTTACCCTTTTACTTGAAACTAGTGGTCTTGTCAACCATCAGCACTTGATGCTTTTTCTTGATTTCTACCTTCGCCGATTTCAGCATCGCGAAGAGCTTTGGGAATCGTTTCCGTTATCCCTTGCATATTATAGTTCATCACAAAGTTCTAGTAACTTGGTGATAGTGACTAGAGAACTCTGTCAATCACTATCTTATCGGGAAGATTAACTCCCACTTGATTCAAGTGATTGTAGTACTCAGACATTCTGAGCACATGCTCACTCGTTGAGCTATTCTCCTCCATCTTGTAGGCAAAGTACCGTCAGAGGTCTCATACCTCTTGACATGGGCATGAGTATGAGATGCCAATTTCAACTCTTGGAACATCTTATATGCTCCGTGGCGTTCAAAACATTTTTGAAGTCCCGGTTCTAAGCCGTAACGCATGGTGCACTAAACTATCAAGTAGTCATCATACCGAGCTTGTCAAACGTTCATAACGTCTGCATCTGCTCCTGCAATAGGTCTATCACCTAGCGGTGCATCAAGGACATAATTCTTCTGTGTAGCAATGAGGATAATCCTCAGATCATGGACCTAGTCCGCATCATTGCTACTATCATCTTTCAACATAGTTTTTCTCTAGGAACATATCAAAAATAAACGGGGAGCTACATCGCGAGCTATTGATCTACAACATAGTTATGCAACCGCCGAACTAGAGAACATAGTTCTAGTAACTTGGTGATAGTGACTAGAAAACACTTATACCTTGAAATTTAGTGAGAGATCATCTTATAATGCTACCGCCGAACTAAGCAAAATAAGATGCATAAAGGATAAACATCACATGCAATCAATATATGTGACATGATATGGCCATGATCATCTTGCGCCTTTGATCTCCATCTCCAAAGTACCGTCATAATCTTTATCGTCACCGGCATGACACCATGATCTCCATCATATGGTCTCTATCAACGTGCCATCACATGGTTGTCTCGCCAACTATTGCTCTTGCAACTATTGCTATCGCATAGCGATAAAGTAAAGCAATTATTTGGCGCTTGCATCTTATGCAATAAAGAGACGACCATAAGGATTCTACCAGTTGATGTTAACTTCAACAAAACATGATCATCTCATACAACAACTTATATCTCATCACGTCTTGACCATATCACATCACAACAAGCCCTACAAAAATAAGTTAGACGTCCTCTACTTTGTTGTTGCAAGTTTTACGTGGCTACTACGGGCTGACCAAGAACCGTTCTTACCTACGCATCAAAAACCACAACGTGGTATAGTGATTGATTTTTGATCTTCATAAAGAACCCTGTTCATTGAATCCGATTCAACTAAAGTTGGAGAAACAGACACCCACTAGCCACCTGTGTGCGAAGCACGTCGGTAGAACCAGTCTCGCGTAAGCGTACGCGTAATGTCGGTCTGAGCCGCTTCATCCAACAATACCGTTGAATCAAGAATCAACTAGTGACGGCAAGCAATATGTATATACCCATGCCCACAACTCCTTTGTGTTCTACTCGTGCATATAACATCTACGCATAAACCTGGCTCGGATGCCACTGTTGGGGAACACAGTAATTTCAAAAAAAATCCTACGCACACGCAAGATCATGGTGATGCATAACAACGAGCGGGGAGAGTGTTGTATACGTACCCTCGTAGACCGTAAGCGGAAGCGTTATGACAACGCGGTTGATGTAGTCGTACGTCTTCACGATCGACCGATCTAGCACCGAAGGTACGGCACCTCCGCAATCTGCACACGTTCGGCTCGGTGTCGTCCCACGAACTCACGATCCAGCAGAGTGTCAAGGGAGAGCTTCGTCAGCACGACAGCGTGATGATGGTGATGATGATGCTACCAGAACAGGGCTTCGCCTAAGCACCGCTACGATATGACCAAGGTGGATTATGGTGGAGGGGGCACCGCACACGGCTAAAAGATCAATGATCAACTTGTATGTCCATGGGGTGCCCCCCTCCCCCGTATATAAAGGAGTGGAGGAGGGGGAGGGGGTCGGCCTCTCTAGGCGCGCCCCAAGGGAGTCCTACTCCCACCGGGAGTAGGATTCCCCCCTTCCCTTTCTTGATTCTAGGATAGAACGAAGGAGGAAGAAGAAGGAAGGAAAGGGGGGCGGCCTCCCTCCCAATTCAGATTAGGCTTGGGGGGGGCGCCCCCTCCTTTGCTTCTTTTCCCTCTCTTCTAGTAAGGCCCAATAAGGCCCATATACCTCTTGGGGGTTCCGGTAACCTCCCGGTGCTCCGGTATACTCCCGATTTCACCTGGAACCATCCCGATGTCCAAACATAGGCTTCCAATATATCGATCTTTACGTCTCGACCATTTCGAGACTCCTCGTCATGTCCGTGACCAAATCCGAGACTCCGAACTACCTTCGGTACATCAAAAAACATAACGGAACCTACGGGTTCGAGAACTATGTCGACATGACCGAGACATGTCTCCGGTCAATAACCAATAGCGGAACCTGGATGCTCATATTGGTTCCTACATATTCTACGAAGATCTTTGTCGGTCAAACCACATAACGATATACGTTGTTCCCTTTGTCATCGGTATGTTACTTGCCCGAGATTCGATCGTCGGTATCTCAATACCTAGTTCAATCTCATTACCAGCAAGTCTCTTTACTCGTTCCGTAATGCTACATCATGTAACTAACTCATTAGCTACATTGCTTGCAAGGCTTATAGTGATGTATATTACCGAGAGGGCCCAGAGATACCTCTCTGACAATCGGAGTGACAAATCCTAATCTTGATCCATGCCAACTCAACAAACACCATCGGAGACACCTGTAGAGCACCTTTATAATCACCCAGTTACGTTGTGACGTTTGGTAGCACACAAAGTGTTCCTCCAGTATTCGGGAGTTGCATGATCTCATAGTATGTACAGTTATGGAGAAAGCAATAGCAACAAACTAAATGATCATCGTGCTAAGCTAACGGATGAGTCAAGTCAATCACATCATTCTCTAATGATGTGATCCCGTTAATAAAATGACAACTCATGTCCACGGTTAGGAAACATAACCATCATTGATTCAACGAGCTAGTCAAGTAGAGGCAAACTAGTGACACTCTGTTTGTCTATGTATGCACACATGTACTAAGTTTCCAGTTAATACAATTCTAGCATTAATAATAAACATTTATCATGATATAAGGAAATATAAATAACAACTTTATTATTGCCTCTAGGGCACATTACCTTCAGCGCCACCTCCAAGAGTAAACATATACCCAGTAGTGGCCTTCATCTCATCAGCATCAGAGATCCAATTCGCATTACTATACCCTTCAAGTACCGACGGGTCTCCGGTATAGTGAAGTCCATAGTTCATAGTACCTTTCAGATAGCGCATAACTCTTTCAACAGCATGCCAATGTACATCACCCGGTTTGGAAACAAACCGGCTCAGTTTGCTCACAACAAACGCGATGTCAGGCCTCGTTGCACTCGCTAGGTACATCAGTGAACTAATGATTTGAGAGTATCTCAATTGATCTTTAGCCATGCCTTTGGACTTTCGAATCAACACGCTAGGATCATATGGTGTTTGAGATGGTGTGCAGTCCGAATATCCAAAATGACTCAACACCTTCTCAACATAGTGGGATTGCAGAAGTGTGATCCCACCCTCATTATCTCTCGGTAGCTTGATGTTCAAGATAACATCAGCCACACCAAGGTCTTTCATCTCAAAGTTCTGAGATAGAAACTATTTGACCTCCTCAATGACTTTGAGGTTTGTTCCGAATATCAGTATGTCATCAACATACAAGCACAGTATAACTCCTTCGCCCCCACCATGGCGATAGTATACACATTTGTCAGCCTCATTAACAACGAAACCAACAGATGTCAGAGTTGTATTGAACTTATCATGCCATTGCTTAGGTGCTTGCTTCAGGCCATATAAAGATTTTAGCAACATACACACCTTTCTTTCCTGACCATCTATCACAAAGCCATCTGGCAGTTGCATGTTGATTTCCTCGTTTAGCTCTCCATTCAGAAAAGCCGTCTTAACATCCATCTGGTGGATGAGAAGACAATGCGAGGCCGCCAACGAGAGTAATACTCGAATGATGGTAAGTTGAGCCACATGTGAATAAGTGTCAAAGAAATCTTCCTCTTCTTTCTGGTCATAGCCCTTGGCCACAAGCCTAGACTTGTACTTTTCAATCGTACCATCGGGCCTAAGCTTCTTCTTGAACACCCACTTACATCCCAAAGGTTTGCCACCATATGGATGGTCAGTGATCTCCCATGTCCCGTTAGCCATGATGGAATCCATCTCGCTACGGACCGCATCCTTCCAGTAGTCAGCTTCTGGAGAGGCATACGCTTCTAAAATAGAAGTGGGAGTATCATCCACGAGGTACACAAAGAAATCATCACCAACTGTCTTTGCAGTCCTTTGTCTCTTGCCCTACCAAGGGTTTCCCCTCATCCTCCTCAGGATTTTCATCATGTGTTCGTTCATAATATTCCATAGGAATGGTAGGCTCAGGAGTCTCCTCAGATTCCTGTCTAGAAGTGCTTTGCATATCTCTCATAGAAAAAATATCCTCAAAGAATGTAGCATCCTTAGACTCCATAATTTTACCGACCTTCTGGTCAGGTACGTCAGATTTCACTACTAGAAATCTATAGCCAACGTTGTTCTTAGCATAGCCCATATTAACGCAGTCCACAGTCTTGGGTCCAAGCTTACGCTTTTTCGGGATCGTCATATTGACTTTCGCCAAACAGCCCCAAGTATGCAAGTACGAGAGTGTTGTCCTTCTCTTCGCCCATTTCTCATAGGGAGTGATTGTTGGGGAACGTTGTACTTTCAAAAAAAAATCCTACGCATACGCAAGATCATGGTGATGCATAGAAACGAGAGGGGAGAGTGTTGTCTACGTACCCTCGTAGACCGGCAACGGAAGCGTTGACACAACGTAGAGGAAGTAGTCATACGTCTTCCCGATCCGATCGATCCAAGTACCAAATGTACGGCACCTCCGAGTTCTGCACACGTTCAACTCGGTGACGTCCCTCGAGCTCCGATCCAGCCGAGTGTTGAGGGAGAGTTTCGTCATCACGACGGCGTGATGACGGTGATGATGTTCTACCGCTGCAGGGCTTCGCCTAAGCACCGCTACGATATGACCGAGGTGGAATATGGCGGAAGGGGGCACCGCACATGGCTAAGGAACGATCACGAAGATCAACTTGTGTGTCATGGGGTGCCCCCTTGCTCCCGTATATAAAGGAGGGAGAGGGGGAGGTGCGTCCGGCCCTAGGGGTGCGCCTGGAGGAGTCCTACTCCCACCGGCAGTAGGACTCCCCCCTCTTGCCTTGTTGGAGAAGGAAAGGGGAAGGGAGAAAGAGGAAAGGGGGGCGCCCCCCCCCTCCTTGTCCTATTCGGACTAGGGGGAGGGGGCGCGCGGCCTGCCCTGGCCGGCCCTCCTCTTCTCCCTTAGGGATCATGTAGGCCCATTAACCCTCGGGGGGGTTCCGGTAACCCCCCGGTACTCCGGTAAAATCCTGATTTCACCCGGAACGTTTCCGATATCCAAATATAGGCTTCCAATATATCAATCTTTATGTATCGACCATTTCGAGACTCCTCGTCATGTCCGTGGTCACATCCGGGACTCCGAACAACCTTCGGTACATCAAAACACAAAAACCGTAATTACGATCGTCACCGAACTTTAAGCGTGCGGACCCTACGGGTTCGAGAACTATGTAGACATGACCGAGACACGTCTCCGGCCAATAACCAATAGCGGAACCTGGATGCTCATATTGGCTCCTACATATTCTACGAAGATCTTTATCCGTCAGACCGCATAACAACATACGTTGTTCCCTTTGTCATCGGTATGTTACTTGCCCGAGATTTGATCGTCGGTATCTCAATACCTAGTTCAATCTCGTAACCGGCAAGTCTCTTTACTCGTTCCGTAATACATCATCCCGCAACTAACTCATTAGTTGCAATGCTTGCAAGGCTTATAGTGATGTGCATTACCGAGTGGGCCTAGAGATACCTCTCCGACAATCGGAGTGACAAATCCTAATCTCGAAATACGCCAACCCAACAAGTACCTTCGGAGACACCTGTAGAGCACCTTTATAATCACCCAGTTACGTTGTGATGTTTGGTGGCACACAAAGTGTTCCTCCGGTAAACGGGAGTTGCATAATCTCGTAGTCATAGGAACATGTATAAGTCATGAAGAAAGGAATAGCAACAAACTAAACGATCAAGTGCTAAGGCAACGGAATGGGTCAAGTCAATCACATCATTCTCCTAATGATGTGATCCTGTTAATCAAATGACAACTCATGTCTATGGTTAGGAAACATAACCATCTTTGATCAACGAGCTAGTCAAGTAGAGGCATACTAGTGACACTCCGTTTGTCTATGTATTCACACATGTATTATGTTTCCGGTTAATACAATTCTAGCATGAATAATAAACATTTATCATGATATAAGGAAATAAATAATAACTTTATTATTGCCTCTAGGGCATATTTCCTTCAGTCTCCCACTTGCACTATAGTCAATAATCTAGTTCACATCGCCATGTGATCTAATAGTTCACATCACCATGTGATTAACACCCATAGTTCACATTCTCATGTGACCAACACCCAAAGGGTTTGCTAGAGTCAATAATCTAGTTCACATCGCTATGTGATTAATACCCAAAGAGTACTAAGGTGTGGTCATGTTTTGCTTGTGAGAGAAGTTTAGTCAACGGGTCTGCCACATTCAGATCCGTAAGTATTTTGCAAATTTCTATGTCAACAATGCTCTGCACGGAGCTACTCTAGCTAATTGCTCCCACTTTCAATATGTATCCAGATTGAGATTTAGAGTCATCTGAATTAGTGTCAAAATTTGCATCGACGTAACCCTTTACGACGAACCTTTTTGTCACCTCCATAATCGAGAAACATATCATTATTCCACTAAGGATAATTTTGACCGCTTTCCAGTGATCTACTCCTAGATCACTATTGTACTCCCTTGCGAAAAATAGTGTAGGGTATACAATAGATCTGGTACACAGCATGGCATATTTTATAGAACCTATGGCCAAGGCATAGGGAATGACTTTCGTTCTCTTTATATCTTCTATCGTGGTCGGGCTTTGAGCCTTACTCGGTTTCACACCTTGTAACACAGGCAAGAACTCTTTCTTTGACTGTTCCATTTTGAACTACTTCAAAATCTTGTCAAGGTATGTACTCATTGAAAAACTTATCAAGAGTCTTGATCTATCTCTATAGATCTTGATGCTCAATATGTAAGCAGCTTCACCGAGGTCTTTGTTTGAAAAACTCCTTTCAAACACTCCTTTATGCTTTGCAGAATAATTATACATTATCTCCGATCAATAATATGTCATTCACATATACTTATCAGAAATGTTGTAGTGCTCCCACTCACTTTCTTGTAAATACAGGCTTCACCGCAAGTCTGTATAAAACTATATGCTTTGATCAACTTATCAAAGCGTATATTCCAACTCCGAGATGCTTGCACCAGTCCATAGATGGATCGCTGGAGCTTGCATATTCTGTTAGTACCTTTAGGATTGACAAAACCTTCTGGTTGCATCATATACAACTCTTATTTAATAAATCCATTAAGGAATGCAGTTTTGTTTATCCATTTGCCAGATTTCATAAAATGCAGCAATTGCTAACATGATTCGGACAGACTTAAGCATAGATACGAGTGAGAAACTCTCATCGTAGTCAACACCTTGAACTTGTCGAAAAACCTTTTTGCGACAATTCTAACTTTGTAGATAGTAACACTACTATCAGCGTCCGTCTTCCTCTTGAAGATCCATTTAATCTCAATGGCTCGCCGATCATTGGGCAAGTCAATCAAAGTCCATACTTTGTTTTTATACATGGATCTCATCTCAGATTTCATGGCCTCAAGCCATTTCGCGGAATCTGGGCTCATCATCGCTTCCTCATAGTTCGTAGGTTCGTCATGGTCAAGTAACATGACCTCCAGAACAGGATTACTGTACCACTCTGGTGTGGATCTCACTCTGGTTTACCTACGAGGTTCGGTAGTAACTTGATCTGAAGTTACATGATCATCATCATTAGCTTCCTCACTAATTGGTGTAGTAGTCACAGGAACAGATTTCTGTGATGAACTACTTTCCAATAAGGGAACAGGTACAGTGACCTCATCAAGTTCTACTTTCCTCCCACTCACTTCTTTCGAGAGAAACTCCTTCTCTAGAAAGGATCCATTCTCAGCAATGAATATCTTGCCTTCGGATCTGTGATAGAAGGTGTACCCAACATTTTCTTTTGGGTATCCTATGAAGACGCACTTCTCCGATTTAGGTTTGAGCTTATCAGGTTGAAACTTTTTCACATAAGCATTGCAACCTCAAACTTTAAGAAACGGCAGCTTAGGTTTCTTGCCAAACCATAGTTCATACGGTGTCGTCTCAACGGATTTAGATGGTGCCCTATTTAACGTGAATGTAGCTGTCTCTAATGCATAACCCCAAAACGATAGCGGTAAATCAGTAAGAGACGTCATAGATTGCACCATATCTAATAAAGTACGGTTACGACGTTCAGACACACCATTACACTGTGGTGTTCCAGGTGGCGTGAGTAGTGAAACTATTTCACATTGTTTTAACTGAAGGCTTAACTCGTAACTCAAATATTTTACTTCTGCGATCATATCGTAGAAACTTTTATTTTTGTTATGATGATTCTCCACTTCACTCTGAAATTCTTTGAACTTTTCAAATGTTTCAGACTTGTGTTTCATCAAGTAGATATACTCATATCTGCTCAAATCATCTGTGAAGATCAGAAAATAATGATACCTGCCGCGAGCCTCAATATTCATCGGACCACATACATCAGTATGTATGATTTCCAACAAATCTTTTTGCTCGCTCCATTGTTCCGGAGAACGGAGTCTTAGTCATCTTGCCCATGAGGCATGGTTCGCAAGCATCAATTGATTCATAATCAAGTGATTCCAAAAACCCATCAGCATGGATTTTCTTCATGCGCTTTACACCAATATGACCTAAACGGCAGTGCCACAAATAAGTTGCACTATCATTATTAACTTTGCATCTTTTGGCTCCAAATTATGAAAATGTGTATCACCACGATCGAGATCCAACAAACCATTTTCATTGGGTGTATGACCATAGAAGGTTTTATTCATGTAAACAGAACAACAATTATTCTCTAATTTACATGAATAACCGCATTGCAATAAACATGATCCAATCATATTCATGCTCAACGCAAACACTAAATAACATTTATTTTAGGTTTAACACTAATCCTGAAAGTATAGGGAGTGTGCGATGATGATCATATCAATCTTGGAACCATTTCCAATACACATCGTCACTTCACCCTTAACTAGTCTCTGTTCATTCTGCAACTCCCGTTTCGAGTTACTATTCTTAGCAACTGAACTAGTATCAAATACTTAGGGGTTGCTATAAACACTAGTAAAGTACACATCAATAACATGTATATCAAATATACCTATGTTCACTTTGCCATCCTTCTTATCCGCCAATTACTTGGGGTAGTTCCGCTTCCAGTGACCAGTCCCTTTGCAGTAGAAGCACTCAGTTTCAGGCTTAGCTCCAGACTTGGGTTTTTCACTTGAGCAGCAACTTGATTGTCGTTCTTCTTGAAGTTCCCCTTTCTTCCCTTTGTCCCTTTACTTGAAACTAGTGGTTTTATTTACCATCAACACTTGATGCTTTTCTTGATTTCTACCTTCGTCGATTTCAGCATCACGAAGAGCTTGGGAATCATTTCCGTTATCCCTTGCATATTATAGTTCATCACAAAGTTCTACTAACTTGGTGATGGTGACTTTATCTGGAAGATTAACTCCCACTTGATTCAAGCGATTGTAGTACCCAGACAATCTGAGCACATGCTCACTGCTTGAGCTATTCTCCTCCATCTTTTAGCTATAGAACTTGTTGGAGACTTCATATCTCTCAACTCGGGTATTTGCTTGAAATATTAACTTCAACTCCTGGAACATCTCATATGGTCCATGATGTTCAAAACGTCTTTGAAGTCCCGATTCTAAGCCGTTTAAGCATGGTGCACTAAACTATCAAGTAGTCATCATATTGAGCTGGCCAAACATTCATAACATCTGCATCTACTCCTGTAATAGGTTTGTCACCTAGCGATGCATCAATGACATAATTTTTCTATGCAGCAATGCGGATAAACCTCAGATCATGAATCCAATCCGCATCATTGCTACTAACATCTTTCAACTTATTTTTCTCTAGGAACATATCAAAAATAAAACAGGGGAGCTAAACGCGAGCTATTGATCTACAACATAGATATGCTAATACTACCAGGACTAAGTTCATGATAAATTTAAGTTCAATTAATCATTACTTAAGAACTCCCACTTAGATAGACATCCCTCTAATCCTCTAAGTGATCACGTGATCCATATCAACTAAACCATGTCCGATCATCACGTGAGATGGAGTAGTTTCAATGGTGAACATCACTATGTTGATCATATCTACTATATGCTTCACGCTCGACCTTTCGGTCTCAGTGTTCCGAGGCCATATCTGTTATATGCTAGGCTCGTCAAGTTTAACCTGAGTATTCCGCGTGTGCAACTGTTTTGCACCCGTTGTATTTGAACGTAGAGCCTATCACACCCGATCATCACGTGGTGTCTCAGCACGAAGAACTTTCGCAACGGTGCATACTCAGGGAGAACACTTGTACCTTGATAATTAGTGAGAGATCATCTTATAAAGCTACCGTCGAACTAAGTAAAATAAGATGTATAAAAGATAAACATCACATGCAATCAAAATATGTGACATGATATGGCCATCATCATCTTGTGCCTTTGATCTCCATCTCCAAAGCAGTGTCATGATTTCCATCGTCATCGGCATGACACCATGATCTCCATCATCTTGATCTATATCAATGTGTAGTCACATGGTCGTCTCGCCAACTATTGCTCTTGCAACTATTGCTATCGCATAGCGATAAAGTAAAGCAATTATTTGGCGCTTGCATCTTATGCAATAAAGAGACAACCATAAGGCTTCTGCCAGTTGTCGATAACTTCAACAAAACATGATCATCTTATACAACAACTTATATCTCATCACGTCTTGACCATATCACATCACAACATGCCCTGCAAAAACAAGTTAGACGTCCTCTACTTTGTTGTTGCAAGTTTTACGTGGCTGCTACGGGCTGAGCAAGAACCGTTCTTACCTACGCATCAAAACCACAACGATAGTTTGTCAAGTTGGTGTTTTTTTAACCTTCGCAAGGACCGGGCGTAGCCACACTCGGTTCAACAAAAGTTGGAGAAACTGACACCCACCAGCCACCTGTGTGCAAAGCACGTCGGTAAAACCAGTCTCGCATAAGCGTACGCGTAATGTCAGTTCGGGCCGACCGCCGAACCAAAGTGTGACATGCTGGTAAGCAGTATGACTTATATCGCCCACAACTCACTTGTGTTCTACTCGTGCATATTATATCAACGCATAAAACCTGGCTCGGATGCCACTGTTGGGGAACGTAGTAATTTCAAAAAAAATCCTACGCACACGCAAGATCATGGCGTTGCATAGCAACGAGAGGGGAGAGTGTTGTCTACGTACCCTCGTAGACCGGCAAAGGAAGCATTGACACAACGTAGAGGAAGTAGTTGTACGTCTTCCCGATCCGACCGATCCAAGTACCGAACGTAGGGCACCTCCGAGTTCTGCACACGTTCAACTCGGTGACGTCCCTCGAGCTCCGATCCAGCCGAGTGTTGAGGCAGAGTTTCGTCATCACGACGGCGTGATGACGGTGATGATGTTCTACCGCTGCAGGGCTTCGCCTAAGCACCGCTACGATATGACCGAGGTGGAATATGGTGGAAGGGGGCACCACACACGGCTAAGGAACGATCACGAAGATCAACTTGTGTGTCATGGGGTGCCCCCTTGCCCCCGTATATAAAGGAGGGAGAGGGGGAGGTGCGGCCGGCCCTAGGGGTGCGCCTGGAGGAGTCTGATGTCTACTACACAACCTTCTTCTTGTAGACGTTGTTGGGCCACCAAGTGCAGAGGTTTGTAGGACAGTAGCAAATTTCCCTCAAGTGGATGACCTAAGGTTTATCAATCCGTAGGAGGCGTAGGATGAAGATGGTCACTCTCAAGCAACCCTGCAACCAAATAACAAAGAGTCTCTTGTGTCCCCAACACACCCAATACAATGGTAAATTGTATAGGTGCACTAGTTTGGCGAAGAGATGGTGAAACAAGTGGTATATGGATAGTAGATAATAGTTTTTGTAATCTGAAATAATAAAAACAGCAAGGTAGCAAGTGATAAAAGTGAGCGTAAACGGTATTGCAATGTGTGGAAATAAGGCCTAGGATTCATACTTTCGCTAGTGTAAGTCCTTTCAACAATACTAACATAATTGGATCACATAACTATCCCTCAACATGCAACAAAGAGTCACTCCAAAGTCACTAATAGCGGAAAACGAACGAAGAGATTATGGTAGGGTACGAAACCACCTCAAAGTTATTCTTTCCAATCAATCCGTTGGGCTATTCCTATAAGTGTCACAAACAGCCCTAGAGTTCTTACTAGAATAACACCTTAAGACACAAATCAACCAAAACCCTAATGTCACCTAGATACTCCATTGTCACCTCAAGCATCCGTGGGCATGATTATACGATATGCATCACACAATCTTAATTCATCTATTCAACCAACACATAGAACCTCAAAGAGTGCCCCAAAGTTCCTACCGGAGAATCATGACGAAAACGTGTGCCAACCCCTATGCATAGGTTCCCAATGTCACGAAACCCGCAAGTTGATCACCAAGACATACATCAAGTGTTCTCAAGTCTTTAAAGACTCAATCCGATAAGATTACTCCAAAGGGAAAACTCAATTCATTACAAGAGAGAAGAGGGGGAGGAGAAACATAGGATCCAACTATAATAGCAAAGCTCGCGATACATCAAGATCGTATCATCTCAAGAACACGAGAGAGAGAGAGAGAGATCAAACACATAGCTACTGGTACATACCCTCAGCCCCGAGGGAGAACTACTCCCTCCTCGTCATGGAGAGCGTCGGGATGATGAAGATGGCCACCGGTGAGGGTTCCCCCCCTCCGGCAGGGTGCCGGAACAAGGTCCCGATTGACTTTTGGTGGCTACGGAGGCTTCTGGCGGCAGTACTCCCGATCTATCTTGCTTTCTGGAAGTTTTAGGGTATATGGAGTTATATAGGCAGAAGAAGCACGTCGGGGGAGCCACGGGGGCCCCACGAGGCAGGGGGCGCGCCCCCCACCCTCGTGGGCAGCTCCTGTATCTTCTGACGTGGGGTCCAAGTCCATCAGGTGTGTTTCCTTCCAAAAATAACTTCTCCAGTTGATTTCGTTCCGTTTCGACTCCGTCTGATATTCCTTTTCTTCAAAACACTGAAATAGGCATAAAACAGCAAATCTGGGCTGGGCCTCCGGTTAATAGGTAGGTAGATGATAAAAAGATAATTTTTGATATGGAATGCTAGTTGGCATAATTTCAATGTTATTCTTCTTAATTATGATATGAATATTCAGATCCGAAAGATTCAAGACAAAAGTTCATATTGACATAAAAATAATAATACTTCAAGCATACTAACAAAGCAATCATGTCTTCTCAAATAACATGGCCAAAGGAAGTTATCCCTACAAAATCATATAGTCTGGCTATGCTCCATCTTCACCACACGACATATTTAAATCATGCACAACCCCGATGACAAGCCAAGCAATTGTTTCATACTTTTGATGTTCTCAAACTTCTTCAATCTTCACGCAATACATGAGCGTGAGCCATGGACATAGCACTATAGGTGGAATAGAATGGTGGTTGTGGAGAAGACAAAAAGGAGAAGATGGTCTCGCATCGACTAGGCGTATCAACGGGCTATGGAGATGCCCATCAATAGATATCAATGTGAGTGAGTAGGGATTGCCATGCAACGGATGCACTAGAGCTATAAATGTATGAAATCTCAACAAAAGAAACTAGTGGGTGTGCATCCAACTCGCTTGCTCATGAAGACCTAGGGCAATTTGAGGAAGCCCATCATTGGAATATACAAGCCAAGTTCTATAATGTAAAATTCCCACTAGTATATGAAAGTGACAACATATGAGACTCTCTATATGAAGAACGTGGTGCTACTTTGAAGCACAATATATGAGACTCGCTATATCATGGTGCTACTTTGAAGCACAAGTGTGGAAAAAAGGATAGTAGCATTGCCCCTTTTTATTTATTTTCCTTTTTTCTATTTTGCATTTCCCTTTTTTGGGACAATGCTCTATTGAATGGTGATCATCACACTTCTATTTATTTACAACTCAAGAATTACAACTCGATACTAGAACAAAGTATGACTCTATATGAATGCCTCTGGCGGTGTACCGGGATATGCAATGAATCAAGAGTGATATGTATGAAAGAATTATGAATGGTGGCTTTGCCACAAATACAATGTCAACTACATGATCATGCAAAGCAATATGACAATGATGATGCGTGTCATAATAAACGGAACGGTGGAAAGTTGCATGGCAATATATCTCGGAATGGCTATGGAAATGCCATAATAGATAGGTATGGTGGCTGTTTTGAGGAAGGTATATGGTGGGTTTATGGTACCGGCGAAAGTTGCACGGTACTAGAGAGGCTAGCAAAGGTGAAAGGGTGAGAATGTGTATAATCCATGGACTCAACATTAGTCATAAAGAACTCACATACTTATTGCAAAAATCTATTAGTTATCGAAACAAAGTACTACGCGCATGCTCCTAGGGGGATAGATTGGTAGGAAAAGACCATCGCTCGTCCCCGACCGCCACTCATAAGGAAGACAATCAATAAACACCTCATGCTCCGACTTCGTTACATAACGGTTCACCATACGTGCATGCTATGGGAATCACAAACTTCAACACAAGTATCTCTCAAATTCACAACTACTCAACTAGCACGACTTTGATATTATTACCTCTATATCTCAAAACAATCATCAAGCATCAAACTTCTCTTAGTATTCAACACACTCATAAGAGAACTTTTATTATTCTTGAATACCTAGCATATTAGGATTTTAAGAAAATTACCATGCTATTTAAGACTTCAAAAATAATATAAGTGAAGCATGAGAGTTCATCTATTTCTTCAAAATAAAACTACCACCATGCTCTTAAAGATATAAGTGAAGTACTAGAGCAAATGACAAACTACTCCGAAAGATATAAGTGAAGATCAATGAGTAGTCGAATAATTATGCAACTATGTGAAGACTCTCTAACATTTAATAATATCAGATCTTGGTACTTTATTCAAACAGAAAGCAAAGCAAAGTAAAATGACATCTAAGAATAGCAAAAATCATGTGAAGAAGCAAAAACTTAGGATCAACCGATACTAACCGATAGTTATTGAAGAAGAAAGGTGGGATGCCAACCGGGGCATCCCCAAGCTTAGACGCTTGAGACTTATTGAAATATTATATTGGGGTGCCTTGGGCATCCCCAATCTTGAGCTTTTTTGTCTCCTTAATTCCTCTCATATCACGGTCTCCCTAAATCTCAAAAGCTTCATCCACACAAAACTCAACAAGGACTCGTGAGATAAGTTAGTATATACCATTGCCAAAACCTTATCATACTCTAATGTAGAAAATCACTAAAATTATTATTCAACATTGCATACTAAATGCCTTTGCATATTTAACAGTCCTATCCTCAAATAGAATCATTAAAGAAGCAAACATATGCAAACAATGCAAACATAACAGCAATCTGCCTAAATAGGATAGTCTGTAAAGAATGCAGCAACATCCATACTTCCCTAGCTCCAAAAATTATGAAATAAAATTCCCACTGTAGTAAATTTATCAGAGCTTAATATGCAAAAGGTTTCAACATTTTATCACATTCTGACTTTTCTAGGGAATTATTGCAACAGAGGTAAACTTTCTGTTTTTAAACAGCAACATGTATACTTGTAACATAGGCATAGTAAAGGCTATCAATGCCACTTTTATTGAAATAACAGATGTAAAACATTATTTTAAATAACAGCAAGTAAATCCTAACAAAATAAATTGACACTCCAAGCAAAACACATATCATGTGGCGAATAAAAATATAGCTCCAAGTAAAGTTAGCGATGAACAAAGACGAAAGAGGGGATGCCTTCCGGGGCATCCCCAAGCTTAGGCTCTTGGTTTTCCTGGAATATTACCTTGGGGGTGCCATGGTAATCCCCAATCTTAGGCTCTTGCCACTCCTTTTTCCATAATCCATCAAATCTTTACCCAAAACTTGAAAACTTCACAACACAAAACTTAAGGTAGAAACCGCGTGAGCTCCGTTAGCGAAAGAAAACAAAAGACCACTTCAAGGTACTGAAATGAACTCATTCTTTATTTATATTGGTGTTAAAGCTACTGTATTCCAACTTCTCTATGGTTTATAAACTATTTTACTAGCCACAGATTCATCAAAATAAGTAAACAACACATGAAAAACAGAATCTGTCAAAAACAGAACAGTCTGTAGTAATCTGGATCAAATGTATACTTCTGGAACTCATAAAATTCTCAAATAAATTGCTGGACCTGAGGAATTTATCTATTAATCATCTGAAAAAATAATTAACTAAATAGCACTCTCCAAATAAAAATGGCAGCAATTCTCGTGAGCGCTGAAGTTTCTGTTTTTGACAGCATGATCAACAAGACTTTCCCCAAGTCTTCCCAAAGGTTCTACTTGGCACAAACACCAATTAAAAGCATAAAACCACATCTAAGCAGAGGCTATATGAATTATTTATTACTAAACAGGAGCGAAAAGCAAGGAATAAAAATAAAATTGGGTTGCCTCCCAACAAGTGCTATCGTTTAACGCCCCTAGCTAGGCATGATGATTTCAATGATGCTCACATAAAAGATAAGAATTGAAATATAAAGAGAGCATCATGAAGAATATGACTAGAATATTTAAGTATAACATACTTCCTATGCATAGGGATTTTGTGAGCAAACAACTTATGGGAACAACAATCAACTAGCATAGGAAGGTAAAACAAGTATAACTTCAAAACTTTAAGCACATAGAGAGGAAACTTGATATTATTGCAATTCCTACAAGCATATATTCCTCCCTCATAATAATTTTCAGTAGCATCATGAATAAATTCAACAATATAAAGCATTCTTTTCATGATCTACAAGCATAGAATTTTTATTACTCTCCACATAAGCAAATTTCTTCTCATGAATAATAGTGGGAGCAAACTCAACAAAGTAACTATCATGGGATTGAAAATTGAAATCAAGATGACAAGTTTCATGGATATCATTATTCTTTAAAGCATACGTGTCATCACAATAATCATCATAGATAGGAGGCATGCTTTCAACATAATAAATTTGCTCATCAAAACTTGGGGGACAAAAAATATCATCTTCATCAAACATAGCTTCCCCAAGCTTGTGGCTTTGCATATCATTAGCATCATGGATATTCAAGGAATTCATACCAACAACATTGCAATCACGCTCATCATTCAAATATTTAGTCCCAACATTTTATAGATTTCTTCTTCTAGCACTTGAGCACAATTATCCTTTCCATCATACTCACGAAAGATATTAAAAAGGTGAAGTGTATGAGACAAACTCAATTCCATTTTTTTGTAATTTTCTTTTATAAACTAAACTAGTGATAAAACAAGAAACTAAAAGACTCGATTGCAAGATCTAAATATATACCTTCAAGCACTCACCTCCCCGGCAACGGCGCCAGAAAAGAGCTTGATGTCTACTACACAACCTTCTTCTTGTAGACGTTGTTGGGCCTCCAAGTGCAGAGGTTTGTAGGACAGTAGCAAATTTCCCTCAAGTGAATGACCTAAGGTTTATCAATCCGTAGGAGGTGTAGGATGAATATGGTCTCTCTCAAGCAACCCTGCAACCAAATAACAAAGAGTCTCTTGTGTCCCCAACACAACCAATACAATGGTAAATTGTATAGGTGCACTAGTTCGGCGAAGAGATGGTGAAACAAGTGGTATATGGATAGTAGATAATAGTTTTTGTAATCTGAAATAATAAAAACAGCAAGGTAGCAAGTGATAAAAGTGAGCGTAAACGGTATTGCAATGTGTGGAAATAAGGCCTAGGGTTCAAACTTTCGCTAGTGTAAGTCCTCTCAACAATACTAACATAATCGGACCACATAACTATCCCTCAACATGCAACAAAGAGTCACTCCAAAGTCACTAATAGCGGAGAACGAACGAAGAGATTATGGTAGGGTACGAAACCACCTCAAAGTTATTCTTTCCAATCAATCCATTGGGCTATTCCTATAAGTGTCACAAACAGCCCTAGAGTTCGTACTAGAATAACACCTTAAGACACAAATCAACCAAAACCCTAATGTCACCTAGATACTCCATTGTCACCTCAAGTATCCGTGGGCATGATTATACGATATGCATCACACAATCTCAATTCATCTATTCAACCAACACATAGAACCTCAAAGAGTGCCCCAAAGTTCCTACCAGAGAATCACGACGAAAACGTGTGCCAACCCCTATGCATAGGTTCCCAATGTCACGAAACCCGCAAGTTGATCACCAAGACATATATCAAGTGTTCTCAAGTCTTTAAAGACTCAATCCGATAAGATTACTCCAAAGGGAAAACTCAATTCATTACAAGAGAGAAGATGGGGAGGAGAAACATAGGATCCAACTATAATAGCAAAGCTCGCGATACATCAAGATCGTATCATCTCAAGAACACGAGAGAGAGAGAGAGATCAAACACATAGCTACTGGTACATACCCTCAGCCCCGAGGGAGAACTACTCCCTCCTCGTCATGGAGAGCGCCAGGATGATGAAGATGGCCACCGGTGAGGGTTCCCCCCTCCGGCAGGGTGCTGGAATAGGGTCCCGATTGACTTTTGGTGGCTACGGAGGCTTCTGGCGGCGGAACTCCCGATCTATCTTGCGTTCTGGAAGTTTTAGGGTATATGGAGTTATATAGGCAGAAGAAGCACGTCGGGGGAGCCACGAGGGCCCCACGAGGCAGGGGGGCGCGCCCTAGGGGGGTGGGCGTGCCCCCCACCCTCGTGGGCAGCTCCCGTATCTTCTGACGTGGGGTCCAATTCCATCAGGTGTGTTTCCTTCCAAAAATAACTTCTCCAGTTGATTTCGTTCCGTTTCGACTCCGTCTGATATTCCTTTTCTTCAAAACACTGAAATAGGCATAAAACAGCAAATCTGGGCTGGGCCTCCGGTTAATAGGTTAGTCACAAAAATAATATAAAAGTGCATAATAAAGCCCAATATTGCCCAAAACAGTAGATAATATAGCATGGAGCAATCAAAAATTATAGATACGTTGGAGACGTATCAAAGTCCTACTCCCACCGGGAGTAGGACTCCCCCCTCTTGCCTTGTTGGAGAAGGAAAGGGGAAGGGAGAAAGAGGAAAGGGGGGCTCCCCCCCCCCTTCCTTGTCCTATTCGGACTAGGGGGAGGGGCACGCGGCCTGCCCTGGCCGGCCCTCCTCTTCTCCCTTAAGGAATCAAACTCACTCGAGAAGTACTCTCTACCACGATCTGACCGGACTCGTTTAATTTTATTTTCAAGTTGATTCTCAACTTCTGCCTTATAGATTTTAAAGTAGTGTAGAGCCTCATCTTTAGTATTTAATAGATACACATAGCAATATCTAGTGGAATCATCTATCAATGCCATGAAGTATTTCTTTCCACCTTTAGTCAACACACCATTCATCTCACAAAGATCAGAATGCATGAGTTCTAATGGTGCCAAGTGTCTCTCCTCCGCGGCCTTGTGAGGCTTGCTAGGTTGCTTAGCTTGCACACATGAAAGGCACTTAGAACCTTTGGCTAAAGTGAAACTCAGGAGTAAATCTAACTTAGCTAGCCGCGTCATAACACCGAAACTAATGTGACAAGGACGTGAATGCCAAACTTTAGATTCATTAACATTCGAATGAATATGGTTCACGACTTTATTACGAAAATCTACGAGGGAAAGGTGGAACATTCCTCCGCTCTCATAACCTTTTCCAACAAAGAGTCCATATTTCGTAACAACTAATTTATTAGACTCGAAAACCAACTTAAACCCTTCTCTACATAGAAGGGAGCCACTAACGAGGTTCTTCTTGATGGCGGGGACATGCTGCATGTTCTTCAGCTGCACGATCCTTCCCGAAGTAAACTTCAGATCGACCGTGCCAACACCATGACCAGAAGCACTCGCGCCATTCCCCATCAATACGGACATGTGGCCTATGACCTGGTAAGAAGAAAACAATGAAATGTCAGCACACACATGAACACCTGCACCTGTGTCCACCCACCAATCGGTGGGCCGAAACACTGAAAAAATAGTAAATAAATTACCGTACCTAGATGCACCATTTTCATTGTTGCCCACAATCATGTTGACAGACTTAGAGTCCTGTCCTGGCTTCTTGTACTTGTTTGAGCACTTGTTAGCCCAATGTTCAACCGAACCACAAGTAAAGCAGCACTCATCCTTCTTGTTCTTCTTAAAGGTCTTCTTACCCTTCTTCTTAAAGTCGGTATTGTGTTGGACACCGTTCTTTCCCTTGGGCTTGTGGGAGTTATAGTTCCTCTGGTTCACCTTGTTGGCGACAGAGGTTCCTTCGACCCCTTTTCCGTGTGAGTCCTTTTCCCTCTAATTCTGCTCAACATTCAGATGGCCGATGACATCCTCCACAGAGAATTCACGCCTCTGATGTTTCAGAGTGGTGGTAAAGTTCCTCCAGGAATTAGGGAGCTTAGCGATTATGAAGCCCGCGACAAACTTGCCCGGCAACTCGCACTTAAGAAGTTCAAGATCCTTAACGATGCATATTATCTCATGAGCCTGCTCCAGTACATGACGGTTTTCAACCATCTTGTAATCATGGAACTGCTCTATAACATACATTTCGCTCCCAGTGTCGGTGGCCCCGAACTTAGATTCGAGCGCCTCCCACAAGTCCTTGGCAACATGCACATGTAAATATGCGTCGACCAACTTATCTCCGATCACGCTAAGAACCGCTCCTAGGAACACGACGGTAGCTTTCTTGAACGCCTTCTCCTGTGCAGGAGAAATCGTTCCTGAAGGAACATCGGTGACCCAGAACACGTTCATAGCCGTGAGCCATAAGGCGGTCTTTGTCTGCCAACGCTTAAAATATATACCGGTAAACTTATCCGGTTTCAATGTTGCGGCAAAGCCACTTGCCGAAAAATTCCTACACATAATAGGTTTTTGGATTGCTGAGTAAATAGGCAATTTTTTGATTAACTTAATCCACGAGTAAATTACTAGCATGGCATTGACACAACTAAACGCACACTGATATTCAGTCAAGCAAGCACATACTACGCTAATTGCAGAAAGATCTACGTATAACGCTAGCATGACTAAAATAGAAAACAGTAGGAGCGGGATAAACGAGTTATACCCTCCAGTAGGCCATGCAGAGGCCGCGTCAGTGATGGCGGCAGCAGCGTCCTCGGCGGCCTTCTTGTCGGCCTCGAGCTTCTCGGCGGCGGCACGTTCGGCGGCGGTGGACATGGTGATGATGGAGACGACGCAGACGTAGAGGAAGTAGTGGATCGGAGGCGAGCAGTCACGTAGTCGCTGCCCAAACACCTATTCACCCCTCTCCAGTACAGGAACCAGAAGGGCGGGGTTTCGGAGACCTGCTCTCCCGTCGACCGTGTACGCGGCGGACGGGATGGAGTCACCGGCGACAGCGGCAGCAAAGGAACGACGGTGGGCGTGCGCGTGAGCAGATGTGATCTGTTCGTGGCGGCTAGGGTTGGGAGACACCACACATTTATATAGGCGCAGCCGCGTGGAGAGATGTGGGCTCGATCCACGTCCGAGTCCGTGACAGCCCACCATCCGATGTCTCAGATCGTAGCCCAGCTGTCAGAAACTCTCCGTTAGTGATTGGCAAAAATAAGCGCGTAGGTATGAGCTCGGTTCGGCTCAATCCCGCGGCGCGGCGAGGCGAGGCGGGCGGCGGAGGAGGAGCAGATGAGGGCCTTTTTCTATTCTCAAGCTTCAATAGCATATAGAAGAGAAACCCTTATAAAGAGGTCCTACTCCTTCTCCACTAGCGGGGTGGGGCTAAACTTCTCACTACACCTAGTGCCATATACCCACATGAGCCCTTAGAAATTTTTCAGAAATTGCTATATGGGCCTAAAGTCCATCCCAAATTTCAGCATTGAGCTCCTCCACAGCGTCGTCCATGGCCGCGACCTCGCCGCCGTTAGATCCCCACCCCTCTAGTACTAGTTTTAATGTAGTATGTAGTATGAACTAGTGTTTATAGTGTTTGATCATGTAAAATCTATGTAGTACGTGATGAACTACTCGCGTCCACGAGATGCAATTTCTCCCGCAAAACTGTTTTTTTATATTATGCAGTTTCAATTGCGGTTTCTGTTCGGCCGCGCTAGTTTTCGACCCGCAAACGTGATCTTCGCGAAATTACAACGCGTTTTGCGGGTCGAGATTTTGGGGGATCTGCTAAAGTTGCCCTTACATGTGTCAGAAATCCGGAACCCGGATTCCGGTTGGGCGTGTCGACACGATGAACAAATAGATCAAAAGCAAGCTCCTATCCTTTCTACAGACACACACACGCGGTGTTCATCCGTCTTCCCTCATGCAACGAACTGGCCCAAGCTTATCAGTGTACGTGCTACGTGCTTCGTACGTTTGTCTCATTGTCTGTGTTCTGTTAGTAAGGTGCATTGATACCTTGACAGTTGACACTTCAAGACATGGTTATGCGCCATGGACATTAAACTTTGCAGGACGCAACCTTAAAGAGGGGAAACACGCGTGGAACACATGGCAAGGCACTCGTTGTCAGGCTTTGCTGCTGTTAATTGCGTCGCACGGTTTCTTTGCTGTTTATTACAAAAATTGGGTACTAGCTGGAGCTGCTAGATGATGGGCGTGGAACACGTATCCACGTTTTATATGCAACTAACCCTATCTCCACCAACTAACCTTCATTCACATATGTGTTGCGTGCATATGCATACACAAAATGAATATTGCTTTCTCAAAAGAGTAAAATGCATCCGTGGTCATTGAACTTGTGTCAAAAGCTCATTTTGGTCATTGTACTTAAAAATACGGTTAATACGGTCACTATATATAACTTAAGGTGATTATACGATTACTGCCTCACTGTATAGTTCTGTATTTTGCTCTGTTGACTGATCAAACATCACAACACCCTCTCTCTCTCTCTCTACCCTATGAGGGTCCCACATGTCAGTTAACCTCTGGATCGATCTGTGGACAGCACACAGCAGCAATTTTTCTTAGACTGGTACCGCCGCATGTGTGCATGCTATCGAGCGCTTGCTGGACGGCGCTGCATGCTACGATCCCTGCTCCCGACTTTCTTCATCAGTTCCCTTCAGTGTTCCTTTCCCAGAACAAAAAAGACAACAATCCTTATACTCAAGACTCAGCCACGGGGCCATTGTCATACCTCTAGTTTGTACTCCCTCCGTTTAAAAATACTTGTCATTAAAATGAATAAAAAAATATCTAAATGTATTTTAGTTTTAGATACATTCTTTTTATTCATTTTAATGACAAATATTACCGAACGGAGAGAGTACATCTATTACATAAATATATACATAGTACCATATAGAACGTTCGCTGTCTACACCGACGGGCGCATCATCCGAGGATGCGCCGCTCCGCTCACGCCATCGCCACCTGCACTTCGATGAGCCCGGCCACCATCGCCGCTATTGGCGTAGCCGCGCAGGTACCGACCTCAACGGCGATTGTTCCAGTCCAAGCCGGACATGGACTCTCCAATGTCTGGGGCACAAGCAGCTCAGCCCGGTGTCCTCGCTTGAACACTGGCATGCTCCCATTCACCGGCATGCACGTACAGCCGCACAGGCCTTAGCTCCACAAGGTGGACACCATGATGAGCACGGCAAGGGTTCAAAAGTGTTGCGTGCATGCATGTAACTGTGTAAGTGTGTTTTGTGCCTGTTAATTAAATATTCATAACGCTCCATAGATTTAACACAAACTTGTGTGGGCATAGTGGTTAGAGTACGTGGGCTTCAGCAGAGATCCGTGGTTTGATTCTCATGCCACGGAGAGTTTTTCTTTTAAAAAAAATTGACAGGTGGGTCCCACATAGGTAGAGAGAGGGTGTTGTGATGTTTGACCAGTCAACAGGGTAAATTACGGGACTATATAGTGAGGCAGTGACCGTATAATCACCTCAAGTCGTATATAGTGACCGTATTCTTAAATACAATGACCAAAGTGAGCTTTCGACACAAGTTCAATAACCACGGATGCATTTTACTCTTCTCAAAAATGAGAATGTCGATCCCATCGTCTGTTTCTTTGAGTGGAGGGATGGATTTGCTCCATGCGGAGCTGCCCCGAGCCGGAGGGAATCGACGTGGCGCGAAACCGTTTCTCTGAGAAAACAAGGGCAGGGGAAATCCAGCTGGGCCCGACAGATATGGATCACGAACAACAGGGAGACGCGAGCTAACTGGTCCCACCATCTTCTTTTTTTTAAGGAAGCTAGGGCTTTTATTCAAGGTTCAAAACATCCAGAATACAGGCAATATCTGGCAGAACCCCAAGCCACACATGGCGACCCACCGCGAGAGACGCAGCTCCCTTTGCAAGCGAATGGGCCTCAAAATTATTAACTCTACTTTCAAAACGAAAAGAAACAAAGGCAAAGTTTGCCCTACTGGTTTGAATTTCCCTCAGAATGGGAGCATAAGATGGTGATCCTGCCTTGCTGATGTTTGATATTACTTCGACACAGTCTGAGGCAATCACAAGCTCCTGTAGGTTCAGATCCCGTGCGAGGGCTAGTGCCTCGCTGCAAGCTTGAGCCTCCAAGTTTGCCGGGTCAGTTAGGCCGTCATACACCACTGCCGACCAGTGGCGGAGCCAGGATTCGAGTATAGGGGAGGCCGAGTACGTATATTGATCGAATTTTGTTGATAATTACTAGTTGCTTCTACTAAAATTGTTGATCGTTGGGGGGGCCAGGCCCCTGCTCGTCCCCCCTGGCTCCGCCCCTGCCGCCGACGCACCTAAATATTTCCCATTTTTATCCCGACAGACAACTCCAGCTGCTCCCTTCTCCCCCAAAGTTGATAGGCCACCATCACAATTAAACTTTGCTGCATCGCCTGAAGGTGGTAACCAGACTTTTGCCTGAGGTCTAGTCGCACTTCCCTTGAAAGTCTGGGGAGTGCGCATATTGGCGATCTTCAGATCCTCCATGAATCGCCTGATAAAGCACATAGTTGAGAGCGGGCTCTGGTATTCATTCTCATGGATTGCCTTCCTCTGAGCCCATCAAATTGCCCACATAGTTATCAAAACTCGAGCTAGGTCCCACCATCTTCTTATTCAAATGAAAAACACGGGCCAACAAAACCGCAATCCTGGCCACACCGGAAAATGGGCCCACCACCACACTCACAACGCTAAAACGAACCAAACAGGTAAGTAAATATTAGTAGAAAATAAACACATCCACTAGACCTTGTACGTACGTACACTATACCGGGAGTGAAGCAAGGGACATATACAGACACCGAGCACCAGCTCGAAGGCCCGAGCGGAGATTCTCCAGCGATGCGAGGCCGTGTAGCAACTATTGGTGGACGCCGATTTGACGGGGAAGTGCGCGTGAGTCCGGACCCTGGATCGGAGCCATCGGACGGCGGAGGGAGCCGCCTGCCCGACGGTTCGACGGTTCGGATGGAACGCAAATGGTTCATCAGCGTTACCGGATGGCATGATCGTGTCCTCTGCTTGCCTTGTCGCAGGTGCACTGGCCCTGCTTTGCCTTTCAGGCTGAGAGGCCTTTTAGGGTGCAGTAGCAGGCATGTCTTTTCGCAGAATCCAGAGTAGCTTGGCCACAAAGAGTACCTGCTGGAGCTGAGCAGTGTGACTCCTCGCAAGATAGCCACCACAAATTTTCTTCTACTCGAATGTGAAATGTGCATTGCTGGCAGTGTTTTTACCAACACAAATTTCACTTTCAAAAGGTGCTACCATTAGGACGGCTTTACTCCAAAATTTCTGGTTGAAATGATGAGCAAGTTGTTTCAAGGTTTACCCCCGTATGGTAGGACACTCACCCACCCGACTTTCTTGACCAAGATGGTGCATGTCCTTCTTCAAATGGGCGGAGGGATCATTTTGCAGTTGCACGTGAGTTTCCAATTACGCATGTCATGATGAAATTGAATGAACTGTTCAAATGTTGCCGCTCCTCAATGCTCAGGCACAATATTCTCATCCTGAAACTGAAACCCTTATGTACAGACGTTCCGGGCGCTCATCTTCTACGATCATATTATGCATGATCACACAAGCAGTCATCACCTCCCACGGTTAATGCATGCTCCAGGTATTAGCAGGATACCGAACGATGCCCCATTGATATTGCAAAACACCAAAGGCACGCTCGACATCCTTCCTAGCACTCTCTTGCTCTTGGGCAAATCTTTTTCTCTTCTCTCCGACAGGGTTGGGGATTGTCTTGACAATAGTGGTCCACTGAGAATAGATACCGTCACCCAGATAATATCATTTGTCGTAGTTGTGGCCGTTGATAGTAAAGTTCACCGGTGGGCTATTGCCTTCGGCAAGCCTAGCAAACACTGGCGAGCGCTGAAGCACGTTGATACCGTTGTGTGATCCGGCTGCGATTCCAACAATGGTTGAAAATATGCCTACTCATACGGAAACAGCGGCGGAATTTTTGATGTTTGAACAACGGATTTGTTGTATCAAAGTAGTCCTTCCAAAGAAAGAGATGACCGCTCTCTCGGTTGCGATTCAATGCCGAAAGGTGGCCCGGAATGGAGCCACAGAACAACGGCCGCTGGCTATTGAGGTGGTGATGGACCAACACGACAGCCAATATCTCCTCCTCGTCATCGGACGACGAATCGTCGGAGTCGCGAAGGTAATTGTGAAAAAAGAACTCGTCGGCGGAGTCTATTTTGTACCTTGGCTTGTCGAACAACTTGCGGGCGTCGACGAAGGAGATGACCGACGATGGGAGTCGCGGCGCGCACGGACCAGCTAGCTGCCCTGCCGGCGTCCTACGAGCGTGCCGGTGAGGATCTGGCCAGGGCGACGAGGCGGCTTCTTGGTCGCGGTCGCGGCTGTGTCGTGTGTGTGTGGGGGGGGGGGGGGGGGGGGGGGGGGGGGGAGCAGTCGTTCCCTGACGGCAAGACGACGGTGGCAGGCGACATGGGAGGTGACGGCGTTGCTGAGCGGATGTTGCGGCGTCAGCAGCTGGCAGAGTCACCGAAAAAAATAGGCGACGGCGTCAGCGACGAAGGAGATGGGCAATGGTTGATGTTGGATGTGGGAAGGTCAATGTGCCACCGACCAGTGGGCCTGAGGGAGGAGAAGGCGAGCGCGCGTGTTCGTCTCGTGTCCACGCCGACGCAAATCCGTCTCAAGAAAAGGCAGGGAATGGGTCGCCCGGGGACGAAAAGTGGACGCGCGTCCGTTTGGGTCGACCCGTTGGGCCGACTTTTATGTCCGCGCTGATCCAAACGAACGCCAGCGAAAAAAACAGGTTGCCATGTTGATTTACTCCAAATTTTTTGATTCAAATGATGAGCGAGTTATTTCTAGGTTTGTCCCTATTTGGTAGGACACCCATCCACCGGGCTTTCTTGACCGAAATGGTGCGTGTCCTTTTTCAAATGGGCGAAAGGATCATTCCATGCCTGGTCCGGAATGAGATGAGTGACCTACAAGTGTTGAACGGAATCGGTCAGTTGGGGTCGGGGCAAGCCAGCTTTGTGCGAACACCCTGAACCACGGGGCCGCCGCTTTGAATATTAGGTCCGTTTCTTCTTCCATTTTTGATTAAAAAAGAAACAAGCACAGAAACAGACCGATGATCATTCACTGGCTCACTGCCCATGAATGGTTCGTGCTCTGGCATTGAGCCCGGAGCCGTGGCATCTCCTGCACGAATGAGAATGACCCGCGAGGGGCGACGCTGGTGCCACTGACGCATGGGTCCCGGCGGATCGGCGGCTGCGTGGGCCCTGCTTTGCAGCGTGACCGCCGCCCGGTCGTCCCGTGCCGCGTCGGGTGCCCCGCCAATGGGCCGTTTAAATAGAGCCCTACTATACACACGACGATTCCAGAAGATGCAAAAGATCACACCATGCAATGCCCAACAGCAGGACAGGTTCACCGTTGAATATAGTAGTCGGCTGGATGTCGTGTATGAAGTGTCGTCTATAGAGCAGTTTCGGTTTAAATATGGAAGGAAAGGAAAGCATTGGCCTCTCCCAACTCGGGACTAGTACTACCACTACGCACTTGCGGCGCGCGCAGCCGGATCCTCTGCGGCCGAACACTCTGCGGAGCTAACTGAGCTCCTCACACATGACCTGAGATTTTCTTTCTGCTTTTTCCCCTTTTTAATCTCTTCAGTGTTTTTTTTCTTTCTTATATATATTGTCAAAAAGGTGAATCTTTGCAGCCGTCCATGCTGCATAAAAATCACTAGTCAAATCTCCGGTGCGTGACGGCGCTCTCTTACGCAGGACGAACCTTGTTTCTTTTTTTTTGCGAGGCCACCTTGCTCTTTTTTTTTTGCATGATAATATGTGTCTCATTCATATTATAAAGAACGAAGTACAAATCATGGAAAGACCGACATGACAATATTAAAAAAATAGTAGAACATCTTTTGACAGTGGACATGGATGTGTTTCGTCGCGTACGCCGTGCGCTTTCGAAAACGTCTACTGCTGATGCTGCTATACTAACAGGCACGTACAGTATTATTCTAAGTCTTCACCCGCAAAAAGAAGGTATTATTCTAGTCTTGGATTGTTGGGAGAAAAAAACACAATTTATTACGTACTGATCTTAAGAACACGCTTGCGCCGCCTAAAGACAGGTTTCCCTTTTGAATAACACGAGCTCTATGCAATCAAGATTTGTGAGTCGCCGAATTTATGTTTAGTGTATTGCAAGTTGTTAAGAAACCCATCCATTAGGTTGTACAATAAAATAGCGCCGGAGTTGTCAAGCTTGAAGCAACATCCACAATTTTCAATGTAATCCACGAGTAGAAAGCATAATTTGCTATTAATAAATGTCCACATTGTGCATTATTTTCTCAGGCCACATCGTTGCGGCCATCGGAAAACGTCTACCATTATTATTACTGATATGGCGGTAATATTATTCAAGTGTTTGGTAACAATATTGGGAGGGGAGAATATAATTTTATAAACTTGAAAATTGACTTTTTGTCGTGTAAAGACGGTAGTATTCTGTTTTGAATGGCACGCAGACTACACACTCGTAATTTCAATCATGTGGTCACCGATAGAAACATGCTAGAGAAAGTCATATCTTCCACTCACTCCGATCCATATTAGTTGCATAATTTTAGTAAATTTTGGTACTTCCTCCGACTGATTTAGTATTATACTAAACCAGCGACAATTAATCTACGGCAATTAATATTGATAGGAGGGAGTACCAAAATTTACCTTTTTTAGAATCACCCGGGGTGGGGGAGGGGGGACTCCACCTGAATATATTACCCAAAGTTGCCAATATGCCAGAGGAGTGATAAAAAGCGGGCCGAAAATCATACAAGTAACAAGAAAAAGGAAGATGAGTCACGGTCCGTCGAAACGTTGACGGTGGGCACGGATGTGTTCCGTCGCGTACGCCGTCTGGCCGTTCACTTTCGAAAACGTCTACCACTGTTGCAGTGACGGTATTATTCTAGTTTTGCATTGCCGGGAGGAAAAACATAGTTAATGATCTTAAGAATGCACTTGCGCCGCTTAAAGAGGGGTTCCCCTTTTGAATAACATGAGCACTACGCAATCAAGATTTTATGAGTCCTTAAATTTATGTTCTGTATATGGCAAGCAAGTGAGAAACCCATCAGAAAGTTGTACAATAAAATAGCGCCGGAGTTGTCAAGCTTGAAGCAACCTCCACAATTTTCAATACATAATACACAAGTAGAAAGCATAATTTGCTATTAATAAAGGTCCACGTTGTACATTGTTTTCTCAGCCCACGGTATTGCGGTCGATCCGAAAACGTCTACCATTACTATTACTGATATGTCCGTAATATGATTCTAGTTTTTGGTTATAATAATATTGAGAAAGCAGGATATCACTACTCTTATAAAAAAACCGAGTTGGTGATGATGGTGTGCCTGCCATCCTGCAATATGAACAGTCCGTTCTATATCTGACGGATAGAAAGCAAATTATGACAATTTTGCAAAAAGATACCCGCACCTCTTTCCACATTTGCAGATAAGGTCTTCCCTCGTTCATCTTCGTCTCCCATGAGATAAACAACTCGTATAAATGCATCTTGATGTTCCATGCGATGCATGAGCCTCTTGCTAGTATTTTTATAAACTTGAAAAATGTCTCTTCATCGTATAAAGACCGTAGTATTCTGTTTTGAATGGCACGTAGACTACACACTCGTAATTTCAATCATGTGGTCACTGATTGAAGCATGCTAGAGAAAGTCATATCTTGCACTCACTCCGATCTATATTAGTTGTATAATTTTAGTACTCCCTCCGGTTAATATTAATTACCGCCGATTTAGTATTATACTAAATCAGTGACAATTAGTCTGATTTAATATTATACTAAATCAATAACAATTAATATTGATAGAAGGGAGTACCAAAATTTACCTTTTTTAGAATTGGGGGGTGGGGGAGGGGGGGGGAGCAGTTTTCCCACCTGAGTATATTACTGAAAGTTGCCAATATGCCAGAGGAGCGATCCATTTTATAATGAAAACTGGATCGAAAACCTTAACAAATTGACCCATTTATGAGGAAAACCGGGCCGAAAACCATACAAGTGACAAGGAAAAGGAAGATGATCAGTCACGGTCTGTAGAAACATTGACGGTGGGCACGGATGCGTTCCGTCGCGTACCCTGTCTCGCCGTGCACTTTTGAAAACGTCTACTACAACTGCTACGGGTGCGGGACGGTATTATTCTAGTTTTGCATTGTCGGGAGGAAAAACATAGTTAATGATCTTAAAAATGTACTTGCACCGCCTAAAGAGGGGTTCCCCTTTTGATTAACACCAGCACTACGCAATCAAGATTTTGTGAGTCGCCGAATTTATGTTCCGTATATGGCAAGCAAGTGAGAAACCCATTGGGAGGTTGTACAATAAAATAGCACCGAAGCTGTCAAGCTTGAAGCAACTTCCATAATTCTATATTTTTTTGGAAAGCAACCTCCACAATTCAATGTAATCCGCAAGTAGAAAGTATAATTTGCTATTAATAAAGGTCCACATTGTATATTATTTTCCTAGGCCACGGTTTGCGGTCCATCCGAAAACGTCTACCATTACTATTACTGATATGGCGGTACTAATATTATTCTAGTGTTTAGTAATAACAATATTGGGAAAGCAGGATATATTTTTATAAACTTGAAAATTGAATTTTTCATCGTGCTAAGACGGTAGTATTCTGTTTTGAGTGGCACATGGACTACACAATCATAATTTCAATCATGTGGTCACTGATTGGAACAAGCTAAAGAAAGTCATATCTTGTACTAGTACTGTACTACTCCCATCGATCCATATTAATTATCACCGATTTTATACAATTTTATACTCAATAAACGACAATTAATATTGATTAAAATAGTACTACCAACATTCACCTTCTCTTTCTCAAGCTGGCCAGGTTCAACACTAAAATAGTACTCTACTCCAGTAGGGTTATGCCAGAAGCAACCTCCAGAATTCATTTAAATGTATAGATAGAATATGCCCCGTATTTCCATTAAGAAAGGTCCACATTCCACAATATTTTATGCGAGGTCCAAGCAGCGCCAGTGACAAGGCAACCGTGCCCGTGCGGTCCATCCAGAGCTAGCTATGCTCCTCCAACCGAATAATCATTGCGCACATCGCAATCCAATCCAACCCGATCAACCCCACCGATCTTATAGTTTACTCATCAGAGATCCAATCCCATTATGAAATTGCGCGGTGAAGCAACTGTATTGTTTCTTCAGAACGGCGGTTTCGCGTCGTGATCAGCCGGGATTAATATACGGCACCAGCGCAGGTTGTGCAGATTGTCGCCGAGCCGCTGCTGAGCGGAACGGGGGCACGAACGTCGGCACAGGCGGGGCAGAAGGGGACACGTCGGCGACCGCGACGGCGAGGTGTTCTGCTTCTTGGCCTGACGGGGACGCGGACGAGGGCACGTACTCATTCCCCGCGGAGGCGGCCGGTGATCCTGTCGCGCGCCTCCCGCCGGCGACACCTCTGACAACCGTGTCCCTCTGCATGACAGGATCAGCCTGCGAGCCGCACGTGACCGGCCAAGTTGATCCTGAGATTACGCATTCTGCTACCGCTAAATTCATCTGTTAACGATGGTAGTATCTGAGATGCGCGGCGCTGCTAGGGAAAAAGACGGGTGAATGTGTTTGATGTGTTGACGCATCTTGGTTGTTTGTACGGCTGTGGATGGAGGCGGGCGAGTGGCATCGTGGTCCACCCGAGTTAGTTGATCCGCCATCGCTCCAACGAATTGTGCCAAACGCATATGCCTCCTTGGGAGCTTTACACGTGTCAGAAACCCGGAAGGCCGCGAATCAACCTGTGATTGAGATGGTTAGGTGGACAGTGGTATCCTTAATCCATTAGGATTCAAATCCTAGTGCTTGCATTATTTTTAAATTTATTTCATGATTTCCGGCGACGCGCTTTTAGTGGAAGGAGACGTTTCCGTCGACAACGAGGCGCCTACAGTGACTTCGTAAATCTTGAGATAATATGTCGGCTCAGTCTTTCAAAGATGCTCATAGAGATAAAGTGTGCGTGTATGCGTTCATATGAATGAGTGTATGCGCGTGTATATGAGCGCTTATGTCTCTACTGATGCTAAAAAAACCCGGAAGGCCGGAACACGGGTTTGAACCCGGGTTTCGGTTGGGCGTGTCGACGGGATGAACAAATAGATCAAAAGCAAGCTCCTATCCTTTCTACAGACACACACGCGCGGTGTTCATCCGTCATGCAATGAACTGACCCAAGCTTATCAGTGTACGTGCTACGTGCTTCGTACGTTTGTCTCATTGTCTGTGTTCTGTTAGTACATACGTAAGGTGCATTGAGATCTTGACACTTTAAGACATGGTTACGCGCCATGGACAAAAAACTTGCAGCCTTGCAGGACGCAACCTTAAAGAGAGGAAACACGCGTGGAACACATGGCGAGGCACTCGCTGTCAGGCTTTGCTGCTGTTAATTGCGTCGCACGGTTACCTTGCCGTTTATTACAGAAATTGGGTACTAGCCTGGAGCTGCTAGGTGATGGGCGTGGAACACGTGTCCACGTTTTATATGCAACTAACCCTATCTCATTCAACTAACCTTTGTTCAAAGACGTGTTGCGTGCATATGCATATACAAAATGTCGATCCGATCGTCTGTTTTCTTTGAGTGGGGTGATGGACATGGATGGATTTGCTCCATGCGGAGCTGCCCACGGCCGGAGGGAATCGACGTGGCACGAAACTGTTTCTCTAAGAAAACAAGGGCAGGGGAAATCCAGCTGAGCCCCACAGATATGGATCACGAACAACATGGAGACGCGAGCTAACCGGCCCCTCCATCTTCTTATATTCAAATGAAAAACACGGGCCAACAGAACCGCAATCCTGGCCACACCGGAAAATGGGCCCGCCACGACACTTGGTATTTCAACCCATCAGAGTTTAAATCCTGGTGCTCGTATTATTTCTGGATTTATTTCAGAATTTTCGGCGATGCGCTTTCAGTGGAAGGAGACGTTCCCGTCGACGACGAGGCGCCTACGGCGACTTCGTAAATCTCAAGATAATGTGCCGGCTCAGTCTTTCGGAGGTGCTCATAGAAGTAGGGTATGCGTGTGTGCGTTCATAGGGATGACTGTATGCGCGTGTATATGAGCGCTTGTGTCTGTACTGATGCTAAAAAAAACGCGAAAACGAACCAAACAGGAACGTAAATAAACTAGAAAAAATAAACACAGCCACACCAGCTCGAAGGGCCGAGCGGAGATTCTCTGCTGATGCGAGGCACTGTGGCAACTATTGGAGGACGCCGATTTGACGGGGAAGTGCGCGTGAGTCCGGACCCCGCCCGGATCGGAGCCATCGGACGGCGGAGAGGGCCGCCCGGTCCACGGTTCGACGGTTGCGAGCGCCTTTTCGTGACGGGACGGGCCGCTTTTGACTTGGGTGCCAAAGCCAGGCAGCAGCGACCACTGGAGTGAGTGAGAGAGAAATTTGGCGCATTGAGCTACCAACCGGCATTATTTGACGGCGATGGCGATGGGCGGCATGTGATGCGGTGGGCCCGAGGGAGAGCGCATCTCTATCTCTTTCTCTCTCACTCATCCAGCACTTCCGTTGGTATGCTGTACCTCCTCCCCCGTCAAATAAAAATAATAGCCATGAATATTTTCAAGTCGTGAATATTCTTTATATGTCATGAACATTTTTATTGTGCTACCAAATTTTTATATTTCATCAACGTTTCTTAAACATATGGATACTTTTATATAAACATTGATCATTCTATGAGTACACATTATAGATTTGTTTAACATTTTTTAAATACATATTAAAATTTTTATGAATACATGTTTTAACAATTTTATATTCTTAGATGAACATTTCTTTAAACATGTGAACATTTGTTAGGTTTACGGACAATATTTTAGATAGTACTGACATTTTTTCATATGTCCTGACCATTTTTAGAAATGTCAGAATACTTTTTAAGTGTAATATACATTTTTTGAGTGGTAAGATATTTTTGAATAAAAATGCGTCAACAACTTTTTACATTGCATATTTTTCCTTAAATATGTCATGGACAATATTTCATACATGTGAACATTTTAATATGTCATTAGTTTTTTCTGAATGGTGCAATTTTTTTTCTAAATTCTGTGAACAACTTTTCATAGTTCACAAACACTTTTTAACATGCCTTGAACATTTTTTAAAATATAAGTAAATATTAATATATAGATACATACAAAAGATGTCAAAAATATAAATAAAATTAAGAAATAAAATAAAATTAAAACTTGTAGAATAGGACGTGCGCTGTAGTCGATGCTTGGAAAGGAACACCCTATTAATAGAGTGAACGCTCCCTCTTGCACTAGCCCAGCCCATTTAGGAAGGCGCTTTAGCCGACACTTTGTCGTTCCTGCAATAAGCGAGCATCAAGACTATGACTCGCTTATCTTTACTTCTATAAAAGACTCCGTTAGTGATGATGGTGTATGTGTCATCCGTTATTTCTGACCATTAGATCTTCATCTAACAATTGTGAAGAAAAGTGTGACTTCTTTGCAATAATAACTCACTTCTCTGCTCCAATTTGCAGAAACCCCTTATTATCTTGAAATCAACTACATCCCTCCCCCACCTCATCAAAACAACTCGTTGAATATATTTTCAGTGAAACATAATATATTTTTAGTGATATATGTATATCAAAACTAGAGTTTTTTCTTTCAAGTTTATGAACAAGTATTATTCTACTTTGGATCCCATTGCAACGCATGGGCACATTGCTAGTGGATGACAGAAGTCTCAAACCCTATTCAGTGCCAGTTATAGGTGTTTGTCCAAACCGGCGCACACCTCTCTCCACCTCGTGCTCGACCCATTTAACACTTTTACTCTCGTTTGCTACACATGTTGCGTGCTAGGGCCAACTCCAATATTGCGCCCTCAGCACCGGTGCACACTCCCCTCTGCGCTGGGCCGGCCCATTTACCCCTTTCCCCCCATCTTTTATGTTAAAATTCAAAAAAGGAAGCAGCATCGTGAGTCAAACTCATGACCTCTTCCTTCAATGTGAATCACAGCTACCAACTAGGACACCTCAACGGGTATGCCTATTTTTATTCTTTTTTTTTCTTTATTTTGTTCGTTGTTTGCTGGTTCGTTTTCTAGGTGCTTCTTATTTGTTTTTTCCTTTTATTTTCCCTCTTACTTTTTTAGATTTTTTAAAAATTACTCTTCAAAATCATGAACTTTTTTTTGAAAATCCGTGAAGTTTTAAAAATTACATGAATTTTTTTGAAAATTATTGATTATTTTTTCAAATTCAATGAATTTTTTGAAAATTATTGATTATTTTTTCAAATTCAATGAATTTTTTGAAAATTTATGAACTTTTTTCAAAATCAACGATTTTTTTAAAATGATGATTTTTTTTCAAATCCATTAAAAAGTTCATAGACCGCTGGCCATGTAATACAATAGTTTTCTTTTTCTTTGAGGCAAGTAGAACACTAGGTCATACTGTAGTTTCTTTTGAGGGTAATGACGAACGAAAGAAAAACCAGTGAACGTGAGGAAGCGAGCAGGCGCGAGAGGGAGGTGGCAATATTGGGCCGCCTCCTGCGAACAAAAGCTAGCGAGCGCCGTCTATCCTTTCGGCGCCTGAAGCGCCACATAGGTGCTCTCTGTACTAGGTTTCTGTTCGACCAGTCAATGTAGTTTTGTTTCCTCTCTGATTTTACGAAGCTTCTAGATGATTTAATCTGTTTTTTATCTGGAGCGGTTTCTTCTAGTTTTTCCAGGATCATTTTTGTACATTTTTTTGTTTTCCCTTTTTGTTTTCCAATTTTAATTTTAATTTTCTATTTTCCAAAATTCCGGATCTATTTTACAAAACCGTGAACCTTTCATAAATTTGTGGACATTTTCAAGTTTGTACTCATTTTTTGAACTTTTACAATATTTATTTTTTTTCTTTTTCTTCCTTTCCTTTTTCCTCAAAAGTGTGAACTTCTCTCAAATTCGTGTACTTATTCTAAATTTCATGAATCTTTTCAAATTTACAAGCTTATTTTCAAAATTTTACGATATTTGTTTTTTTAATTAAGGACTTTTTCGAGTCCCGTGAACTCTTTTCTGAATCCACAACCTTCTTTCAAATGGTTGAACATTTCCATCTGCAAGACTGTTTTTCAAATTTTGTGAACTATTTTTCAAAATCCATGAATTGTTTTTTCATATTTCCATATCCATGATTCTTTTGAAATTTATGAGCTGTTTTTGATGCACGATTTATTTTGAACTTTTGATTTTTTTTTCTTCAATATTTTTTAATTTTCAAAACTCAACGATCAACTATCAACAGTCTTCCTGTCCACCTGGCAACCCATCAAAGGTTCACCTATCAACCAGACGTAGCTGAGTTGGGCCAGCACGCAGCGTTGATTAGGAGCTCCCGACACAACTCGCCCGCGGCTGGCGATTTTCTAACTATCCAGGACATAAATAGCGGGACAGCCTAGTGTTGGTAGCGGTTTTGAGAACATTTCATGTGATTTTTAGCAGGTTCCAAACTTTTTTTTAGTTTCTTTCTATGTATTCCTTTACTCGTATATCAGGTTTCTTTCATTTTCTTCTGGTTTTGCATTTGTCTTTTTTCCTATTTTAAATACATGTGTACTTTTTTTAGTGCAAGGTTGGACCTTTTTTGTAGGTTGAATTTTTTTTTCAAGTACACGTTGAACTCCTTCGAACATTCATTGAATTTTTTGAATACATATTGAACATTTATCAAATGCACTCTAAATATTTTTGAAATATACGGTGTACATCTTTCTAACTCACTTGAATTATTTTCTTACAAAAACTTCATGGACACATTTTCTAAACTCCAATTTGGTCACGTGCGTCCCCAACTGGATGAAGATTTTTGCCTGGCTACCCTTTCGCGGACGGTTAAATCTTCTTCAAGAGCATATTGCCATTGATGCCTTCTACCCAAGGTGCAGTTTTGATGGGGAGGATATCTAGTTCATTGCATGCTTGTTCGCTCAGCGCATATGGCAAAGGATCAGCCTCTCCCTCAGACCCAACATCGATGAACTTTGGAACTGTCGTCTCCCTTCCAATGTTGACATAAGGATCTAGCACTCCATGCTACTCATCATTCTCTGAGTGGTTTCAGATTCTCGAAATGCCATGACTTCGAGGAAAGAAAACCATCACAATGCAGAGGAACACATGTGGGGATTGGCAGGAGGTGCTTCCGCGGCGCAGCCTGCGTGTTTCGACGCCATCCCCATCACCGAAAGTGGCTCCACGTCCCATCCCCGCTTGGCTTTACGGTAGATGTTGCAGGTGCCTCGCTCATGGACACCGCACGACTGATTGCAGAGATCCGCTATGGTGCTCTCGTTGTTTGGAAAACGTGAAGGAAATATGCCCTAGAGGCAATAATAAAGTTCTTATTTATATTTCCTTATATCGTGATAAATGTTTATTATTCATACTAGAATTGTATTAACCGGAAACTTGATACATGTGTGGATACATAGACAAAACACAGTGTCCCTCGTAAGCCTCTACTAGACTAGCTCGTTAATCAAAGATGGTTAAGTTTCCTAATCATAGACATGTGTTGTCATTTGATGAACGGGATCGCATCATTAGGAGAATGATGTGATAGACAAGACCCATCCGTTAGCTTAGCATAATGATTGTTAAGTTTTATTGCTATTGCTATTGCTTTCTTCATGACTTATACATATTTCTTTGACTATGAGATTATGCAACTCCCGAATACCGAAGGAATACCTTGTGTACTATCAAACGTCACAACATAACTGAGTGATTATAAAGATGCTCTATAAGTATCTCCGAAGGTGTTTGTTGGGTTCGCATAGATCGACATTAGGATTTGTCACTCCGAGTATCGGAGAGCACTAAAAAATACACTTCCGTGATGATACGTGTTTGTCACAGTAGGTCACGTTTTCTGTCATGCATGTACATCCATGACGATTTTATGACAGAATCAAGATAGTCATATCTGTGCCGTCGTAGAAGTGTTCCATGACATTACCAAAATTATCATCACGGAAGTGTCCATTTCCACGACGATAAATCGTGCGTCATGGAAGTGCTTTCGTCAAGGGTGACCGACACGTGGCATCCACCCTAACGGGTCGCCGTTAAGCTATCGAGTCCGGTTTTGGATCCGATAACCCGTTAACAGACTGAACTAAGAGGATTTTCCACACGTAAAATTGTCATTGGCCGGAGAAAACACGTGTTGGCTCACCGTTGGGACAAATGTCTTCCATTCATTGGACAGGAGGCGCCTATGATACGTTGACACGTGGCACGACCCAACAGAGGCCCATTCCGGTGAAAAGGCCGGCCCGTTTGACTTGGTCAAAAGGTAACGGGTCGGCCCACGGAAAGCCTATTAACGGTCTGTTCGTATATGGCCCATTTACGGCCCGCTAACTCATGACCGTAACGGCCTATCGGAATTAAGCCCAGTAGCTTCATCTGGGCCGTCCAATATGATTTCAGCCCGTTGTAACTTCTGGCCCATGTATGGCCCATGATGTCTTTCGGCCCATACGAGGCCATTTGTAACTCTTGGCCCATTAACGGCTCGTGGTGAATCTGGCCCGCAATGAACAATGTACCATTTTATACCCATTAATGGCTCATTATTCCATTGGCCCGTTTCCAACCCGTGTTATCTTTCGGCCTTCTCAAGGCTCATTTATTCTTGGGCTTATTTCCAGTATCCGGTTACTTACGGCCCGTTACTGGCCTTTTTTTCTTGTGGGCCAAATTCACCCCGTGATTACAATCGGCCCATTTGCGGCCCGTTAATCCGTTGGGCCGTTTTCATAGCGTCATCAAATACGGCCGATTAACGATGGCCCGTTATGCTCGGCCCATGAACGGACGATTTCAAATCTAGCCCGTTTACGACCCATAACGCGGTCTGTTATTGGCCCATGTTTGGCCGATCGATCATACGCCTGTAGAAGGCCCATTGATGCTACGGCCCGTAGAAGGCCCATTGATGCTATGGCCCGTAGAAGGCCCATTGTTTCTACGGCCCTTAAAAGGCCCATTGTTTCTACGGCCCGTAGGAGGCCCATGGTAACTACAGTAAATATGTAGCCCATAGTTATTGTGGCCTAGTTTTAAAAAATAGGTTATTGCGGCCACTAGCAAATCGTGGAAAAAGAACTGCACCGACTACAAGCAAACAAATAAACAAGACAACAAGGAAATAAATAAGCAAGCAACTTACGCTAGGCTATCACGGCTATTACACATATTACATTCACTGGGCATCAAAGTTCGCCACCAGTGCAAATATAGGGAACAAAGCAGCATATCATATACACTAGTTGTCAAAGTTGGCGACCACTGCAAATAAACGCCACAGCAAAACAAGTCTAGAACTAAAACCACTCCAGAAGAGCTCAAGAAACAATATCCTGGGTACCCATAATGTTGGCAAGATGCTTAGCAAGCTTATTAACTTTCTCTTGTTTGGCGCTTAAATCCTTCAACGCTTGTTGTTGCACCAAAAAGTATGCATCTGAATTCTGCAGGGACTTCCTCAGTCCTTCAGCTTCCTGTCGCAGCACATCTGATCGATGTCTTTCAACTTGAAGTTGAGACTCAAGAAGACGGACTGATTCAGGCAGCGAGTTCGAAGAGCTTGTGCCAGCAGTAGTGGCCAGTAACTCGAACACTACATCAAGACAGGACTTTTGGGTTCTCTCACTGTTGTCAAGATAGTTTTTATCAGCTTTATTGGAGACCAACAGAGATGTCTCACTATCTTGAACCTTATTTGCATTACTTCCTTTACCATTGCATAACGGGGTACTGTTCTCCAATATTTTGTCCGCATTTTAAAAGAGAAACAAGCAAACACATCACAGGTTTACCATGTTGTATATGAAACTCATTTTGGTAAATCAGTTCAGTAGTAAAGTGGATAGGATAACAACATGAAACAAACATATATCTATGTACCATGGTCCCTTTATGGTCTATATCATTCTAGTTTTTGTTGCCAAATCAAGATAGAGACACAGTTCAAATAATATTTGTTCAAGACAAAGCAGAATAGACAGAACATAAGTGTGGGAAACTATAGAGCAATAACAACACTTGTAATGTGCATGACATGAGAACATAATTGTTTATTCAATTGAAACTGAAATCAACATAGAGCAAGTTACAACAGCAAACCAGTTAAAGAAACAGGTTTAAAACATACCTGTTGCGCCATTGGAGTTTCAATTCCATCCTTCAAATTTGAAAATAGTTGGTATGAGTAAATACAATGATGCAAGAGCAAAGGAGTATGAACCATAGCTACAGAACCTGACCCGAGAACAATTCTTCTTCTCCTTTAAGCGTTGAGTTGGGATTCGGAGTGGTGGTCATCGTGCTTTGGGCAGTATAGTTCCCTTACTAACTGCTCGTGTTTGGGTGCTCTGTGGTGGAGACGGTGCCATGTTGTAAGTGCATCTAGTGCCCCTTTGTGATTTTGGTGTATTGAAGACTTATAGGTTAAGGGACTAATGCGTGTGTGAGTGTACACAGGTCTATAAGTCTATGAGGAGTTTGATATTTACAGGAAAAGTCGACCCCTAAAAATGAATATCTTCGACTAAAGATTTTGGTATTTCTGAAGACTTTCATGAAGACTTTGAAAGTGAAGAAATTGGTGTGTCCGTGAAGACTTGATATTCATGCGACGAATATGAAGCTTGAAGACTTTCGTTTTCATAGTTTTGTTTTTCTCTTTCTTGAGTCATAGGAAACACCGTATTGTAAGGGGTTCGAGGAAATACTAAGGAAAACTTTCCATGTGATGCTCAACTCAAAATCCTACACCTACCAATCCCTTCGAGTGAAGCCATTGGAAATCTCATACAGTTTAGTCAATTTCTTCAGTGACAAAGACGAAGTTCTTCTGGTCTCTGAGGAATTTTTCCTGACTGAGGAGTTAGGAATTCGCCAGTGCGGATTGCTTACACAGTGAGGAACATGATAGCCCTGAGGATTTTGCTACTCAAAATTCCGACTGTTGCTGTGCTATGCGCCAACTGTCCCAAAATATCTATCCACCTAACGGTCATATCATTGAAGGGCATTTATGTCTTATCATGTCAGGCTGCTCCCTAGGCTATAAATAGCCGCCCCCTACAACCACTAGCTGGTTGGCTGCTCCGAGAGAAACTGACACTTGTCATTTGAGAGCAACCCATCCTCCGAGGACTTTGAGCGAAAATCATCAAGTGAGGAAAAACCAAAAACCCAAAACCCAAACACCTACAAACCCCAAGTGATTGAGCATCACTGAAGAGATTGATCCTGCGTGGATCCGACGCTTGTTACCTTTGAAGACTGTGCTTCTTCCAGACGGTTAGGCGTCATGGTCTAGAGCATCCAAGAGGAATTGTTGATCGCCGAGTGACCAAGTTTGTGAAGGTTTGGAAGTCGCCTGAAGACTTACCACGAGTGAATGGACGAGGTCTGTGTGACCTTAGTTCAAGGAGAATACGGTGAGGACTGGGTGTCTTGGACTAAGTGTCCTTGACTGGGTGTCCGGGACTGTGTGTCCTTGAGTTTAAATACTCAGCCGCTCCAACTAGACGTACAACTGAGACAACAGTTGGAACTGGTCTACCAAATCATTGTCTTCACCGATCTTACTGGTTCTATTTCCTCAACTCTTTCATTTCCTCATAACTGTGCTGTATGTTTGTTCATATTTGTGTTTGAAGACTTTGACTGAAGACTTTCTCAATTTCCTCAGTTCAATTTCTTCAGTCTGTTTGTCTTCATCCTGTGTTATCCTGTGATTACGCTTCCTGTACTCTGTGCCTGTCTTCATTTCATCATGATGACTATGCTTGTATTTTGTTATGTTTACTTTTGAGTACTTATTCCGCCGCTAGTAGTTCTTCACTAAGGAATTTCCTCACCGGCAAATTCCTCAGTGAAGAATTTCATAAAAACCGCCTATTCACCACCCCTCTAGTCGATATAACACACTTTCAATTGGTATCAGAGCAAGGTACTCCCTTGTTCTGTGTGATTTTGGTTTAACCGCCTGGAGTTTTAGTTATGTCAACCACAGGTATGATCAAGGTCTCTGCTGGGTGTCCTACCTTCGATGGGATGGACTACCCCTACTGGAAGAATAAGATGTGAATGCATCTTAAAGCAATTGATAACGATCTCTGGTATGTTGTGGAAAATGGTGTTCCCTCATTCACACCTTCTCTGAATGCTGCCGATGTGAAGAGATTCAAGCAACTCGACTCTCAAGCAAAGAATATCATATGTGGCCATCTGAGCAAAGGACAGTATGGCAGAGTGAGTGCTTTGGAAACATCGAAGCTTATCTGGGACAGGTTGTCCAAAGTGAATGAAGGAGTCTCAACTCAGCGCGACTCTTGAGTTGATGTTCTTCGCAATCTCTTCAACCGCTTCAAAAGACTCGACAATGAAAATGTTCAACAAACCTTCGATCGCCTCACTGACATCTCAAATGAGCTTCAAGCCCTTGGTGCCACTGACATCACCGACCATGAGGTGGTGAAGAAATTGCTGAGATCGCTTGATTCCTCATTTGACACTCTGGCATTGATGATACAAGAACGTGCTGATTACAAGTCACTTGATCCCGCTGATATTCTCGAGAGGCTAAATACTCATGAGTTCCAACTTGCTGAAAAGAGAGATCTCTATGGTTCAAGCTATGGCAGAACACATGCACTGAAGGCCAAGGCAATATCTGAGTCCGAAGATGAAGACTCTGGTAGCAGCCTTGGTGATCCTGAAGAACTGAGCCATGATCTGGCTCTGCTCGTGAAGAAGTTCCAAAAGTTCTCAAGACGTGGTGGCCTTGGAAGATCCTCAAGGAGCAATGATTCCTCATCCAATGACTACAAGAAGAGGCTCTGTCACAAGTGCAAGAAACCTGGACATTTCATTCAAGATTGTCCTTAGTGGGAAAAGGAATCAAAGAAGAAGAAATACAAGGATTACAGTTCTGATGATGCAAAGAAAAAGAAGAAATCCACAAAATCCTCATCATCAAAATCCTCAAAGCCTTCATATCACAAGAAGAGCAGCTCCAAGAAGGCCAGGGCATTCATTGGCAAGGAAATGGACTCTGAGGCTGAATCTGAAGAAAATGAGGAAGAGGAGTCATCTGAGGAGTCCGAATCCGGAGTGGCGAGCCTAGCTCTCGCTACTGCATTCGTCAGCAAGTCTATCTTCAACACTGAAGAAAATGACCTCACCAACAAGGCTGATGAAGGCGATGATGACTACGCTTCCACCTATTGCTTCATGGCAAAGGGTGCCAAGGTACTCAAATATACCTCCTCTGAATCAAGTGAGAATGAATCTGATGAAAACCTTAAGCCCAGCTATTCTAAACTTGCTAAGATAGCTATAAAACAATAAAGGGCTTTAGAAAAGGTTCAAAACATGCTAAATAAAAGTGATGATATGTTGGGTGAAGAAATGGATCGCACTGAAACGTTGACTGAAAATCTTCAGAGACTTCAGTCCAAGCTTGACAAACTTCAAAGTCATCATAACACTCTCTTATCGGATCATGAGAAGCTTTCTTATGAATTTCTTCAAAGAAAGCAAGACCTTGAGAAGCTAAGAGTGAGTTATGAAGATCTTCAGAAGGAGCGCGATTCATTACTTGCTCAACAAATCAGCGCATCTCAGGAAGAATTTGTTCCTCCATGCTTGAAGTGCATTGAACGTGAATCTGCTAATTCTTCACCTGAATGTTCAAATGCTGCTAATGTTTCAAATTCTTCACATGCCTCTGCTATCACTAATTCCTCACCTGAGGACATTGCTAGCATCACTGACGATGCAGGGCTGAAGGAATTGTACACGATAGGCATGTACAAAAGCCTCAAAGGGCATCAGGCTCTTTGTGATGTGCTTAAAAAGCAGATCCTCAACAGGAACCCTAGGAAAGAGGGTATCGCCCTTGAGAGGAAACTCAATGCTGATGGTACATATTGGAATCCTGAGCAGTACCCCAAAACTACATGGGTTGCTGCAAAGGGACCTCCAGTTGATCCATCTAACTTATCTGGATTTGCATGTGAATCTCCTCATTCTGATGATGAGTCAATTGACTCCAACTACAAGCTATTCAAAAATCAGAATGGTGAAGTATTTGCTAGATATGTTGGCACTAACTGCAGGAACGGCTCCCCTATGAAGAAAATCTGGGTTCCCAAAAGATGCCTTGAAAATCTTCAGGTGAATGTCATCATGACGGCACCTGTGAAGAATAGGAACCCCAGATCAAATTCTTCATATAGATCAAATTCTTCATATGGACCAAATTCCTCATATGGATCAAAGTCCTCATATGAACATCATCGTGCTAACCCGTCTGTTTCGCAGGGAAGATCTAAGGATTATGGATATGTGCATTATTCTTCAAATCATTATGTCCATAAGTCCTCGAAAAATTTCTCTGCTTACTCATATGCTTACTCTAACCCATCTTATGTGAAACGAAATGGATTGGCTTCTATGCCATCCTTCTCGTATGGAGCTCGCAGAATGATGAACTCTTTTCCACCCCTTCATATGTGGGTGGTGAAGAAAAAGAACTAATCTCTTCTGCAGGGTCAGGTCTCCAGACGCACATAATCGTCTGAAGAATTTGCTGGAGACCTGAGCATGCCTGAAAGGACGCAGGCTAATCATGAAGAAATGAACTTTCATTTCTCACGTCCTCAATTGCTTTATCAGTTCTTTTACTTGATGAAATTGATCTGATGAATTGATGTCATATTCTTTACTGATGAAGTATATGAGTTTGTAAGCTGCACTAATTCATCTGCAGGATGATCAACCCAAAGCCACTGAGTGGGTCCTCGACAGTGGATGTACAAACCACATGACTGGTGACAAGAATCTATTGATGGATGCTCCATTATCTCCGTCGCATCTGAAGCATATCATCTTTGCTGACAAAGGAAAAAGTCAGGTATTGGGTCTAGGTAAGGTTGCGATTACAAAGGATCAACACATGGACAAAGTCATGCTTGTTGAGTCCTTAGGATACAACCTTATGTCTGTCTCAATGCTTTGTGATCTTAATATGGTTGTTGTCTTTGGCAAGCACCGTTGTGTTGTGGTTATGGAAGCTGACAATTCCAAAGTCTTCGAAGGCTTTAGGAGAGGAGACATGTATATTGTTGATTTCTCTACAGGACCACAACCAGCCGTGTGCTTACTTGCAAAAGTTTCAGAAGGCTGGCTCTGGCATCGACGACTTGGTCATGCAGGCATGAGGAATTTGCACACGCTTGCGAAGAAGAAGCATGTCACTGGCATCGAGAATGTCAAATTCCTAGAGGATCACCTATGCGGAGCCTGTGAAGCTGGGAAGATGACCAAGGCCAAGCATCCAGCAAAGACTATCATGACCACCACTCGCCCATTTGAATTGCTTCACATGGATCTCTTTGGTCCTAATCATTATTCTGCTATCTCAAATGAAGCATCTCAATATGGCTTTGTTGTTATTGATGATTATTCTCGTTACACATGGGTACACCTTGTTACTTACAAACATGAAGTGCAGGAAGTCTTCAAACGATTTTCCTCGAGGGCTTCAACCAACTTTGGTGTGAAGATCAAGCACATCAGAAGTGACAATGGCACTGAGTTCAAGAATTCTGGTCCCGATGACTATCTTGATGAACTTGGTATCACTCATGAGTTATCTGCTCCTTACACTCCTCAGCAGAATGGCGTCGTGGAGCGCAAGAACAGGACTCTTGCTGAGATGGCTCGCACTATGCTTGATGAAGACAAAACGCCTCATCGTTTCTGGACTGAGGCAATTGATACTGCGTGCCACATCATCAACAGAGTATATCTTCACAAATTCTTCAAAAAGACTGCCTATGAACTCCTCACCGATAAGAAACCCAATGTAAGTTATTTTAAAGTCTTCGGTGCTAAATGTTGGATTAGAGATCCTCATCACAACTCAAAATTTGCACCGAAAGCACATGAAGGTTTTATGCTTGGTTACGGAAAGGACTCGCACACCTACGGAGTCTTCAACAACGTTCTTCACAAAGTTGTTGAAACTGTAGATGTGCGGTTCGATGAAACTAATGGCTCGCAAAGAGAGCACCTACCTACTGTGATAGATGAACTAGCACCTGAGGAAACTATCAAGTTCAAGGCTACTGAGGATGTGATTCCTACTGAAGAATCTGTTGAAGAATTCGCCCTATAGTGAGTCGTATTACAATTCACTGGCCGTCGTTTTACAACGTCGTGACTGGGAAAACCCTGGCGTTACCCAACTTAATCGCCTTGCAGCACATCCCCCTTTCGCCAAAGAAGTGCAAGTTGAAAAGATCATCAATAGCATCAAAGCGCCAGGTCCTCTCACACGCTCAAAAGCTTCACATTTGTCTAACTTTTGTGGGCAGTATGCTTTTGTCCTATTACAGAGCCCACTAAGGTAGATGAAGCATTTCTGGAGCCTGAGTGGATTCAGGCCATGCAAGAAGAATTACATCAGTTCGAGCTCAACAATGTCTGGGAACTGGTCAAATGTCCAGATCCTCGCAAGCACAATATCATCGGCACAAAGTGGATCTACCGCAACAAGCAAGATGAAAATGGCCTTGTGGTGAGGAATAAGGCATGACTTGTAGCTCAAGGCTACACACAGGTTGAAGGAATTGATTTCGATGAAACTTTTGCACCTGTTGCTAGACTTGAGGCTATTCGCATATTACTTGCTTATGCTAACCATCATGATATCACTCTATATCAAATGGATGTGAAAAGTGCATTCCTCAATGGTAAGCTTGAGGAAGAAGTATATGTTGCTCAACCCCCAGGTTTTGAAGATCCAAAGAATCCTGACAAAGTCTTCAGACTCAACAAGGCCCTCTATGGCCTCAAGCAGGCCCCACGGGCTTGGTATGATACTTTGAAGGAACTCTTCATGAAGAAAGGCTTCAAACCCGGTTCACTCGACCCTACTCTTTTCACTAAATCTTATGATGGTGAATTGTTTGTGTGCCAAGTATATGTTGATGATATTATCTTTGGCTGTACTGACCAACGTTATAGTGATGAATTTGCTTATATGATGAGTGAAGAATATCAAATGTCTAGTATGGGAGAGTTGAAATTCTTCTTAGGTCTTCAAATTCGTCAACAACACAATGGCATATTCATATCTCAGGAGAAATACCTCAAGGATGTACTGAGGAAATTCGGCATGCAAGATTGCAAAGGCGTCAAAATTCCTATGCCCACAAATGGCCATCTGTGCACTGATGAAAATGGTATTGACTTTGATCATAAGGTATACCGCTCCATGATAGGTTCCTTATTATACTTATGTGCATCTAGGCCGGATATAATGCTTAGTGTTTGCATGTGTGCCCGATTTCAAGCTACACCGAAGGAATCACACCATAAGGCTGTGAAGCATATTCTTCGATATCTAGCTCACACACCAACACTTGGATTATGGTACCCCAAGGGCTCGGTTTTTGATCTTGTTGGATATTCTGACTCTGACTATGCTAGTGATCGTGTGGATCGCAAGTCAACATCTGATACATGTCATTTCCTCGGATGATCTTTGGTATGTTGGTCCTCGAAGAAACAGAACTGCACATCACTATCTACTGCTGAAGCTGAGTACATTGCCGCTGGTTCTTGCTGTGCCCAATTGCTATGGATGAAGCAAACTCTCAAGGACTACGGCGTCAACATGAAGAATGTGCCTCTCTTCTGTGACAATGAGAGTGCCATCAAGATTGCTCACAACCCAGTTTAGCACTCGAAGACAAAGCAAATTCAGATTCATCATCATTTTCTTCGTGATCATGTGTTGAAGGGCGACATTTCTATTGAGCATGTGAAGACTGAAGAACAGCTAGCCGATATCTTCACAAAGCCCTTGGATGAGAAGAGATTTAGCAAGTTGCGGTGTGAGCTAAATATCCTAGAATCTTCGAATGTTCTTTGAAAAGGACACTCATCCTAACACTTATGCAAAATTGATGACTTAGATGTGCAACACATGAAGAAACGTTTTACTTCAATCAATGAAGAATAACACTCTTAGTGTGAAGAAATTAACAAAGAATTTGATTCTCAGAACCCTACGATAATTGTATGCGGTGTCTGAAATCATCATTCTTATACGGTGGGTCACGCCACCACCAAAAGTTGAAATTCCTCAAATTATTCATATTCTTCAACTTTGCATAGTCTTCACTGGTTCCATCGTTTTTCAAATTATTCAAATGTTGCTGCCCCAACGCAACAGGAAATTCCTCAGGCTGAAGCATCTGCTCAGCCTACTGAAGAAAATGCCAGCACCGCTGATGAAAATCAGGCTGCTGAAGAAAATGTGAGTTCCAGGGCTGATGACTGCATTCTAGCCACTGAAGAAATTGCCAGGGCACCCACTAGTGGTCCGCCTGAAGAAACTGAAGAACTCAGGGCAACTGCATCAGTTGTGCCTGAAGAAAATCAACCAGATTCCTCAGCTGCTCCTACACCAACTTCACCTCCAATCCTTCCATCTGGATCAGATGTGAAGAAGACCAAGGTTGCAGAGCGTGCTGCAGTGAAGAAAAGGAAAACATCAGCTGCTTCAGATTCTTCAGCTCCGAAGAAAATGAAGCCTATGACAAGTTCCTTTGCACATCCGATTGATGTTGTTCCCATCTCAACCAGGCCATCAAAGGACCTTGTTCCTTTTGATGAAGAATATGTGATCCCCAGCGGATCTGATGAAGAAACTCATTCTGCTGCTTCGTCTGAACCATTGGATGAAGAAATTGAAGTGGATGTGATCCCTTCAACACCTATCATCTCCTCGCCTATGCCTCAGTTCACAGCTGAAGAGGCTGGCATTGAAGAAATGGAAGATGAAGATGTGAACATTGGCTGCTCCACACCCGTCATCAGTGATGAATTCTGGGAAAGTCAGCATCCAAACTCTCCAATGTTCACTCCTCTACAGCAAATTCCTCAGTCCCCCACACAAACTGTTCACATGGGCTCTGAAGAAACTCATCCCACTGCATCTGTCCATGAGGAAATTCCAGCCACTAGCGCTGAAGAAACTGCTGCTACTGAATAACCAACGACGCAGACTGCCACTGAGGAGGAACCAGAAATTCCTCAGCCTGAAGAACCTGCGATTGAGATTCCTGAGGTCGTGATGCAACTCATTGACACTCCTCTGCCGAAGCCAAAGGATCCATTCTCACGCAAGCAAAAGTTCAAGGCTGATGATTTCTTCGGCGAGCACGTATTCTTCGAAGATTACAACCCATATGACTCTGCTCGCATTAGGAAGAGGCGTTTCTGGACTGCTAGTCAAGCCAATTTCTATTCCTCAGTGCTGTTCAACAAGGAGAAGATTTTCTACCATGAGCATATTCCTCACATGGATATGGAATCTCTGCCGTGCTTCGCACCAGTCCTCAGTGTTCTTCACGACACTAGGCTGCTGAACTTTTGCTCTGACATCTGCGATTGGAATGAAGAACTGATTCTTCAATTCTATGCAACGCTGCACATTACCGGAGATGCTGAAGATGTGAATTCATGGGTGCTGAACTGGATGTCTGAAAACACTCACTACACTGCACCAGCCTCTGAATTGCTTCGTGCTCTACCACTCAGTCCTCCCCTTGAAGAAGCTCGCTGCATCTACAGTGAACCTGAGCTCACACATCATTACATGCAGGTGCTGATGAAACCTTTGAAGCCAGGTCAAGCACCAAGAACCAAATTCCTCGTGAAGGAATTGTTGTACGTGCCCAGAACTGTCTATCATATTCTTACAAGGACAATCAGTCCTATCAAAGGCCATGACTCATCTGATGAGGAAATTGTTGGCATCATGAAGAATCTGGTATTCAACATCGTTCATGGCATTCCTGTCAATTATCATGATTTCTTCATGAGGACTATGGCCAATGTTGCACTGTCTCCGTTTGAGCTGCAGCCTTATGCACCTTGGATCATGAGATTCCTCAGGACAAGGTCTTCACTCAACTACAAATCTGATTTCCAAAATCATCTCAGCTACTTGCCCCCAATTGAAGTCCTCAAGCAGACATATTCCTCAGTTGATGGAAAGGGCAAGGCACCAACTGTAATTGATGAAGGCATTCGTCCATTGGATGGTCAGTTTCGCAAAGTTGCATCCTATTCCACCAATGATGACTCTGCCACACATGACTCTGCCAATGCACCTAAGTCCACTCCTCAAGCCACTGTTCCGCGTGTGATGACAGACCGTGAACTTCTGCTTAGTCTTCACCAGAAGGTGGATCGAAATCACAAATGGGTTAAGCGTCAGTTTGGTTCACTTCTTCACAACATGACTGCCACACATAATGGAGTGAAGAAAAACCACTACTACCTCCATCAAGTCTTCGGTCGCACCTGGGCAATCCTGTCACATATGTATGGTGAAGAAGATCTGAAGAACATGGGTCTTAATGAAGATTTTGACTGGTCTGCACCTCCACCGAAGAAATTCAAGAAGGTCAAGGTTCCTTCTCTGGTGACCAGCTCATATTCTTCATCGCGTGACACTGATGAACATGAAGATTTGGACGACACTGCGGCAGGCCCTACATCAACCAACGACCCCAACAACGCTGGCGCTCCTTCATCAACATGATTATCTTCAGGGGTGTTAGTCCTCATTTTTGATCCTTTTGGTCATTCGATGACAAAGGGGGAGAAATATGAGTTAGTCTTCAAGCGGGTCTACTATATGGGTGTTTTTTTTCTAAGTTACAACTCTCGTTCTTCTGAAACTTTATTGGATCGAGTTGTAATCTTAAACCCGATGGTGCTCTGATACTTTTGATGCACTGTGCTCTGATACTCTTGATTCACTATTCTGCATGCTTATTCCTCGTTAATATTATTGCACGCATGCTGAATTTCATCAGGCACCATATTTCATCATGCATTTCAAATTCTTCATATTATATGTTAAATGTGTGTATGAATTACAAGATATAGGGGGAGATCTCCATGATTCAACTCTTCAAGTGTGCATTGCTTCAAAAGATAATTCCTCACTATGCACATCTTCAGGGGGAGTTCTTCTATATCTTGCAATCAAATTCCTCAGTATCAGTATTTACACTTCATATGTTTTTTTCCCGTTGAAAACTTAACCTATATTGTCATCAATCACCAAAAAGGGGGAGATTGTAAGTGCATCTAGTGCCCCTTTGTGATTTTGGTGTATTGAAGACTTATAGGTTAAGGGACTAATGCGTGTGTGAGTGTACACAGGTCTATAAGTCTATGAGGAGTTTGATATTTACAGGAAAAGTCGACCCCTAAAAATGAATATCTTCGACTGAAGATTTTGGTATTTCTGAAGACTTTCATGAAGACTTTGAAAGTGAAGAAATTGGTGTGTCCATGAAGACTTGATATTCATGCGAGGAATATGAAGCTTGAAGACTTTCGTTTTCATAGTTTTGTTTTTCTCTTTCTTGAGTCATAGGAAACATCGCACTGTTAAAGGGGGTCGAGGAAATACTAAGGAAAAATTTCCATGTGATGCTCAACTCAAAATACTACACCTACCAATCCCTTCGAGTGAAGCCATTGGAAATCTCATACAGTTCAGTCAATTTCTTCAGTGACAGAGACGAAGTTCTTCTGGTCTCTGAGGAATTTGTTCTGACTGAGGAGTTAGGAATTCGCCAGTGCGGATTGCCTACACAGTGAGGAACATGATAGCCCTGAGGATTTTGCTACTCAAAATTCCAACCGTTTTTGTGCTATGCGCCAGCTGTCCCAAAATATCTATTCACCTAACGGTCATATAATTGAAGGGCATTTATGTCTTATCATGTCGGGCTGCTCCCTAGGCTATAAATAGCCACCCCCTACAACCACTAGCTGGTTGGCTGCTCCGAGAGAAACTGACACTTGTCATTTGAGAGCAACCCATCCTCCGAGGACTTTGAGCGAAAATCATCAAGTGAGGAAAAACCAAAAACCCAAAACCCAAACACCTACAAACCCCAAGTGATTGAGCATCACTGAAGAGATTGATCCTGCATGGATCCGATGCTTGTTACCTTTGAAGACTGTGCTTCTTCCAGACGGTTAGGCGTCATGGTCTAGAGCATCCAAGAGGAATTGTGGATCGCCGAGTGACCAAGTTTGTGAAGGTTTGGAAGTCGCCTGAAGACTTACCATGAGTGATTGGATGAGGTCTGTGTGACCTTAGTTCAAGGAGAATACGGTGAGTACTGGGTGTCTTGGACTAAGTGTCCTTGACTGGGTGTCCGGGACTGTGTGTCCTCGAGTTTAAATACTCAGCCGCTCCAACCAGACGTACAACTGAGACAGTAGTTGGAACTGGTCTACCAAATCATTGTCTTCACTGAGCTTACTGGTTCTATTTCCTCAACTCTTTCATTTCCTCATAACTGTGCTGTATGTTTGTTCATATATGTGTTTGAAGACTTTGACTGAAGACTTTCTCAATTTCCTCAGTTCAATTTCTTCAGTCTGTTTGTCTTCATCCTGTGTTATCCTGTGATTATGCTTCTTGTACTCTGTGCCTGTCTTCATTTCATCATGATGACTATGCTTGTATTCTATTATGTTTACTTTTGAGTACTTATTCCGCTGCTAGTAGTTCTTCACTAAGGAATTTCCGCACTGGCAAATTCCTCAGTGAAGAATTTCATAAAAATCGCCTGTTCACTCCCCCTCTAGTCGATATAACGCACTTTCACATGTCAACTGGAACTGGGTTACTATCTGCTGGGGTTGGGGTTAGAAGGGGTGTAGCTGGTTCTCTGTCCAACTGGGTAGGGTACAACCTGCGAGAGTCTGGGTTATGTGTGGTGGGGCTGGTTCTTGGGAAAGTACAACCGTGGTTCTATCTGCATCAACTGGTAGCACTATCTTTTGTAAAGACCATGTTGTTACTCCCTTAGATACTGCCATCACCCTCTCCAATTCGAATGGCTGATAAACAAGAAAAGTAATTGAATGTACAGACATTGCATGATAGACATGTGCAATGGATAGTGGGGAATAAAAGAGGGCATGAAATAATTCACATTTATGTTGTCTAACCAAACAGGATAGCATGACACAATTTCACATATATGATGGCTAACTAAACAGGATAGCATGATACAATTTCACATTATGATGACTAACTAAAAAAGATGGAAAGAGATAGTTCAAAATATGATGACTATGTAAACAGGATGACATGATATAACAATAAAATGTGTTTATTAAATAGGTTGGCAAGCTATAATTCACATACATGCCGCCTATGGAAACATGATAGCATGATATAATTCACGGATAGAATGACATAATTCAAAATATGATGGCTGTAAACACTAAACAGGATGAGATGATATAACTATATGATGTCTTTATTAAATGGGTTGCCATGCCATAATTTAGATAGATGTTGTGTATGTAAACATGATGGCATGATATAATTCAAATATATGATTTATATAGTAAGCAAGTAAGCAGATGGCAATCCATATATGATGTAAAAACTAAGCAATGCAAGACAACATGCATGACATGGGTAATATAACCCTGCCAAGTTTGAGCATAGACCTCAGGGGGGAAATAGGACTGGTCATCAGTCTCTGAATCCTCCTCTGAGGAGCTCTCTGTAACCAGCAAGATGTCTGCTTCAGCAGGTAGCATTGTCTGCTCTGAATACCTTGTTTTCACTTCAGATACTTCCATCACCGCTTCAAATGGCTGATGCACATGAAGAGTAGTTGAATATACAAACATTGTCGACAAATGGAACACGTAATACAAAAAATGATAGCATGATATAATTCACATACATGATGATTGGCTAAACAACATGGCATTGCATAATTCACATATATAATGCCTTTGCAACAAGATATCATTGCATAATTCACATATATAATGTCTTGCAACAAGATAGCAATGCATAATTCACACATATGGTAATTAGACACTAAATAGGTGGCATTCACACAAAGCATGTCTAAACTAATCAAATGACATAGCAATGTAAGACACCATACGCATGATATGAGCAACATAACCCTGCCAAGTTATAGCATACACCTCGGGGGGGGGGGAATAGGACCGGTCATCTGTCTCTGAATCCTCCTTTGAGGAGCTATCCGTAACCAGCGAGATATGCGCTTCGTCAGAGAGCATAGTCTGCTCTGAAGACCTTGTTTTCACTCCAGAATTTTCCATCACCGTGTCAAATGGCTGATGCACACGAAGAGTAGTTGAATGTACTAACATTGTTAACAAATGTAATACATAACGGAAAAGGATGGCATGATATAATTCACATATAAGATGTCTGGCTAAGCAGGATGGCATTGCAAAATTCACATATATGATGCCTGGCTAAACAAGATGGCGTTGCATAAATCACATAAACGATGAATAAACTAAACATATGGCATTCACACAAAGCATGTCTAAACTAAGCAGATGACATATTTGATGTATAAAGTAAGCAATGCAAGGCACCATATGCATGATATAACCAACATCAGCATGCCAAGTTAGAGCGAAGACCTCAGGGGGTAAATAGGAGTGGTATTCTCCTTCTGAATCCCCCTCAGAACAAATATCTTCCTCTCGATTACAATCCGAAATGGGTGGAGGGGGGGGCTGCCTTTGCGCCTACCATGGAGCGACATCTGCATGAAATTTTATTTCCACGCAAGGCTCATCTCTTTTGCTCTACATGTTCAGTTCCATTGTGTACAATAACTGACATGCATAGGAATAAAACATAGTGAGATTATGTAAGGAGTGCATGCAGAAATTCAGAGTGATGGTAGCAACCTGTGGATGGACCCAAAACCAATGATAGTAGGCAGATAATGGCTTCAGTTAAAAAATACAGATAATGGCTTCTTTACTGTTTGTTTCCCATCCAACATGAAACTCATAGTAGACAATAGAGATTAACCGGATAGTAGATAGATACTATTGATTGCGGCCCCGATATGTACCCCATAACCATTTAAAAACTCAAGTTTGACCATTAGTTTGGAGCTGACTCAGAGTCTAATCGGTGAACATGACGATAAAGTAGCATGTAATATTAAGCGATGCATAACGTAAGCCGACACGAAAGAGTGTGACCTCTCTTGCGGACCCGTGTAGTCCTCGAGGTCATCTGCTCGGTTGATGATGGTAATGCTGTTGTCATGGCTGCCGGCGGCAGGGAAGAAGATCTGAGGCGGCGAAAGACAGTCTGGAGGCCGGATCCCTGCTGTGTTGGACCCTTCTGTCGTTCGAGCAGCTGAGCTGGGGTGGACGACGGCGCAGCAGGAGCGGGACAAATCACACAAGGTTTTCTTTGACAACTATCTATAAGAGAAGTAATTATGTAAGGGCTCGTTTGAATTGGACGATTCTAACAACGCAGGGATAGGAAATACACAGTAATAGGATAGGAATGCATGTGCAAAACAGAGAATTTAAAAACACATGATTTTTGCCAATCTAGGTGTTTGGTTCACAAGAATTGGAAGATCACATGATGCAAAGAAGCATGGTGAGATTAAGTCAAACCACAAGAAAATGTACGGTTATAATGCTATTATGCTACTATCTCTTAGTCTTGTGCTTCATGAATAGGAATTTGAAAAGGAGGACAAGTGGATATTAAAATTACTACGAGTTTTCTTTCAAGGAGACACTAAAGGAACAAATCCTATAGTTTTCCTTTGCTCCATTCTTTTTAACCAAATGCATGAATAGTAGTACCATAGGAAACTTCCCAATTCCTATGTTTTCCCTTCACTTTTCCTTTCAAGCACTGGTGATTCTAGTAGGCAGGCTTGAGCAAGGAAAAACCTACACTCAAAAGATGTTTTTGCGCTACTTCTACTACTTTGGACCCATGCCACTGCCCTGAAAGAAATATGCCCTAGAGGCAATAATAAAGTTGTTATTTATATTTCCTTATATCATGGTAAATCTTTATTATTCATGCTAGAATTGTATTAACCAGAAACTTAGTACATGTGTGAATACATAGACAAACAGAGTGTCACTAGTTTACCTCTACTTGACTAGCTCGTTGAATCAATGATGGTTAAGTTTCCTAACGATGGACATGAGTTGTCATTTGATTAATGGGATCACATCATTAGAGAATGATGTGATTGACTTGACCCATCCGTTATCTTAGCATGATGATCGTTTAGTTTGTTGCTATTGCTTTCTCCATAACTATACATGTTCCTATGACTATGAGATCATGCAACTCCTGAATACAGGAGGAACACTTTGTGTGCTACCAAACGTCACAACGTAACTAGGTGATTATAAAGGTGCTCTACAGGTGTCTCTGATGGTGTTTGTTGAGCTGGCATGATCAAGATTAGGATTTGTCACTCCGATTGTCGGAGAGGTATCTTTGGGCCCTCTCGGTAATGTACATCACAATAAGCCTTGCAAGCAATGTAGCTAATGAGTTAGTTACGGGATGTATCATTACAGAATGAGTAAAGAGACTTGCCGGTCACAAGATTGAACTAGGTATTGAGATACCGACGATCGAATCTCGGGCAAGTAACATACCGATGACAAAGGGAACAACGTATACCGTTATGCGGTTTGACCAATAAAGATCTTCGTAGAATATGTAGGAGCCAATATGAGCATCCAGGTTCCACTATTGGTTATTGACCGGAGATGAGTCTCGTTCATGTCTACATAGTTCTCGAACCCGTAGGGTCCGCACACTTAACGTTCGATGATGATCGGTAATATGAGTTTATGTGTTTTGATGTACCGAAGGTAGTTCGGAGTCCCGGATTTGATAACGGACATGACGAGGAGTCTCTAAATGGTCAAGACATAAAGATCGATATATTGGATGACTATATTTGGACTTCGGAAGGGTTCCGGGCAAGTTCGGATAAATACCGGAGTACCGGGGGGTTACCGGAACCCCCCGGGGAGTGTAATGGGCCTATTGGGCCTTAGTGGAGAAGAGGAGGGGGCCCAGGGCAGGCCGCGCCCCCTCTCCCTCTAGTCTAAATTGGACAAGGAGGGGGGCGCCCCCTTTCCTTCCCCCTCTCTCCTCCTTCCCTCTCTCCTATTTCTACTCTTGGAAGGGTTGGAGTCCTACTCCCGGTGGGAGTAGGACTCCCCTTGGGGCGTGCCTAGGAGGGCCGGCCTCACCCCCTCCTCCACTCCTTTATATACGGGGAGGGGGGGCACCCCATAGACACACAAGTTGATCATAGATATTTTAGCCGTGTGCGGTGCCCCCCTCCACCATAATCCACCTCGGTCATATCGTAGTGGTGCTTAGGCGATGCCCTGCGTTGGTAGCTTCATCGACACCGTCATCACGCTGTCGTGCTGACGAAACTCTCCCTCGAAGCTCTACTGGATCGTGAGTTCATTGGACGTCACCGAGCTGAACGTGTGCAGATCGCGGAGGTGCCGTACGTTCGGTACTAGGATCGGTCGATCGTGAAGACGTACGACTACATCAACCGCGTTGTCATAACGCTTCCGCTTATAGTCTACAAGGGTATGTGGACGACACTCTCCCCTCTCGTTGCTATGCATCACCATGATCTTGCGTGTGCGTAGGAAAATTTTGAAATTACTACGTTCCCCAACAGTGGCATCCAAGCAAGGTTTATGCGTAGATGTCATATGCACGAGTAGAACACAAAGGAGTTGTGGGCGTGGGTATATACATATTGTTTGCCGTCACTAGTTGATTCTTGATTCAGCGGCATTGTTGGATGAAGCGGCCCAGACCGACATTACGCGTACGCTTACGCGAGACTGGTTTTACCGATGTGCTTCGCACACAGGTGGCTAGTGGGTGTCTGTTTCTCCAGCTTTAGTTGAATCAGATTCAATGAACATGGTTCTTTTTGAAGATCAAAAAGCAATCACTATACCGCATTGTGGTTTTTGATGCATATGTAAGAATGGTTCTTGCTCAGCCCATAGCAGCCACGTAAAAACTTGCAACAACAAAATAGAGGACGTCTAACTTGTTTTTGCAGGGCATGTTGTGATGTTATATGGTCAAGAGATGATGCTAAATTTTATTGTATGAGATGATCATGTTTTGTAACACAGTTATCGGCAACTGGCAGGAGCCATATGGTTGTCGCTTTATTGTATGAAATGCAATCACCATGTAATTGCTTTACTTTATCACTAAGCGGCAGCGATAGTCATAGAGGCAATGGTTGGTGAGACGACAACGATGCTTTGATGGAGATCAAGGTGTCAAGCCAGTGACGATGGTGATCATGACGGTGCTTTGGAGATGGAGATCAAAGGCACAAGATGATGATGGCCATATCATATCACTTATATTGTTGCATGTGATGTTTATCCTTTATACATCTTATTTTGCTTAGTTCGACGGTAGCATTATAAGATGATCTCTCACTAAATTTCAAGGTATAAGTGTTCTCCCTGAGTATGCACCGTTGCTACAGTTCGTCGTGCTGAGACACCACGTGATGATCGGGTGTGATAAGCTCTACGTTCACATACAACGGGTGCAAGCCAGTTTTGCACACGCAGAATACTCAGGTTAAACTTGACGAGCCTAGCATATGCAGATATGGCCTCGGAACACTGGAGACCAAAAGTTCGAGCATGAATCATATAGTAGATATGATCAACATAGTGATGTTCACCATTGAAAACTACTCCATCTCACGTGATGATCGGACATGGTGTAGTTGATATGGATCACATGATCACTTAGATGATTAGAGAGATGTCTATCTAAGTGGGAGTTCTTAAGTAATTTGATTAATTTAACTTTAATTTATCATGAACTTAGTACTTGATAGTATTTTGCATGTCTATGTTGTTGTAGATAGATGGCCCGTGCTGTTGTTCCGTTGAATTTTAATGCGTTCCTAGAGAAATCTAAGTTGAAAGATGATGGTAGCAACTACACGGACTGGGTCCGTAACTTGAGGATTATCCTCATTGATGCACAGAAGAATTACGTCCTGGAAGCACCGCTAGGTGACAAACCCGCTGCAGGAGCAACGCCAGATGTTATGAACACCTGGCAGAGCAAAGCTGATGACTACTCGATAGTTCAGTGTGCCATGCTTTACGGCTTAGAACCAGGACTTCAACGACGTTTTGAACGTCATGGAGCATATGAGATGTTCCAAGAGTTGAAGTTAATATTTCAAGCAAATGCCTGAATTGAGAGATATGAAGTCTCCAATAAGTTCTACAACTGCAAGATGGAGGAGAATAGTTCTGTCAGTGAACATATACTCAGAATGTCTGGGTACCACAACCACTTGACTCAACTGGGAGTTAATCTTCGTGATGATAGTGTCATTGACAGAGTTCTTCAATCACTGCTACCAAGCTACAAGAACTTCGTGATGAACTATAATATGCAAGGGATGGATAAGACGATTCTGATAACCCACAAGTATAGGGGATCATAACAGTTTTCGAGGGTAGAGTATTCAACCCAAAATTGTTGATTTGACACAAGGGGAGCCAAAGAATATTCTCAAGTATTAACAACTGAGTTGTCAATTCAACCACACCTGGAAACTTAATATCTGCAGCAAAGGTTTAGTAGCAAAGTAATATGATAGTGGTGATAACGGTAGAAAAAGGTAATAGTAATAAAAGTAATGTTTTTGGTATTTTGTAGTGATGATAGCAATAGAAACGGAAAAGTAAATAAGCGAAGAACAATATATGGAAAGCTCGCAGGCAATGGATCGGTGATGGAGAATTATGCCGGATGCGGTTCATCATGTAACAGTCATAACCTAGGGTGACACAGAACTAGCTCCAGTTCATTGATATAATGTAGGCATGTATTTTCCGAACATAGTCATACGTGCTTATGGAAAAGAACTTGCATGACATCTTTTGTCCTACCCTCCTGTGGCAGCGGAGTCCTTACGGAAACTAAGGGATATAAAGGTCTCCTTTCAATAGAGAACCGGAACAAAGCATTAACACATAGTGAATACATGACCTCCTCAAACTACGGTCATCACCGGTAAGTATCCCGATTATTGTCACTTCGGGGTTAACGGATCATAACACATAATAGGTGACTATAGACTTGCAAGATAGGATCAAGAACACTCATATACTGATGAAAACATAATAGGTTCAGATCTGAAATCATGGCACTCGGGCCCTAGTGACAAGCATTAAGCATAGCAAAGTCATAGCAACATCAATCTCAGAACATAGTGGACACTAGGGATCAAACCCTAACAAAACTAACTCGATTACATGATAGATCCCATCCAACCCATCACCGTCTAGCAAGCCTACGATGGAATTACTCACGCACGGCGGTGAGCATCATGAAATTGGTGATGGAGGATGGTTGATGATGACGATGGCGACGGATTCCCCTCTCCGGAGCCCCGAACGGACTCCAGATCAGCCCTCTCGAGAGGTTTTAGGGCTTGGCGGCGGCTCCGTATCATAAAACGTGATGATTTCTTCTCTTTGATTTTTTTCTCCCCGAAACTCAATATATGGAGGTGGAGTCGAAGAGGCAACAGGGGGCCCACGAGGTAGGGGGGCGCGCCCTAGGGGGGCAGGCGCGCCCCCCCACCCTCGTGGCAAGGTGGTGGGCCCCCTGGCCTTCATCTTTGGCAGATATTTTTCTTATTTTCTGAAAAGTGTCTCCGTGAAGTTTCAGGTCATTCCGAGAACGTTTGCTCCTGCACATAAATAACACCATGGTAATTCTGCTGAAAACAGCGTCAGTCCGGGTTAGTTCCATTCAAATCATGCAAGTTAGAGTCCAAAACAAGGGCAAAAGTGTTTGGAAAAGTAGATACGTCAGAAACGTATCAACTCCCCCAAGCTTAAACATTTGCTTGTCCTCAAGCAATTCAGTTGACAAACTGAAAGTGATAAAGAAAAACTTTTACAAACTCTGTTTGCTCTTGTTGTTGTAAATATGTAAAGCCAGCATTCAAGTTTTCAGCAAAGATTATAACTAACCACAATTGCAATAACGCATAGGTCTCAATTTTACTCATATCAATAGCATAATCAACTAGCGAGCCATAATAATAAATCTCGGATGACAACACTTTCTCAAAACAATCATAATATGGTATAACAAGATGGTATCTCGCTAGCCCTTTCTGAGACCGCAAAACATAAATGCAGAGCACCTTTAAAGACCAAGGACCGACTAGACATTGTAATTCATGGTAAAAGAGATCCAGTCAAGTCATACTCAATGTAAACTAACAGTAATGAATGCAAATAACAGCGGTGCTCTCCAACTGGTGCTTTTTAATAAGAGGATGATGACTCAGCATAAAAGTAAATAGATAGGCCTTTCACAGAGGGAAGCAGGGATTTGTAGAGGTGCCAGAGCTCAGTTTTGAAACAGAGGTGAATAATATTTTGAGCAGTATACTTTCATTGTCAACATAACAACCCAGAGATGGCGATATCTTCCATGCTACACACATTATAGGCGGTTCCCAAACAGAATGGTAAAGTTTATACTCCCCCTTCCACCACAAGCATCAATCCATGGCTTGCCCGAAACAACGAGTGCCTCCAACTAACAAGAGTCCCAGGGAGAGTTTTGTTTGCAATTATTTTGATTTAGTTTGCATAAAGCATGGGACTGGGCATCCCGGTGACCAGCCATTTATCTCGTGAGTGAGGAGCGGAGTCCACTCCTCTTGAGAATAACCCGCCTAACATGGAAGATACAGACAGCCCTAGTTGATACATCAGCTATTCGAGCATACAAAACAGGATATTTATTTGAAGGTTTAGAGTTTGGCACATACAAATTTACTTGGAACGGCAGGTAGATACCGTATATAGGTAGGTATAGTGGACTCATGTGGAATAACTTTGGGGTTTAAGGTATTTGGATGCACAAGCAGTATTCCTGCTTAGTACAGGTGAAGGCTAGCAAAAGACCGGGAAGCGACCAGCTAGAGAGCGACAACAGTCATGAATATGAATTAAAATTAATCAACACCGAATGCAAGCATGAGTAGGATATAATCCACCATGAACATAAATATCGTGAAGGCTATGTTGATTTTGTTTCAACTACATGTGTGAACATGTGCCAAGTCAAGTCACTTAAATCATTCAGAGGATGATACCACCCTATCACACCACATCATAACCATTTTAATAGCATGTCGGCACACAAGGTAAACCATTATAACTCATAGCTAATCAAGCATGACACAAGAAACTATGATCTCTAGTTGTCATTGCAAACATGTTTATTCATAATAGGCTGAATCAGGAACGATGAACTAATCATATTTACAAAAACAAAAGAGGTCGAGTTCATACCAGCTTTTCTCATCTCAGCCAGTCCACCATATATCATCATAATTTCCCTTCACTTGCACGACCGAACGATGTGAATAATAATAATAGTGCACGTGCATTGGACTAAGCTGGATTCTGCAGGCATTCAATAAACAGGAGAAGACAAGGCAATATGGGCTCTTTTGTCAGATCAACAATAATGCATATAAGAGCCTCTTGAACAATTTAATTATGGTCTTCTCCTATCAACCCCCAAGGAAAAGAAAAGAAATACAACTATTTACACGGGAAAGCTCCCAACGAGCAAAAGAAGAACAAGAAATCTTTTTGGGTTTTCTTTTTAATTACTATTACAAGCATGGAAAGTAAACTAATTAAAAGCTACAACTAATTTTTTGTTTTTCTTAAGGTTTATTAAACACACAAGAAGAAAGCATAAAAAGGAAAATAAACTAGCATGGATGATACAATGAAAAAGTATGAGCACCGACATCTAGCAATGAGTGTGTGAGCATAAATGTAATGTCGGTGAGAAATACGTACTCCCCCAAGCTTAGGATTTTGGCCTAAGTTGGTCTATGGCCATGGCTGGCCTGGCGGATATCCATAATAGTAGCTGGGGTCGTACTGCGATGCAGCAGCTATCGCCTGCTGAGCTGCAGCGTGGCGACGAGCGGCCTCCTCTCTCCTCTCGTACTCATCTGCCTCCTCTCTGGTAATAGTATATCCTCCTCTTGCCTGATAATCAAAGAAGGCAGGAGCAGGGAGAGTAATACGGACAACATGACGTCTGTCAAAGATTAGTCGGTACTGGAAAGGTGATTCATTCCTCTCAACAAACTGGTGGTGAACCATAGCATTAAAATCTAGATAAGTAGGTGGTAATTCAATATCATCTTCGCGTATATCTATACCAAGAAAATTAGCTATGTGGGTTGCATAAATTCCACCAAAGAAATCTCCATTATGTCTATTAAGATGCAACCTACGTGCAACAATGGCTCCCAAATTATATGATTTGTCTCCTAACACAGCACTCCTAAGAATACTGAGGTCGGGGACACACATGTGACATGCCTCATCCTTACCATTGATGCATCTACCTATGAAGAGAGCATAGTAATGCATAGCAGGAAAGTGAATGCTCCCTATGGTAGCCTGTGTAATATCTCTAGATTCTCCCACAGTTATGCTAGCAAGAAAATCTCTAAATTCAGATTTGCGAGGATCCCTTATACTACCCCATTGTGGAAGTTTGCATGCAGTGGTAAAATCCTCTAAGTCCATGGTATAAGATTTATCATAAAGATCAAACAGGACAGTTGGAGAATTACGTGAAGTTGAAAATTCAAACCTCCTCACAAAGGAACTAGTGAGATTATGATACTGACTGCACTTCTCTTCCTCGAAGCTCGCGAGATCAGCGTTACACAAATATGCGTTGAATTCTTCTTTTATTCCTGCTCGATCCATAAAATTTTCAGAAGGCCACTCACAAGGACGCACCGGAGCGTCTCTTGGTGGCTCTTCATCAGCATCACGCATTGCAAGCCTGGGTCCTTGCTTCCTTGAGGAACCACCTTGGAACATTTTCCTAAGCATTTTTCTTCCTCTGAAAAATTCTGAATTTTTTTAGTAACTTCAAAATAAAAGTAAACCAAACTCAATAATATTGATAGCAACTACTCCTACAAGTGCCTAGGGCCTATATCATGCATCAAAACTACTTTTGACCATATAAATTTGACATGCAAGCTCAAGAACAGGGTCACCTAAGCAACACAAATTTGCAATGAATAAAGCACTAGAACAAAAACTAATTGGATCAATGGAGTCACATACCAAGGAACAAACTCCCCAAGCAGTTTTGTGAGAGGTGCTTTGAGCAAGGAGATCGAAAATGGCAGCAAGATGAGCTAGAACTCGTGCTTGAGCTGGATATTCGTGTTTGTGGGAGGAAGATGAAGTGTGTGGGTGCAGGAATAAGTGGAGGAGGGCCACCATGGGCCCACGAGGTAGGGGGGCGCGCCCTAGAGGGGTAGGAGCGCCCTTCACCCTCGTGGGCAGGTGGTTGGCCCCCCTGGTGTGTTCTTAGTTCCATAAATCCTCAAATATTCTAAAAAATCATATTTAATTTTCAGGGCATTTGGAGAACTTTTATTTTTGAGGTATTTTTATATTGCACGGATAATCAGATAACAGACAAACAAATATTTATTTTTATTTTATTTAATATAAATAACAGAAAGTAAAAGTGGGGTACAGAAGGTTGTGCCTTCTAGTTTCATCCATCTCATGGTCATCAAAAGGAATCCACTAACAAGGTTGATCAAGTCTTGTTAACGAACTCATTCCGAATAACATGGAACCGGAGAAATTTCGAATAACACTATGTTACCTCAACGGGGATATGCACATCCCCAATAACAAGAATATCATATTTCTTCTTGACAGTAGGAAGAGGAAATTCAAAACCTCCAAATATAATCGATGGAATTTTTTCAATAGAGTTGATACTATGAACTTGAGGTTGTTTCCTAGGAAAGTGTACCGTGTGCTCATTACCATTAACATGAAAAGTGACATTGCCTTTAGTGCAATCAATAACAGCCCCTGCAGTATTCAAAAAGGGTCTTCCCAGCATAATAGACATACTATCGTCCTCGGGAATATCAAGAATAACAAAGTCCGTTAAAATAGTAACATTTGCAACTACAACAGGCACATCCTCACAAATACCGACATGTATAGAAGTTGATTTATCAGCCATTTGCAAAGATATTTCAGTAGGTGTCAACTTATTCAAATCAAGTCTACGATATAAAGAGAGAGGCATAAAACTAACACCGGCTCCAAGATCACATAAAGCAGTTTTAACATAGTTTCTTTTAATGGAGCATGGTATAGTGGGTACTCCTGGATCTCCAAGTTTCTTTGGTATTCCACCCTTAAAAGTATAATTAGCAAGCATGGTGGAAATTTCAGCTTCTGGTATCTTTCTTTTATTTGTAATAATATCTTTCATGTACTTAGCATAAGGATTTGTTTTGAGCATATCCATTAATCGCATACGCAAAAAGATAGGTCTAATCATTTCAGCAAAGCGCTTAAAATCCTCATCATCCTTTTTCTTGGATGGTTTGGGAGGAAAGGGCATGGATTTCTGAACCCAAGGCTCTCTTTCTTTACCGTGTTTCCTAGCGACGAAGTCTTTCTTATCATAATTTTGATTCTTTGATTGTGGGTTATCAAGATCAACAGCAGGTTCAATTTCTATATCATTATCATTACTAGGTTGAGCATCATCATGAACATTATTATTGACATTATCACTAGTTTTAGTTTCATTACCAGGTTATGTTTCAGCATCAGAAATAGAAATATCATTTGGATTCTCAGGTGTTTCAACAATAGGATCACTAGAAGCATGCAAATTCCTATCGTTTTTGTTTTTCTTATTTTTAGAAGAACTAGGTGCATCTATTTTATTTGTATGAGAATCTTGCTCAATTCTCTTAGGGTGGCCTTCAGGATACAAAGGTTCCTGAGTCATTCTACCAGTTCTAGTAGCCACTCTAACAACATTATCATTATTCTTATTATTCAATTCATTGAGCAAATCATTTTGAGCTTTAAGTACTTGTTCTACTTGAGTGGTAACCATAGAAGCATGTTTACTAATAAGTTTAAGTTCACCTTTAACATTAGCCATATAATCACCCAAATGTCCAAGCATATTTGAATTGTATTTTAATTGTCTACCAAAATAAGCATTAAAGTCTTCTTGCTTAGCCATAAATTTATCAAACTCATCTAAGCATGGGCTAGCAATTTTAGTAAATGGGATTACAGCTTTATCATATCTATAGAGAGAATTTACCTTTACTACCTGTGTCGGGTTATCAAGATCATGAGTTTCTTTAATAGGTAAAGGATTTGGATTATATGTTTCTTCAACAGGTGGTAAATTAAGACCATGTATTTCTTCAATAGGAGGTAAATTCTTAACATCTTCAGTTTTAATACCCTTTTCTTTCATAGATTTCTTTGCCTCTTGCATATCTTCAAGACTGAGAAATAGAATACCCCTCTTCTTCGGAGTTGGTTTAGGAATAGGCTCAAGAATTGGCTCCGGAGGTGTCCAATTATTTTCATTTGTCAACATATTATTCAATAGAATTTCAGCTTCATCCGGTGTTCTTTCCCTGAAAACAGAACCAACACAACTATCCAGGTAATTTCTGGAGGCATCGGTTAGTCCATTATAAAAGATATCAAGTATTTAATTTTTCTTAAGAGGATGATCAGGCAAAGCATTAAGTAATTGGAGAAGCCTCCCCCAAGCTTGCGGGAGACTCTCTTCTTCAATTTGCACAAAATTATATATATCCCTTAAAGCAGATTGTTTCTTATGAGCAGGGAAATATTTAGCAGAGAAGTAATAAATCATATCATGGGGACTATGCACACAACCAGGATCAAGAGAATTAAACCATATCTTAGCATCACCCTTTAATGAGAACGGAAATATTTTAAGGATATAGAAGTAGTGAGTTATCTCATCTTTAGTGAATAGGGTGGCTATATCATCCAATTTAGTAAGATGTGCCACAACAGTTTCAGATTCATAACCATGAAAAGGATCAGATTCAACCAAAGTAATTATATCAGGATCAACAGAGAATTCATAATCCTTATTAGTAACAAAGATAGGTGAAGTAGCGAAAGTAGGGTCGGGTTTTATTCTAGCATTTAGACATTGCTTACTCCATTTAGCTAATAATCTTTTAAGTTCAGTTCTATTTCTGCAAGCTAAAATAGCTAAAGAAGCATCTTGATCAAAAACATAACCCTTAGGAATGGCAAGTGGTTCTTCATCATCACTTTCATCAGTATCATCAGATTCAATATTTTCAATTTCTCTAGCCCTAGGAAGTTGTTCATCAAGAAAAGCACTAAGTGGCATAGTAGTATCATACATAGAGGTAGTTTCATCATGAGTATCATGCATAGCAGAAGTGGCATCATCAATAACATGCAACATATCAGAACGAATAGCAGAAGCAGGTGTAGGTGTCGCAAGCTTACTCAAAACAGAAGGTGAATCAAGTGCAGAGCTAGATGGCAGTTCCTTACCTCCCCTCGTAGTTGAGGGATAGATCTTGGTTTTTGGATCTCTCAAGTTCTTCATAATGATAAGCAGATATATATATCCCAAGTGACTCAAAGAATAGAGCTATGCTCCCCGGCAACGGTGCCAGAAAATAGTCTTGATAACCCACAAGTATAGGGGATCACAACAGTTTTCGAGGGTAGAGTATTCAACCCAAATTTGTTGATTCAACACAAGGGGAGCCAAAGAATATTCTCAAGTATTAGCAACTGAGTTGTCAATTCAACCACACCTGGAAACTTAATATCTGTAGCAAAGTGTTTAGTAGCAAAGTAATATGATAGTGGTGATAACGGTAGCAAAAGGTAACAATAATAAAAGTAATGTTTTTGGTATTTTGTAGTGATGATAACAATAGCAACGGAAAAGTAAATAAGCGAAGAACAATATATGGAAAGCTCGTAGGAAATGGATCGGTGATGGAGAATTATGCCGGATGCGGTTCATCATGTAACAGTCATAACCTAGCGTGACACAGAACTAGATCCAGTTCATTGATATAATGTAGGCATGTATTCCGAACATAGTCATACGTGCTTATGGAAAAGAACTTGCATGACATCTTTTGTCCTACCCTCCCGTGGCAGCGGGGTCCTTACGGAAACTAAGGGATATTAAGGTCTCCTTTTAATAGAGAACCGGAACAAAGCATTAACACATAGTGAATACATGAACTCCTCAAACTACGGTCATCACCGGTAAGTATCCTGATTATTGTCACTTCAGGGTTAACGGATCATAACACATAATAGGTGACTATAGACTTGCAAGATAGGATCAAGAACACTCATATATTGATGAAAACATAATAGGTTCAGATCTGAAATCATGGCACTCGGGCCCTAGTGACAAGCATTAAGCATAGCAAAGTCATAGCAACATCAATCTCAGAACATAGTGGACACTAGGGATCAAACCCAAACAAAACTAACTCGATTACATGATAGATCCCATCCAACCCATCACCGTCTAGCAAGCCTACGATGGAATTACTCACGCACGGCGGTGAGCATCATGAAATTGGTGATGGAGGATGGTTGATGATGACGATGGCGACGGATTCCCCTCTCCGGAGCCCCGAATGGACTCCAGATCAGCCCTCCCGAGAGGTTTTAGGGCTTGGCGGCGGTTCCGTATTGTAAAACACGATGATTTCTTCTCTTTGATTTTTTTCTCCCCGAAACTCAATATATGGAGGTGGAGTTGGAGTCGGAGAGGCAATAGGGGGCCCACGAGGTAGGGGGGCACGCCCTAGGGGGGCAGGCGCGCCCCCACCCTCGTGGCAAGGTGGTGGGCCCCCTGGCCTTCATCTTTGGCAGGTATTTTTCTTATTTTCTGAAAAGTGTGTCTGTGAAGTTTCAGGTCATTCCGAGAACGTTCGCTCCTGCACATAAATAACACCATGGTAATTCTGCTGAAAACAGCGTCAGTCCGGGTTAGTTCCATTCAAATCATGCAAGTTAGAGTCCAAAACAAGGGCAAAAGTGTTTGGAAAAGTAGATACGTCGAAGACGTATCAGATTCCCGAGCTCTTCGCAATGCTAAAGACTGCGGAGGTAGAAATCAAGAAGGAACATCAAGTGTTGATGGTCAACAAGACCGCCAGTTTCAAGAAAAAGGGTAAAGGGAAGAAGGGGAACTTCAAGAAGAACAGCAAGCCAGTTGCTGCTCAAGTGAAGAAACCCAAGTCTAGACCTAAGCCTGAGACTGAGTGTTTCTTGTGCAAAGGAATTGGTCACTGTAAGCGGAACTGCCCCAAGTATTTGGTGAAGAAGAAGGATGGCAAAGTGAAAGGTATATTTGATATACATGTTATTGATGTGTACCTTACTAATGCTCGCAGTAGTGCCTGGGTATTTGATACTGGTTCAGTTGCTAACATTTGCAACTCGAAACAGGGGCTACGAATTAAGCGAAGATTGGCTAAGGATGAGGTGACGATGCACGTGGGAAATGGTTCCAAAGTCGATGTGATCGCCGTCGGCACGCTACCTCTACATCTACCTTCGGGATTAGTATTAGACCTAAATAATTGTTATTTGGTGCCAGCGTTGAGCATGAACATTATATCTAGATCTTGTTTGATGCGAGACGGTTATTCATTTAAATCAAAGAATAATGGTTGTTCTATTTATATGAGTAATATCTTTTATGGTCATGCACCCCTGATGAGTGGTCTATTTTACTTAATCTTGATAGTAGTGATACACTTGTTCATAGTATTGAAGCCAAAAGATGCAGAGTTGATAATTATAGTGCAACTTATTTGTGGCACTGCCGTTTAGGTCATATTGGTGTAAAGCGCACGAAGAAACTCCATTCTTATGGACTTCTGGAATCACTTGATTATGAATAACTTGGTACTTTCGAACCATGCCTCATGGGCAAGATGACTAAAACTCCGTTCTCCGGAACAATGGAGCGAGCAACAGAGTTATTGGAAATCATACATACTGATGTGTGTGGTCCAATGAACATTGAAGCTCATGGCGGATATTGTCATTTTCTCACCTTCAGAGATGATTTGAGCAGATATGGGTATATCTACTTAATGAAACATAAGTATGAAACATTTGAAAAGTTCAAAGAATTTTAGAGTGAAGTGGAAAATCATCGTAACAAGAAAATCAAGTTTCTACGATCAGATCATGGAGGCGAATATTTGAGTTATGAGTTTGGACTTCATTTGAAACAATTCAGAATAGTTTCACAACTCACACCACCTGGAACACCACAGCGTAATGGTGTGTCCGAACGTCGTAATCGTGCTTTACTAGATATGGTGCGATCTATGATGTCTCTCACTGATTTACCGCTATCATTTTGGGGTTACGCTTTAGAGACAGCTGCATTCACGTTAAATAGGGCAGCATCTAAATCCGTTGAGATGACACCTTATGAACTGTGGTTTGGCAAGAAACCCAAGTTGTCGTTTCTTAAAGTTTGGGGTTGCGATGCTTATGTGAAAAAGCTTCAACCTGATAAGCTAGAACCCAAATCGGAGAAATGTGTCTTCATAGGATACCCAAAGGAGACTGTTGGGTACACCTTGATACGTCTCCAACGTATCTATAATTTTTTATTGCTCCATGCTATATTATCTACTATTTCGGACATTATTGGGCTTTATTATCCACTTATATATTATTTTTGGGACTAACCTATTAACCGGAGGCCCATCCCAGAATTGATGTTTTTGCCTGTTTTAGGGTTTCGAAGAAAAGGAATATCAAGCGGAGTCCGGAATGAAACCTTCGGGAACATGATTTTCTCACCGAATAATACTCAGGAGACTTGGACCCTACGTCAAGGCACGTAACAGGAGGCCACGAGGTAGGGGGTGCGCCCCCACCCTCGTGGGCCCCATGTTGCTCCACCGACGTACTTCTTCCTCCTATATATATCCACGTACCCCCAAACAATCAGATACGGAGCCAAAATCCTAATTCCACCGCCACAACTTTCTGTATCCATGAGATCCCATCTTGGGGACTGTTCCGGAGCTCTGCCGGAGGGGGCATCAATCACGGAGGGCTTCTACATCATCATCCAAGCCCCTCCGATGAAGTGTGAGTAGTTTACTTCAGACCTACGGGTCCATAGTTAGTAGCTAGATGGCTTCTTCTCTCTTTTTGGATCTCAATACAATGTTCTCCCCCTCTGTCATGGAGATCTATTCGATGTAATCTTCGTTTTGCGGTGTGTTTGTTGAGACCGATGAATTGTTGTTTTATGATCAAGTCTATCTATGAATAATATTTGAATCTTCTTTGAATTCTTTTATGTATGATTGGTTATCTTTGCAAGTCTCTTTGAATTATCAGTTTGTTTGGCCTACTAGATTGGTTGTTCTTGCCATGGGAGAAGTGCTTAGCTTTGGGTTCGATCTTGCGGTGTCCTTTCCCAGTGACAGAAGGGGTAGCAAGGTACGTATTGTATCATTGCCATCGAGGATAACAAGATGGTTTTTTTTATCATATTGCATGAAACTATCCCTCTACATCATGTCATCTTGCTTAAGGCGTTACTCTATTTTTCACTCAATACTCTAGATTCATGCTGGATAGCGGTCGATGAGTGGAGTAATAGTAGTAGATGCAGGCAGGAGTCGGTCTACTTGTCTCGGACGTGATGCCTATATACATGATCATACCTAGATATTCTCATAACTATACTCAATTCTGTCAATTGCTCAATAGTAATTTGTTCACCCACCGTAGAATACTTATGCTCTTGAGAGAAGCCACTAGTGAAACCTATGGCCCCCGGGTCTCTTTCTCATCATATTAATCTCCATCACTTTATTATTGCTTTGCTTTTACTTTGCTTTTATTTTTTACTTTGCATCTCTAATACCAAAAATACCAAAATTATTATTTATCATCTCTATCAGATCTCACTTTTGTAAGTGACCATGAAGGGATTGACAACCCCTAAGCGTGTTGGTTGCGTTGAGCTATTGTTTTTGTGTAGGTACGAGGGACTCGCGCGTAGCCTCCTACTGGATTGATACCTTGGTTCTCAAAAACTGAGGGAAATACTTACGCTACTTTTCTGCATCATCCTCTCCTCTTCGGGGAAATCCAACGCAATGCTCAAGAGGTAGCAAGAAGAATTTCTGGCGCCGTTGCCAGGGAGGTTCGCGCAAGTCAAGATTTGACTCCCGACAACGAGCCATTTCTGGCGCCATTGCCGGGGAGTCTGCGCAAAAGTCAACATACCAAGTACCCATCACAATCCCTATCTCCCGCATTACATTATTTGCCATTTGCCTCTCGTTTTCATCTCCCCCAATTCACTCTTGCCGTTTTATTCGCCCTCTCTCTCTATCCTCCCTCTCTTTCTCTATTTGCCTCTTTTGCCCGTTTGCCTTTTTGTTTGCTTGTGTGTTAGTTTGCTAGCTTGTCGTTATGTCAAGTCCTTTACCTTCTGCCTCTATGTCTAAAATTGGGGAAATTATTGTCGATATGGACAATAATAATATCATGAAAAATTCTGATGCTCCTACTAAAGAACCTACCATCTTTCATACAAAAAAAATTCCGTGTTCGTAGTGGTAATATTATTGGAAAAGGAGTTATTCAAGAATTGTTTACTTGTGTCGGTGCTTTACCTTCTATGGGTAGTTCTATCCTTCACAGAACTAGTAGTCTTGCGGACGCTATTGCCATGCTTGTAGTTGAACTTGAAAGACAATTCATGCACATGCATGCTTCCATACAAAGGATTTTTCTGGAATTTTCTAATATTGAGCATTCTTCTGTTAAGCGTGCCGCTACTATATTTTTGGCTCATGAGTTTAGATTCATAATAAAAGAAGCCAAAGAAATCTTTACGCATTATAGGGTGGACGCTTGCCGTCCTCCCATAGAGGCTATCCTCTTTGATCAAGAAGAAATAATGCATTTTCAATCTCTAGACTATGTTGCTTTCAATGAAAATCTTAGAAAAAGGGTTCCTACCAATGTTTTAGTTGATAGAATTTCTGAAATTAATGATGATTTGGCTATTCAAAATAATGAACTAGGATATTCTCTTGAATATAGGCTCACAAAGTTCTATCAAAAGAATGCTTATAATGATGAATTGGTTGTGCATTATGAAGGACCAAAGGAGGAACCTATACCTCCCAAGGTTGATCTTGTGCACTTTTGTCCCGTTAAATTTAGACCTTTTGATTACTTTTGCTTGCCTCAAAGAAAACTTGCTGCCGAACTTAGAGAATATGAAATGAGTTTTAATAATCTATCTTACTATTATGGCAATACCTAGATCTATTCTTGCTTGTTATGCCTAGCTAGGGGCGTTAAACAATAGCGCTTGTTGGGAGGCAACCCAATTTTATTTTTATTCCTTACTTTTTGCTCCTGTTTAGTAATAAATAAATTATTTAGCCTCTGTTTTGGTTGTGTTTTTTGTGTTTAATTAGTGTTTGTGCCAAGTAGAACCGTTGGGAAGACTTGGGGAAAGTCTTGTTGAACTTGCTGTAAAAAACAGAAACTATAGCGCTCACGAGAACTGCTGTCATTTTTATTTGGAGAGTGATATTTAGTTAATTATTTTTGCAGATGATTAATAGATAAATTACTCACGTCCAGAAATTTATTTTAGAATTTTTGCGGTTCCAGATCTTGCGCTAGCTACAGATTACTACAGACTGTTCTGTTTTTGACAGATTCTGTTTTTCGTGTATTGTTTGCTTATTTTGATGAATCTATGTCTAGTAAAATAGTTTATAATCCATAGATAAGTTGGAATACAGTAGGTTTAACACCCATATAAATAAATAATGAGTTCATTAGAGTACCTTGAAGTGGTCTTTTGTTTTCTTTCGCTAACGGAGCTCACGAGTTTTCTACTTTAAGTTTTGTGTTGTGAAGTTTTCAAGTTTTGGGTAAAGATTTGATGGATTATGGAACAAGGAGTGGAAAGAGCCTAAGCTTGGTGATGCCCATGGCACCCCCAAGATAATATAAGGACACCTAAAAGCCAAAGCTTGGGGATGCACTGGAAGGCATCCCCTCTTTCGTCTACTTCTATCGGTAACTTTACTTGGAGCTATATTTTTATTCACCACATGATATGTGTTTTGCTTGGAGCGTCTTTTATAATTTGAGTCTTTGCTTGTTAGTCTACAACAATCATTCTTGCTGTACACACCTTTTGAGAGAGCCATACATAATTTTGAATTTGATAGAATACTCTATGTGCTTCACTTATATCTTTTGAGTTATATAATTTTGCTCTAGTGCTTCACTTATATCTTTTAGAGCACGGTGGTGGATTTGTTTTATAGAAACTATTGATCTCTCATGCTTCACCTAGATTATTTTGAGAGTCTTAATAGCATGGTAATTTGCTTAATAATAAATATGCTAGGTATTCAAGATTTTTAAAACTTTCTTTTGAGTGCGTTGAATACTAAGAAAAAAATTGATGCTTGATAATTGTTTTGAGATATGAGGATGGTGATATTAGAGTCATGCTAGTTGAGTAGTTGTGAATTTGAGAAATGCTTGTGTTAAAGTTTGTGATTCCCGTATCATGCACGTATGGTGAACCGTTATGTGATGAAGTCGGAGCATGATTTATTTATTGATTGTCTTCCTTATGAGTGGCGGTCGGGGACGAGGAATGGTCTTTTCCTACCAATCTATCCCACTAGGAGCATGCGTGTAATACTTTGCTTTGATAACTTCTAGATTTTTGCAATAAGTATATGAGTTCTTTATGACTAATGTTGAGTCCATGGATTATACGCACTTTCCTTCCTTCCACCATTGCTAGCCTCTCTAATACCGCGCACTTTTCGCCGATATCATACACCCACCAAATACCTTCCTAAAAACAGCCACCATACCTACCTATCATGGCATTTCCATAGCCATTCCGAGATATATTGCCATGCAACTTTCCACCCTTCCGTCATTATGACACGCTCCATCATTGTCATATTGCTAGCATGATCATGTAGTTGACATTGTATTTGTGGCAAAGCCACCATTCATAATTCTTTCATACATGTCACTCTTGATTCATTGCATATCCCGGTACACCGCCGGAGGCATTCATATAGAGTCATATTTTGTTCTAAATATTGAGTTGTAAGAAAAAAGAAGTGTGATGATCATCATTTTAGAGCATTGTCCCAAGTGAGGAAAGGATGATGGAGACTATGATTCCCCCACAAGTCGGGATGAGACTCCGGACAAAAAAAAGAGGCCACAAAAAAGAGAGAAGGCCCAAAAAAATGAGAGAAAAAGAGAGAAGGGACAATGTTACTATCCTTTTACCACACTTGTGCTTCAAAGTAGCACCATGATCTTCATGATAGAGAGTCTCTCATTCTGTCACTTTCATATACTAGTGGGAATTTTTCATTATAGAACTTGGCTTGTATATTCCAATGATGGGCTTCCTCAAAATGCCCTAGGTCTTCATGAGCAAGCGAGTTGGATGCACACCCCCTTAGTTTCTTTTGTTGAGCTTTCATATACTTATAGCTCTAGTGCATCCGCTGCATGGCAATCCCTACTCACTCACATTGATATCTATTAATGGGCATCTCCATAGCTCATTGATACGCCTAGTTGATGTGAGACTATCTTCCCCCCTTTTTGTCTTCTCCACAACCACCATTCTATTCCACATATAGTGCTATATCCATGGCTCACGCTCATGTATTGCGTGAAGATTGAAAAAGTTTTGAAAATGTCAAAAGTATGAAACAATTGCTTGGCTTGTCATCGGGGTTGTGCATCATTTAAATACTTTGTGTGGAGAAGATAGAGCATAACCAGACTATATGATTTTGTAGGGATAGCTTTCTTTGGCCATGTTATTTTGAGAAGACATAATTTCTTTGTTAGTATGCTTGAAGTATTATTATTTTTATGTCAACATGAACTTTTGTCTTGAATCTTTTGAATCTGAATATTCATACCACAATTAAGAAGAATTACATTGAAATTATGCCAAGTAGCACTCCACATCAAAAATTCTGTTTTTATCATTTACCTACTCGAGGACAAGCAGGAATTAAGCTTGGGGATGCTTGATACGTCTCCAACGTATCTATAATTTTTGATTGCTCCATGCTATATTATCTACTGTTTTGGACATTATTGGGCTTTATTATCCACTTTTATATTATTTTTGGGACTAACCTATTAACCGGAGGCCCATCCCAGAATTGTTGTTTTTTTTTGCCTGTTTTAGGGTTTTGAAGAAAAGGAATATCAAACGGAGTCCAAATGGAATGAAACCTTCGGGAACATGATTTTCTCACCGAATACAACTCAGGAGACTTGGACCCTACGTCAAGGCACGTAATAGGAGGCCACGAGGTAGGGGGGAGCGCCCTACCCAACCAGGCGCGCCCCCACCCTCGTGGGCCCCCTTTTGCTCCACCGACATACTTCTTCCTCCTATATATATCCACGTACCCCCCAAACGATCAGATATGGAGCCAAAAACCTAATTCTACCGCCGCAACTTTCTGTATCCACGAGATCCCATCTTGGGGCCTGTTCCGGAGCTCCGCCGGAGGGGGCATCGATCACGGAGGGCTTCTACATCATCATCCAAGCCCCTCCGATGAAGTGTGAGTAGTTTACTTCAGACCTACGGGTCCATAATTAGTAGCTAGATGGCTTCTTCTCTCTTTTTGGATCTCAATACAATGTTCTCCCCCTCTCTCGTGGAGATCTATTCGATGTAATCTTCTTTTTGCGGTGTTTTTGTTGAGACCGATGAATTGTTGCTTTATGATCAAGTCTACCTATGAATAATATTTGAATCTTCTTTTTATGTATGATTGGTTATCTTCGCAAGTCTCTTCGAATTATCAGTTTGGTTTGGCCTACTAGATTTGTTGTTCTTGCCATGGGAGAAGTGCTTAGCTTTGGGTTCGATCTTGCGGTGTCCTTTCCCAGTGACAGAAGGGACAGCAAGGCACGTATTATATTGTTGCCATCGAGGATAACAAGATGGGGTTTTTATCATATTGCATGAAACTATCCCTCTACATCATGTCATCTTGCTTAAGGCGTTACTCTGTTTTTAGCTTAATACTCTAGATGCATGCTGGATAGCGGTCGATGAGTGGAGTAATAGTAGTAGATGCAGGCAGGAGTCGGTCTACTTGTCTCGGACGTGATGCCTATATACATGATCATACCTAGATATTCTCATAACTATGCTTAATTCTGTCAATTTCTCAACAGTAATTTGTTCACCCACCGTAGAATACTCATGCTCTTGAGAGAAGCCACTAGTGAAACCTATGGCCCCCGGGTCTCTTTCTCATCATATTAATCTCCATCACTTTATTATTGCTTTGCTTTTACTTTGCTTTTATTTTTTACTTTGCATCTGTAATACCAAATACCAAAAATATTATTTATCATCTCTATCAGATCTCACTTTTGTAAGTGACCGTGAAGGGATTGACAACCCCTAAGCGTGTTGGTTGCGTTGAGCTATTGTTTTTGTGTAGGTACGAGGGACTCGCGCGTAGCCTCCTACTGGATTGATACCTTGGTTCTCAAAACTGAGGGAAATGCTTACGCTACTTTGCTGCATCATCCTCTCCTCTTCGGGGAAATCCAACGCAGTGCTCAAGAGGTAGCACACCTTCTATCACAGATCCGAAGGCAAGATATTCATTGCTAAGAATGGATCCTTTCTAGAGAAGGAGTTTTTCTCGAAAGAAGTGAGTGGGAGGAAATTAGAACTTGACGAGGTAAATGTACCTTCTCCCTTATTGGAAAGTAGTTCATCACTGAAATCAGTTCCAGTGATTCCTACACCAGTAAGTGAGGAAGCTAATGATGATGATCATGAAACTTCTGATCAAGTTACTACCGAGCCTCGTAGGTCAACCAGAGTAAGATCCACACCAGAGTGGTACGATAATCCTGTTCTGGAAGTCATGTTACTTGACCATGACGAACCTACGAACTATGAGGAAGCGATGATGAGCCCAGATTCCGCAAAATGGCTTGAAGCCATGACATCTGAGATGGGATCCATGTATGAGAACAAAGTATGGACTTTGGTTGACTTGCCCGATGATCAGCAAGCCATAGAGAATAAATGGAACTTCAAGAAGAAGACTGACGCTGACAGTAATGTTACTGTCTACAAAGCTCGACTTGTTGCAAAAGGTTTTCGACAAGGTCAAGGAGTTGACTACGATGAGACCTTCTCACCCGTAGCGATGCTTAAGTCCGTCCGAATCATGTTAGCAATTGCCGCATTTTATGATTATGAAATTTGGTAAATGGATGTCAAAACTGCATTCCTTAATGGATATCTTAAAGAAGAGTTGTATATGATGCAACCAGAAGGTTTTGTCGATCCAAAAGGTGCTAACAAAGTGTGCAAGCTCCAGCGATCCATTTATGGACTGGTGCAAGCCTCTCGGAGTTGGAATGTACGCTTTGATAGTGTGATCAAAGCATATGGTTTTATACAGACTTTTGGAGAAGCCTGTATTTTCAAGAAAGTGAGTGGGAGCTCCGTAGCATTTCTGATATTATATGTAGATGACATATTATTAATCGGAAATGATACTGAATTTCCGAATAGCATAAAAGGATACTTGAATAAGAATTTTTCAATGAAAAACCTCGATGAAGCTTCTTATATATTGGGCATCAAGATCTATAGAGATAGATCAAGACGCTTAATTGGACTTTCACAACGCACATACCTTGATAGAGTTTAAAAGAAGTTTAAAATGGATCACGCAAAGAAAGGGTTCTTGCCTATATTACAAGGTGTGAAGTTGTGTCAGACTCAATGCCCGACCACTGCAGAAGATAGAGAGAAAATGAAAGGTGTTCCCTATGCTTCATCCATAGGCTCTATCATGTATGCAATGATGTGTACCAGACCTAATGTGTGCCTTGCTATAAGTTTAGCATGGAGGAACCAGAGTAATCCAGGAGTGGATCACTAGACAGCGGTCAAGAACGTCCTAAAATACCTGAAAGGACTAAGGATATGTTTCTCATATATGGAGGTGACAAAGAGCTCGTCGTAAATGGTTACGTCGATGCAAGCTTTGACACTGATCCGGATGACTCTAAGTCACAGACCGGATACATGATTTTATTAAATGGAGGAGCTGTCAATTGGTGCAGTTCCAAGCAAAGTGTTGTGGCGGGATCTACGTGTGAAGCGGAATACATATCAGCTTTGGAAGCAGCAAATGAAGGAGTCTGGATGAAGGAGTTCATATCCGATCTAGGTGTCATACCTAGTGCATCAGGTCTAATGAAAATCTTTTGCGACAATACTGGTGCAATTGCCTTGGCAAAGGAATCCAGATTTCACAAAAGAACCAAGCACATCAAGAGACGCTTCAATTCCATCCGCGACCAAGTCAAGGAGACATAGATTTGCAAGATACATACGGATCTGAATGTTCCAGACCCGTTGACTAAGCCTCTCTCATGAGCAAAACATGATCAACACCAAGACTCCATCGGTGTTAGAATCATTACAATGTAATCAAGATTATTGACTCTAGTGCAAGTGGGAGACTGAAGGAAATATGCCCTAGAGGCAATAATAAAGTTATTATTTATATTTCCTTATACCATGATAAATGTTTATTATTCATGCTAGAATTGTATTAACCGAAAACTTAGTACATGTGTGAATACATAGACTAACAAAGTGTCACTAGTTTGCCTCTACTTGACTAGCTCATTGAATCAATGATGGTTAAGTTTCCTAACCATGGACATGAGTTGTCATTTGATTAACGGGATCACATCATTAGAGAATGATGTGATTGACTTGACCCATCCGTTAGCTTAGACGATGATTGTTTAGTTTGTTGCTATTGCTTTCTCCATAACTATACATGTTCCTATGACTATGAGATCATGCAACTCCTAAATATCGGAGGAACACTTTGTGTGCTACCAAACGTCACAACGTAACTGGGTGATTATAAAGGTGCTCTACAGGTGTCTTTGATGGTGTTTGTTGAGTTGGCATGGATCAAGATTAGGATTTTTCACTCTGATTGTCGGAGGTATCTCTAGGCCCTCTCGGTAATGTACATCACAATAAGCCTTGCAAGCAATGTAGCTAATGAGTTAGTTACGGGATGTACCATTACAGAACGAGTAAAGAGACTTGCCGGTCACGAGATTGAACTAGGTATTGAGATACCGACGATCGAATCTCGGGGAAGAAACATACCGATGACAAAGGGAACAACGTATACCGTTATGCGGTTTGACTGATAAAGATCTTCGTAGAATATGTAGGAGACAATATGAGCATCCATGTTCCGCTATTGGTTATTGATCGAAGATGAGTCTCGGTCATGTCTACATAGTTCTCGAACCCGTAGGGTCCGCACGCTTAACGTTCGGTGACGATCGGTAATATGAGTTTATGTGTTTTGATGTACCAAAGGTAGTTCGGAGTCCCGGATTTGATCACGGACATGACGAGGAGTCTCGAAATGGTCGAGACATAAAGATCGATATATTGGATGACTATATTTGGACTTCAGAAGGGTTTCGGGCAAGTTCGGATAAATACCGAAGTACCGGGGGGTTACCGGAACCCCCCGGGGAGTGTAATGGGCCTATTGGGCCTTAGTGGAGAAGAGGAGGGGCGGCCAGGGCAGGCTGCGCGCCCCTCTCCCTCTAGTACAAATTGGACAAGGAGGGGGGCGGCGCCCCCCTTTCCTTCCCCCTCTCTCCTCCTTCCCTCTCTCCTACTCCTACTCTTGGAAGGGCTGGAGTCCTCCTCCCGGTGGGAGCAGGACTCCCCTTGGGGCGTGCCTAGAAGGGCCCGCCTCTCCCCCTCCTCCACTCCTTTATATACGGGGAGGGGGCACCCCATAGACACACAAGTTGATCATTGATCTTTTAGCCGTGTGCGGTGCCCCCCTCCACCATAATCCACCTCGGTCATATCATAGCGGTGCTTAGGCGAAGCCCTGCGTCGGTAGCTTCATCAACACTGTCATCATGTCGTCGTGCTGACGGAACTCTCCCTCGAAGCTCTACTGGATCGTGAGTTCGTGGGACGTCACCGAGCTAAACGTGTGCAGATCGCGGAGGTGCCGTACGTTCAGTACTAGGATCGGTCGATCGTGAAGACATACGACTACATCAACCACGTTGTCATAACGCTTCCGCTTACGGTCTACGAGGGTACGTGGATGATACTCTCCCCTCTCATTGCTATGCATCACCATGATCTTGCGTGTGCGTAGGAAAATTTTGAAATTACTACGTTCCCCAACATGCCCTACTAGCTCAACTCCCAGGCCCATCAACAAATGCATAGCTCAAACGCGTAGAGATAAATAATGATGGTGTTCAAGAGAATCTATCACGGATAGCTAAGTTGCCTGGTACCTCACTGCTTGTCATATAGTAGGAGAAATTAATCGTATTTCATGTTACTACATGTGCTTAGTGGACAATATATATAACATGTAGAGTAAAAAATAGATGCCACAAGTGTACAACCTCTTTGGCGAAGCCATGTCGATCTCAGCGTGCTTGGGTTGGTTGGTGAGGATGATCCGACTGACTTGGCTGTCGGAGGAGGGGAAGAAGATCTTAGGCATCTTGAGATGGAGCCTGGGGTACTGCTCCGCTGTGATGGAGGGTTTTGTCGTTGGAGCAGCTCCGGTGAGTTGTACGACGCCGAGGCTGAAGCGGGACAAGAGAGACAACGTTAACCTGAGTGGAATTATAATAGCATCTCCAATAGATGACGTAAAATACATAACCACAAAGTGCTAGATGTAAAATACATCATCCGCTCATCTCTGAACTTAGGTGTCGAAACTGAATTTAACTGTCAAAACTGAACTTAACTGTCGAAACTGAATTTTGCTGTCGAAACCGAATTTTACTGTCGAAACTGAACACACTAGTAGCAGAAAAGAAGTAGCAGCAGCGCGTGTGAGAGCCGGGTAGCTGGTCGTGTAGCAGTTCATCTTCAACCTCCACCCCCTGAGCCGCCAGCCACCACCGGCCAAACCACCGCCCCCGCCGCCCGCGGTCGGCGGTGCGCTGCCCCGCCCGCCCCGAAACCACTCCCACCGCCGGTCCGCCGCCGCCCCGGCCATCCCTCTAGCCCCCCTCCCCCTCGTGCTGAGATTTTTCTCCGTCGATCCCCACGCCACCGCCCCACCACCGCCGGCGACCACCAACCCCACCCTGAACCCTAAGATAGATAATGGGGTACCTCTCCGACGAGCGCCCCTTGTCGGTGTCAAAATCGACAGATCTCGGATAGGGGGTCCCGAACTGTGCGTCTGAGGATCGAAGGTAACATGACGCAGGGGACATGATGTTTACCCAGGTTCAGGCCCTCTTAATGGAGGTAATACCCTACTTCCTGCTTGATTGACTTTGATGAGTATAGGGGTTACAAGAGTTGATCTACCTCGAGATCGTAATGGCTAAACCCTATGTAAGGTCATATTTATCCCTAAGGTGTTTTGGTGATTGATGACAATGCTTTTGCGGACTAATCGTGTGCCTTGAGTTTCTCAGACATTTCATCGCTAGGCACAAGACATTTTGGTGCCCCTCGAAGACTGTTGAAGACAGCGTCTTTTCTACGTTTCTTTTTGGTGGATTTGAGTCGTAGGAAAGCCGTACTATCAAGAGGGGGTCCGTGTTGGAAAGGTTTGCGTGGAATCATCACGTACACGTTTTCTTCCTTGTCCCCTCCTTTCCCCTGCACTTTGGAGCATCCTCCGTTGATCCTCTTTTCCTTGTCCTGGCTGTTGTTGGTGGGCTTGCGGTAGTACTGCTCCTCATTGAGCGGTAGTACCGCAGGCACCCGCGGTAGTACCGCACTTCGGCGCGGTAGTACCGCAGGTGCCCACGGTAGTACCGCTCCTCTGGAGCTGCAGTACCGTGGCCCCCAGGCCAAGTACCGCTCCTTCGTGGTAGTTGGGGCGGATGTAATTTTTTACATCCGCGCCACTGCGGTAGTACCGCATCCCTTGCGCGGTAGTACCGTGTGCGGCCTTGCTCAGTTGCCTGGCGGTAGTACCGCTCCTCTGCGGTAGTACCGTGTCGGATTTTTGCTTCTTCCGTTTACCAGCGGAAGTAGGCACGGATGTTTCTTTATCCGCACTCTTCTCAGGCTAGGGGTTTCCTGCCTTGCGGTAGTACTGCAAGGGGGAGCGGTAGTACCGCGCCCGCGGCATTACCACCCTCAGCCCTTGTGCTACAGGTCTTCCCTAGCTGCTGCTGCTGCGGTAGTACCACGGGTCCTCACGGCAGTACCGCGTGGCCTTGCGGTAGTACCGCTTGTCAGCAAGCGGAAGTACCGCGTGGCCCTGCGGTAGTACCGCTGGTCTGGGGCGGTAGTACCGCTGGTCGCGGGCTGGTAGGTGGATAATGGTTGGATATTTGTCCTAAGCTATAAAAGGTGTGTCTTCTTCCTGTAGTTGACCACCTCTTCCAACCCTAAGCTCCATTGTTGCTCCAAGCTCCATTTTCGCCTGATCTCACTCCCTAGCCAATCAAACTTGTTGATTTGCTCGGGTGTGGTTGAGAAGGCCCCGATCTACACTTCCACCAAGAGAAATTTGATTCCCCCCACTAATCCCTTGCGGATCTTGTTACTCTTGGGTGTTTGAGCACCCTAGACGGTTCAGGTCTCCACGGAGCCATAGTCCATTGTGGTGAAGCTTCGTGGTGTCGTTGGGAGCCTCCAATTGAGTTGTGGAGATTGCCCCAACCTTGTTTGTAAAGGTTCGGTCGCCGCCTCCAAGGGCACCAATAGTGGAATCACGGCATCTCGCATTGTGTGAGGGCGTGAGGAGTATACGGTGGCCCTAGTGGCTTCTTAGGGAGCATTGTGCCTCCACACCGCTCCACGGAGACGTAATTCCCCTCAAAGGGAAGGAACTTTGGTAACACATCCTCGTCTCCACCGGCTCCACTCTTGGTTATCTCGTGCCTTTACTTGTGCAAGCTTATTTGTGATATATCTCTTGTTTGCTTGTGTTCCTATCTTTGTTGCATCATATAGGTTGCTCACCTAGTTGCATATCTAGACAACCTACTTTGATGCAAAGTTTAAATTGTTAAAGAAAACCTAAAAATTGTTAGTTGCCTATTCACCCCCCTCTAGTCAACCATATCGATCCTTTCAATTGGTATCAGAGCCTCGTCTCTTTATTAAGGACTTTACCGTCCGAAGAGTATGGTTGACGTCGTAGAAGGTGAGGAGGAGCACTACGGTGCAAATCCGGTATCTTCTACAGGAGATGGGGGAACCACGGTCTCTCGTGAGGAGTTCAATGTGGCGTTGGACACATTGAAAACCTCCATGACGACCGAGGTCAAAAGCATGTTTAAAGATTTCTTAGAAGAGCTTAAACTTTCCACCGCACCATTGAAAGTTGGTGATCCCGCCAACAAGGTGATGGATGCTCCCTCCGACAAGGGGGAAGCTACTAGCGAGAAAGCCCTTCCTACTAGTGGTAAGAGTGGCACCGGCATCTTTGCCCATGTGGAACCTCCACTTGTCTATGGTGGACCTCTCCCTTCCACTCATTTGAATCATGTCGGGCTGGCCCCTAAGATTGAGAAGAATGTTGAATTTGACTCTTGGGTCTATCGTTTTAAGCATCATTTAAATCATGTGAACACTAACCTTTGGAGAATCATTGAAGAAGGTTTCTATCTGCATGACCGAAGCAACTTCACTCCTAGAGAAGCCATGGATAATCAATTCAATGAGAATGCTCTCTTCATCATTCAAGAAGCTATCCCACCCGAAGACCTTCCTCATCTCCGGCCTTACTCCTTGGCCAAAGATGCTTGGCGCCAAGTGGTTTCCCTCTACCGGGGAAGCGCAAGCATTCAACGCTCCAACTATGAAGTGGTGCAAGATGAAGCCGATGAGTTTGCAATGAAAGAAGATGAAGAACCTCGTGAGCTCTATCAGAGGGTAACCAAACTCGCGGTGTCGCTCCGAGATCATGGAAGCAAGGACACGGATGACAATTGGATCAAGCGCAAATTCCTCAAGGCAATGATGCCCTACCACAAAGCCATGTCCTCCATCATTCGTCAAAGGCCGGACTTCCACACCTTGTCCTCAAGTGATGTGTTGGATGAATTCGTTGCTATGAGCATCTTGGACAAGACCGCTGACAATGCGGTACTACGCTCTCAAAGAGTAAAGAAACCCAGCCTTGCTCTAAAGGCCAAGGTTAGTATGGAGGAAGAGGACGAAGAGGAAGAAGAGGAGAGTAACCTCGAAGATACGAAGTATGCCTATCATGAACACATGGCCCTTGCTTCAAGGCAATTTTGGAGCAAGAAGAACTCAAGGCCCAACTTCAAAAAGAACATTTCAAGTGGCACAAAGGGCAAGCAACGAGTGAGGACTTGTTTCAATTGTGGCAATGTAAGTCACTTTGTTGTGGAGTGCCCTTATGAGAAGAGGGAAGACAATGGTGGCAAGCTCATCCGAAAGGACAAGGCCAAGTCATTCCCCAACAAGAGCAATTTCACCAAGAAGACTCCTCTCAAGGCATTGGTGGTACAAGAAGAGTACAATGAGGATGATGACGATGATGAAGATGGTGAGTCGGTTGCCATGGCCTCTGTTGCCATTGCGACAACTCCACGGGTGTCTCTCTTCGACTCACCCAATGAGAGCATCACCACCAAGTGCCTCATGGCTAAATCCACCAACAAGGTAACCCCCAACATCAAAACTACCATCATTATTCATCCCTCTTCGACGGATAGCATTGATGAACATGAGGGAAATAATGTGGAGGTGAATGAGTTTGAGACCTTTATGGGTAAACTCAAGGGTAAATCCAAGAAGCACTTTGTTGCTCTCTTGGAACACTTGGTGAAGCCAATGACATGATCGAGGCTCACGAAGATACCATCTCTAAGATGGAGGGGCATAGTCGTGACTATGCCGATGAGATTTCGGATCTTTCCAATTCTCTTGAGGAAGAGCGTGGTCTTCGTTTGGCTCTTGAGGAGTCTCACAACGATGATCATGCTAAATTAAAGAAAGATCTTGATCATGCGCTTGTTGTTTCTCGTGTGCTAAACTCCGAGGAGGCAAAGCTTGGGGTTGATCTTGCTAGACTCAAAGATGATTTTGACATTCTCGACAAGGCTCACAAAGTCTTGAAGGGTGTTCATGCTACCCTCAAGGAGTCTCATGATCAGCTCCAAGTGAATCTAACCAAGGAGAAAGCCACTTTTCCTCGTATGGTGTTAATGGATAATGCAAATGCTACTAACCCTTGTTGTGAGCATCTGCATCTTATTGAGGAGAATGTTCAGTTGAAGGAGCAACTTGAGAAAGGCCTTGTGTCATGCATACAAGGTGAGAAGAACCTAAACAACCTTTTGAGAAATCAAAAGGGAATTGTGTCCAAGGAGGGGATTGGGTTCGCACCCAACCCCAAGAACAAGAAGAAGGATAACAAGACCAAACGACCTCCTCCTCTCAAGCAAACGTTTGTGAAGGAGGGAGAGAGTGCCTCCAAGGAGAAGAAGAACAATGCGAAGGGTGATGGTGTCAAAAAGGGAAATGTCACCCCTCCCAACAATGCCGGCGACTTTAATCCTTTTATGTGTTATGTCGTGCTAGTGATGGGCATGTCTATGCCAAATTTGTTGGTTCTCCTCATGAGTACATTGAATGGTCTATTTGGGTCCCCAAGACCCTTGTTACTAACATCAAAGGACCCATTACAAAATGGGTACCTAAAACCAAGCATTGATCTCTTGTAGGTGTTTGCTTCCGGTGGGGGATCATGGTTGCTCGATAGTGGAGCTACAAATCATATGACCGGAAGCAAGGACTTGGTGGTGGATGTGCACAAGATTCCATCTATGCCCACCAATGTCGAGTGGGGTGATGCCTCATATTCTAAGGTATTGGGACTTGGCAAGGTTTTCATCTCTCATGATCTCACGATCGAGAAGGTCATGCTTGTTGAGTCACTTGCATACAATTTACTTTCCGTTCGTCAACTTGCAATCATGGGCTTTGCCACTTTCTTTGATATTGATACCGTGGCCCTCTTGTGGAGCAAGACTCTTAAAGTAGCCTTTGTTGGGCATGTTGAGAATAGTCAATATGTGATTAACTTTTCGGAGCGACCCACTAAGACCGCGACGTGCCTAACGGCTAAAGTTGACGTGGGATGGCTTTGGCATCGCCGTTTAGCCCATGTCAATATGAGATCTTTGCAAAGTCTTCTCAATGGGGACCATGTCCGTGGACTAACGAATGTTAGTTTTGCTAAAGATCGTGCCTGCAGTGCTTGTATCGAAGGAAAGCTACATGAGAAGGCTCACCCTCCCACGACTATCATTTACTCAAAGAGGCCTTTGGAGCTCCTTCACTTGGATCTCTTTGGGCCTCCATCCTTTGATAGTCTTGGGGGTAGGAAGTATTGCTTGGTGATTATGGATGACTACTCAAGATATACTTGGGTGTATTTCTTCAAAAGGAAGAGCGAGACCCAACAAACCGTCATTGACTTTGCAAATGAAGCACAACGTCAACACAATGCAAAGATCTTGACAATAAGAAGTGACAACGGCACCGAGTTCAAGAACTACACCTTGGATGAGTTTCTTAGTGATGAGGGGATCAAGCATCAATATTCCGCACCTTACACCCCTCAACAAAATGGTGTTGCGGAGAGGAAGAACCGGACGTTGATGGATGCGGCAAGAACCATGATGGCGGAGTTCAAGTCTCCATACAACTTTTGGGCCGAAGCCATCAACACTGCGTGTCATGCATCCAATCGGCTCTACCTCCGCAAGGGCTTGAACAAGACTCCATATGAGATACTCACCGGTAACAAGCCCAACCTTAAGTACTTTCGGGTGTTCGGGTGTAAGTGTTTCATTCTCAAGAAAGGTGTTCGGTTGTCTAAATTTGAGGCTAGAGCTTATGAGGGCATATTTGTTGGTTATGCTACAAACTCTCGTGCTTACCGTGTCCTCAATAAATCCACGAGACTTATTGAGGAGACGTGTAACGTGGAGTTTGATGAGAATAATGGCTCCCAAGTGGAGCAAAGTGGCACTTGTGATGTAGGTGATGAAATTCCTCCTCAAGCCATAATAAGAATGGGGGTTGGTTTTATCCTACCCATTGAGGAACCCCTTGTGGCCGAAGGAGAAGGATAATGATCCACTCAAGTGGAGCCATCACCAACCCAAGGCCCACACGCTTCCGAAGAACAAAGTGAAGGCCCTCATCCTCGTGAACAAGACCAAGGGCAAGATCATGCTCAAGACGGTGTTGACACACCAAGTGATTCCCAACGTCAAGTTCTCTCCTCCGAGCAAGTTCAAGTTCAAGAACAAGCTCCAGACGTCGCTCAAGATGATCAAGTGACCGCTCCTCAACTCACCACCGAGGAGGAATTGGAGCGTCGTGCCACCAAGATTGCTTCCAAGCTCTCCACCAAGGGTCATCTCATGAAGAATGTACTTGGAAGCATTCAAAAGGGGGTAAGCACTCGTAGACAATTGGCAAACTATTATGAACATCACGCGTTTGTCTCTTGTGTTGAACCCCAAAAGGTATATGAAGCACTCGAAGATCCGGATTGGCTTAATGCCATGCATGAAGAACTCAACAACTTCGAGTACAACAAGGTGTGGAGATTGGTGCCAAGGCTGACGGGGAACCACAATGTCATTGGAACCAAGTGGATATTTAAGAACAAGCAAGATGCTCATGGTACCATCATTCGCAACAAGGCAAGATTGGTGGCACAAGGCTACTCCCAAGTCGAGGGTATCGACTACGGTGAAACCTTTGCTCCCGTTGCTCGCCTTGAATCCATTCGGTTGTTGATTGCTTATGCTTCTCATCATAACTTTAAGTTGCAAAAAATGGATGTGAAGAGTGCTTTTCTTAATGGTCCTATTAATGAGTTGGTCTATGTCAAGCAACCCCCCGGGTTCGAGGATCCCTACTTTCCCGATCATGTGTATCAGCTTGATAAGGCACTCTATGGGCTTAAACAAGCCCCACGTGCGTGGTATGATCACCTTACTGAGTTTTTACAAGATCGTGGGTTTGAAGTTGGGCTAATCGACCCCACTCTTTTTACTAAGAAAGTCAAAGGGGAGTTGTTTGTATGCCAACTATATGTTGATGACATTATCTTTGGTTCCCCTAACAAAGCTTTCAATGAGGAATTTGCCTCTCTCATGACCTATAAGTTCAAGATGTTTTCCATGGGAGAGTTTAAGTTCTTTCTAGGGTTCGAAGTGAAGCAAAGAAGAGAAGGAACCTTCATCAACCAAGCCAAATACACTCAAGACATGCTCAAGAGATTCAAGCTAAGTGATGTCAAGCCGGCTTCCACTCCAATGCCCACCAAGTGCCAACTTGACATAGATCCCAATGGTAAAGCGGCGGATCAAAAGGTATATCACTCCATGATTGGATCCTTGCTTTACCTTTGTGCATCTAGACCGGATATCATGTTGAGTGTGGGAATTTGTGCACGGTTTCAAGCTACACCAAAGGAAAGTCACTATGTGGCGGTCAAGCGAATCTTTCGATATTTGGCTCATGCCCCAAACTTTGGCTTATGGTACCCAAGAGGAGCAAACTTCAAGCTTGTAGGGTAATCGGACTCCGATTGGGCGGGAGACAAAGTGGATAGGAAGTCCACTTCCGTAGGGTGCCAATTCCTTGGTTGCTCTTTGGTGAGTTGGTCTTCCAAAAAGCAAAGTTGTGTGTCTCTCTCGTCCACCGAAGCGGAGTATGTAGCGGCCGGTAGTTGTTGTGCACAACTCTTATGGATGAGGCAAACTTTAAAGGATTACAGTGTCATTTGGGACAAAGTGTTGGGGAACGTAGTAATTTCAAAAAATTTCCTACGCACACGCAAGATCATGGTGATGCATAGCAACGAGAGGGGAGAGTGTTGTCTACGTACCCTCATAGACCGAAGCAGAAGCGTTGACGCAACGTAGAGGAAGTAGTCGTACGTCTTCCTGGTCCAACCGATCCAAGCACCGTTACTCCGGCACCTCCGAGTTCTTGACACACGTACAGCTCGATGACGCACCCCGGGCTCCGATCCAGCAAAGCTTCGGGGAGGAGTTTCGTCAGCACGACGGCGTGTTGACGATCTTGATTTTTAACCGTCGCAGGGCTTCACCTAAGCACCGCTACAATATGATCGAGGTGTAATATCATGGAGGGGGGCACCGCACACGGCTAAGGAACGATCACGAAGATCAACTTGTGTGTCCTAGGGTGCCCCCTGCCCCCGTATATAAAGGAGCCAAGGGGGGTGCGGCTGGCCCTAGTAGGAGGCGCGCAGGAGGAGTCCTACTCCTACCGGGAGTAGGACTCCCCTCCCTTTCCTTGTCCAAGTAGGAGAGGGGGAAGGAAGTGAGAGAGGAGAGGAAGGAAAGGGGGGGCGCCGCCCCTCCCTCCTTGTCCAATTCGGACTAGGGGGAGAGGGGGCACGCGGCCTGCCCTGGCTGCCTTTCCTCTTCTCCACTTTAGGCCCATGAGGCCCATTAACCCCCCGGGGGGTTCCGGTAACCCCCCGGTTCTCTGGTTTTATCCGAAACTTCCCCGGAACACTTCCGGTGTCCGAACATAGCTGTCCAATATATCAATCTTTATGTCTCGACCATTTCGAGACTCCTCGTTATGTCCGTGATCATATCCGGGACTCCGAACAACCTTCGGTACATCAAAATACATAAACTCATAATGAAACTGTCATCGTAACTTTAAGCGTGCAGACCCTACGGTTCGAGAACAATGTAGACATGACCAAGACACGTCTCCGGTCAATAACCAACAGTGGGACCTGGATGCCCATATTGGCTCCTACATATTCTACGAAGATCTTTATCGGTCAGACCGCATAACAACATACGTTGTTCCCTTTGTCATCGGTATGTTACTTGCTCGAGATTCGATCGTCGGTATCCATACCTAGTTCAATCTCGTTATCGGCAAGTCTCTTTACTCGTTTCGTAATACATCATCTCGCAACTAACTCATTAGTTGCAATGCTTGCAAGGCTTAAGTGATGTGCATTACCGAGAGGGCCCAGAGATACCTCTCCGACGATCGGAGTGACAAATCCTAATCTCGAAATACGTCAACCCAACATGTACCTTTGGAGACACCTGTAGAGCACCTTTATAATCACCCAGTTTACGTTGTGATGTTTGGTAGCACACAAAGTGTTCCTCCGGCACACGGGAGTTACATAATCTCATAGTCATAGGAACATGTATAAGTCATGAAGAAAGCAATAGCAACATACTAAACGATGGGTGCTAAGCTAATGGAATGGGTCATGTCAATCAAGATCATTCAACTAATGATGTGATCCCGTTAATCAAATGACAACTCTTTGTCCATGGTTAGGAAACATAATCATCTTTGATTAACGAGCTAGTCAAGTAGAGGCATACTAGTGACACTTTGTTTGTCTATGTATTCACACATGTATTATGTTTCCGGTTAATACAATTCTAGCATGAATAATAAACATTTATCATGATATAAGGAAATAAATAATATCTTTATTATTGCCTTTAGGGCATATTTCCTTCAGTCTCCCACTTGCACTAGAGTCAATAATCTAGATTACACAGTAATGATTCTAACACCCATGGAGCCTTGGTGCTGATCATGTTTTGCTCGTGGAAGAGGCTTAGTCAACGGGTCTGCTACATTCAGATCCGTATGTATCTTGCAAATCTCTATGTCTCCACCTGGACTAGATCCCGGATGGAATTGAAGCGTCTCTTGATGTGCTTGGTTCTTTTGTGAAATATGGATTCCTTTGCCAAGGCAATTGCACCAGTATTGTCACAAAAGATTTTCATTGGACCCGATGCACTAGGTATGACACCTAGATCGGATATGAACTCCTTCATCCGGACTCCTTCGTTTGCTGCTTCCGAAGCAGCTATGTACTCCGCTTCACATGTAGATCCCGCCACGACGCTTTGTTTAGAACTGCACCGACTGACAGCTCCACCGTTTAATGTAAACACGTATCCGGTTTGCGATTTAGAATCGTCCGGATCAGTGTCAAAGCTTGCATCAACGTAACCGTTTACGATGAGCTCTTTGTCACCTCCATATATGAGAAACATATCCTTAGTCCTTTTCAGGTACTTCAGGATGTTCTTGACCGCTGTCCAGTGATCCACTCCTGGATTACTTTGGTACCTCCCTGCTAAACTTATAGCAAGGCACACATCAGGTCTGGTACACAGCATTGCATACATGATAGATCCTATGGCTGAAGCATAGGGAACATCTTTCATTTTCTCTCTATCTTCTGCAGTGGTCGGGCATTGAGTCTGACTCAACTTCACACCTTGTAACACAGGCAAGAACCCTTTCTTTGCTTGATCCATTTTGAACTTCTTCAAAATCTTGTCAAGGTATGTGCTTTGTGAAAGTCCAATTAAGCGTCTTGATCTATCTCTATAGATCTTTATTCCTAATATGTAAGAAGCTTCACCGAGGTCTTTCATTGAAAAATTCTTATTCAAGTATCCCTTTATGCTATCCAGAAATTCTATATCATTTCCAATCAGTAATATGTCATCCACATATAATATCAGAAATGCTACAGAGCTCCCACTCACTTTCTTGTAAATACAGGCTTCTCCGAAAGTCTGTATAAAACCAAATGCTTTGATCACACTATCAAAGCGTTTATTCCAACTCCGAGAGGCTTGCACCAGTCCATAAATGGATCGCTGGAGCTTGCACACTTTGTTAGCTCCCTTTGGATCAACAAAACCTTCCGGTTGCATCATATACAACTCTTCTTCCAGAAATCCATTCAGGAATGCAGTTTTGACATCCATCTGCCAAATTTCATAATCATAAAATGCGGCAATTGCTAACATGATTCGGACAGACTTAAGCATCGCTACGGGTGAGAAGGTCTCATCGTAGTCAACCCCTTGAACTTGTCGAAAACCTTTTGCGACAAGTCGAGCTTTGTAGACAGTAATATTACCGTCAGCGTCAGTCTTCTTCTTGAAGATCCATTTATTCTCAATTGCTTGCCGATCATCACGCAAGTCAACCAAAGTCCATACTTTGTTCTCATACAGGGATCCCATCTCAGATTTCATGGCTTCAAGCCATTTTGCGGAATTTGGGCTCACCATCGCTTCTTCATAGTTCGTAGGTTCATCATGATCTAGTAGCATGATTTCTAGAACAGCTATACCGTACCACTCTGGTGCGGATCTTACTCTGATTGATCTACGAGGCTCAGTAGTAACTTGATCTGAAATTTCATGATCATCATCATTTAATTCCTCACCAATTGGTGTAGGTGTCGCAGAAACCGATTTCTGTGATGAACTACTTTCCAATAAGGGAGCAGGTACAGTTACCTCATCAAGTTCTACTTTCCCCCCACTCACTTCTTTCGAGAGAAACTCCTTCTCTAGAAAGGATCCATTCTTAGCAACGAATATCTTGCCTTCGGATCTGTGATAGAAGGTGTACCCAACAATTTCCTTTGGGTATCCTATGAAGACACATTTCTCCGATTTGGGTTCGAGCTTATCAGGTTGAAGCTTTTTCACATAAGCATCGCAGCCGCAAACTTTAAGAAACGACAACTTTGGTTTCTTGCCAAACCATAGTTCATAAGGTGTCATCTCAACGGATTTTGATGGTGTCCTATTTAACGTGAATGTGGCCGTCTCTAAAGCATAACCCCAAAATGATAGCGGTAAATCAGTAAGAGACATCATGGATCGCACCATATCTAGTAAAGTACGATTACGACGTTCGGACACACCATTACGCTGTGGTGTTCCGGGTGGCGTGAGTTGCGAAACTATTCCGCATTGCTTCAAATGTACACCAAACTCGTAACTCAAATATTCTCCACGATCAGATCATAGAAACTTTATTTTCTTGTTACGATGATTTTCAACTTCACTCTGAAATTCTTTGAACTTTTCAAATGTTTTAAACTTATGTTTCATTAAGTAGATATACCCATATCTGCTTAAGTCATCTGTGAAGGTGAGAAAATAACGATATCCCCCACGAGCCTCAATATTCATCGGACCACATACATCTGTATGTATGATTTCCAACAAATCTGTTGCTCTCTCCATAGTACCGAAGAACGGTGTTTTAGTCATCTTGCCCATGAGGCACGGTTCGCAAGTACCAAGTGATTCATAATCAAGTGGTTCCAAAAGTCCATCAGTATGGAGTTTCTTCATGCGCTTTACACCGATATGACCTAAAAGGCAGTGCCACAAATAAGTTGCACTATCATTATTAACTCTGCATCTTTTGGCTTCAACATTATGAATATGTGTATTACTACTATCGAGATTCATCAAAAATAGACCACTCTTCAAGGGTGCATGACCATAAAAGATATTACTCATATAAATAGAACAGCCATTATTCTCTGATTTAAATGAATAACCGTCTCGCATCAAACAAGATCCAGATATAATGTTCATGCTCAACGCTGGCACCAAATAACAATTATTTAGGTCTAATACTAATCCCAAAGGTAGATGTAGAGGTAGCGTGCCGACCGCGATCACATCGACTTTGGAACCATTTCCCACGCGCATCGTCACCTCGTCCTTTGCCAGTGTTCGCTTAATCCGTAGTCCCTGTTTCGTGTTGCAAAAATTAGCAACAGAACCAGTATCAAATACCCAGGTGCTACTGCGAGCTCTAGTAAGGTACACATCAATAACATGTATATCACATATACCTTTGTTCACCTTGCCATCCTTCTTATCCGCCAAATACTTGGGGCAGTTCCGCTTCCAGTGACCAGTCTGCTTGCAGTAGAAGCACTCAGTTTCAGGCTTAGGTCCAGACTTGGGTTTCTTCTCTTGAGCAGCAACTTGCTTGCTATTCTTCTTGAAGTTCCCCTTCTTCTTCCCTTTGCCCTTTTTCTTGAAACTAGTGGTCTTGTTGACCATCAACACTTGATGCTCCTTTTTGATTTCTACCTCCGCAGCTTTCAGCATTGCGAAGAGCTCAGGAATAGTCTTACTCATCCCTTGCATATTATAGTTCATCACGAAGCTCTTGTAGCTTGGTGGCAGTGATTGGAGAATTCTGTCAATGACGCAATCATCTGGAAGATTAACTCCCATCTTGTAACATCCCAAATTTTCAATTTGGAATGTATACACTAGATCATCATGCATAGCATATTTTCTTGCATTTTGGTTGATCCTAGAAATTTCACGCAACTCAAGGACCTTCGGAGAGAGTTGGAGATTTCGTTATTTTCATATTTGAGAGTTTTCTCGAATTTGAAAAGAGGATCATTTGATTTATTTATTTCATCTTCAATAATTTTTCCGATATCAAAAATATAAGATAGGTAATAATATGACTTTCCCAAAATTGAGGAAAAATGAAGATTTAATAAATAGATCAAATTTTGGTTTTGCCGGAGTTTTATTTGCATTTTATTTGGATAGGGAAAAATGCGCGTTTTCAAAAATTGCATTTTAGGTCCGGAGAAAAGTTCATTTTGTTCGGCTCAGTTTTAGGAGTCGGGGAAAATTTACTTTAGGTTTTTCGGAGTTCGTTTAGTTTCTTTTTCTTTTGTTTTCTGCGCGCGAAAACCAGTTAAAAAAAACTCCCGCCAGGCCAGCCGGGCCAAAGGCCCAGCCAGCCGGCCACCCCAGCCCCGCACGCGCGCCAGCGCTAGGCAGGCGCCAGCCAGGCCGCCGCCTCGCTCTAAGCCGAGTCCGGCTTGGACTCTGGCCAGTTAGCCCCTCCCCTTTCCTTTGTTTCGTTTTTCTTTTTCCTACTCTATTTCTTGTCCCCTACCCCAAGAAACCCCCCCCCCCCCCCCAAATAAATAACCCAACACCCCCCCCCCTAAATCATCAAACCAAACCCCAAGCCCTCCACCGCACCCCACCCCGCGCCCTACACCGCCGCCGCGCCACCCCACACCCGCGCCGCCGCCCCTTGCCCACGTCGCCGCCTCCCAACGCCGCCGCCAGAGCCCCTCGCCGGAGACCTCGCCGGAGGTTGCCCCGCATCTCTTTTCCTCGGATCGTTTTCTTCTAATCGTTCCGATTCTTTTCTTCTCTCCGATTCGTTTTCTTTCCGATTCTTTTCTAAACCGTTCCGGTTTTCTAGATCGGTTTTTCATTCGGTTTTCTTCTCCGAAACCCTAGATCGGATTCGTTTTCTTTTCCGATTTAGTTGCCTTTGGATCGTTCGCCGGACTATTCGTCCTATCGAACGTGATCACCGGATTCTTCTAGGTTAACGAACATCTGTTCGTTTAACCGTTCTTCTTTTTTTTTCTCGTCGGATTTATTCCGCGATCGTGATCTCAGATCCGATCTTCGTTCTAGTCTTTCTTCCCGCTCGTTTATCGGAATCAGGTGATTCAAGCGCCTGGAGTTTCGTTTCGAAACCGCCGTTCCGTCTAATCAACTTGAACAAGCTTTTGCCCCGGTAAAATTTGACCTAGTTTCAACTTGCTAGAACCGAGTTGTTTTCTTCCGCCGTTTGTTTTCCGTTTCTTTGTTCGGTTTGTTCTTTCTTAGCAACCGGAGTTCTTAAATTGAACTTTCTGGTTCGTTCTCTTGTTCGAGTTTTACCTGTGCATTAGATGAGTACTTATTGTATGCTTGTTGTTTGTCTGCGATAGATCACCCGGATTGCGCCGCTTGTTACTTCGAAACCCTAGGTCTCGCGGATCATCAGCAAGGCAAGTAACACTTTGATCATACCTTTTCTACAACCCATGTTTTATTGCATTAGATCAATCCTCTCACATTGCATGATTAGGATCTAATTAAATTGTGGGATGGGAAGTAGATGAGGTAGTACCTATCACCTGTATTATTATGAAACCTTTGGGAGTTACTTCTACGTTTGCTTATTATGCCATGCTATGCTAGTAGACGTGGATTGGGTGAGTGATACCCATGACAGATGTGAGTTGATAACTTTAATGGTTTATCTAAGGTGGAAACCTAACACACATCTGGGTGGATTGAGGCACCTGATGTCTATCAGGACTTGCCTGTTTTTTTTGGACCGCCACCCAGGCTCAAAGGGATCATAAGATCTTTCATGCTAGAAACTTCCGTGTGCAGCCACAAGCCATTATGGGCTCTAGCATAGTTGACTAAGTTGTGCAAACTCTTACAGTGGTGGACTAGCAGATGTAGGGGATGTAGGTGTACCGGTCTACCCGATCGTAAGGTGCTAGCGCCTCTGAAAGACTATGTCTCGGTCATCCGTCTTCTCAAACACCGTGTAGTGCGAGAAACCAAACGGAGGCGATCGAGTCTTGTGGGGAAAAGTGTGCAAACCTCTGCAGAGTGTACAAACTAATCATGATTAGCCGTGTCCCTGGTTATGGACAACTTGAGTATCTAGTACTTGAATATCATGTGAATCTCAACATGTTACTTCTAATAAATGTTGTTGGGTTTTTAATTATTTTTAATTGGGATTGAGAATGCTGTCAACCATTCTCAATGTTTCACAACCACCATGATAGTTAAATAAACTTATTCCTTTGCAGTAGGGAAAAACTGGCTTTACGCAAAACTGTAACCATAGAGCTTTCCACCAGCCATATATGCATATAGTATAGTTGTTTCATTCCATTACTCTCTATGTGTTACATTGCCAGCATATTCCATGTGCTGACCCGTTTTCGGGCTGCAACTTCTCATGTTGCAGACTTTTCAGATGATGAGTAAGGTGCTTTTAGGTCGTGGTTCTATACTCAGTGATGCCGCTGGAGTTGATGGACCCATTTATCTTCCAAGTCTTCCGCTGTTATCGACACTAGATGGCCTTAAGACATATTTATTATAATAAGTTCTCTCTGAGATAACGATGTAATAAGTGTGTGATTGCCACTCTGGTATAAATCCTTCGATGTACTGTGTGGTGTCAGCATTACTGATCCAGGGATGACACCCGAGCACAGTAGACTTGATCCATTCGGGTCGGGTCGCCACACATCTAAATCAAGTGATTATTATACCCAGACATTTTGAGTATATGCTCACTGACAGAACTATTCTCCTCCATCTTGCAGCTATAGAACTTATTGGAGACTTCATATCTCTCAATCCGGGCATTTGCTTGAAATATTAACTTCAACTCCTGGAACATCTCATATGCTCCATGACGTTCAAAACGTCGTTGAAGTCCCGATTCTAAGCCGTAAAGCATGGCACACTGAACTATCGAGTAGTCATCAGCTTTGCTCTGCTAGACGTTCATAACATCTGGTGTTGCTCCAGCAGCAGGCCTGGCACCCAGCGGTGCTTCCAGGACGTAAATTCAACGGAACAACAGCACGGGCCATCTATCTACAATCAAACATACATAAGCAAGATACTATCAGGTACTAACTTCATCATAAATTTAAGTTTAATTAATCATATTACTTAAGAACTCCCACTTAGATAGACATCTCTCTAATCCTCTAAGTGATCACGTGATCCAGATCAACTAAACCATAACCGATCATCACGTGAAATGGATTAGTTTTCAATGGTGAACATCATTATGTTGATCATATCTACTATATGATTCACGCTCGACCTTTTGGTCTCCGTGTTCCGAGGCCATATCTGCATATGCTAGGCTCGTCAAGTTTAACCTGAGTATTCTGCGTGTGCAAAACTGGCTTGCACCCGTTGTAGATGGATGTAGAGCTTATCACACCCGATCATCACGTGGTGTCTGGGCACGACGAACTTTGGCAACGGTGCATACTCAGGGAGAACACTTCTTGATAATTTAGTGAGAGATCATCTTATAATGCTACCGTCAATCAAAGCAAGATAAGATGCATAAAAGATAAACATCACATGCAATCAATATAAGTGATATGATATGGCCATCATCATCTTGTGCTTGTGATCTCCATCTCCGAAGCACCATCATGATCACCATTGTCACCGGCGCGACACCTTGATCTCCATCGTAGCATCGTTGTCGTCTCGCCAATCTTATGCTTCTACGACTACCGCTACCGCTTAGTGATAAAGTAAAGCATTACAGGGCGATTGCATTGCATACAATAAAGCGACAACCATATGGCTCCTGCCAGTTGCCGATAACTCAGTTACAAAACATGATCATCTCATACAATAAAATTTAGCATCATGTCTTGACCATATCATATCACAACATGCCCTGCAAAAACAAGTTAGACGTCCTCTACTTTGTTTGTTGCAAGTTTTACGTGGCTGCTACGGGCTTAAGCAAGAACCAATCTTACCTACGCATCAAAACCACAACGATAGTTTGTCAAGTTGATGCCGTTTTAACCTTCGCAAGGACCGGGCGTAGCCACACTCGGTTCAACTAAAGTTGGAGAAACTGACACCCGCCAGCCACCTGTGTGCAAAGCACGGCGGTAGAACCAGTCTCGCGTAAGCGTACGCGTAATGTCGGTCCGGGCCGCTTCATCCAACAATACCGCTGAACCAAAGTATAACATGCTGGTAGGCAGTATGACTTATATCGCCCACAACTCACTTGTGTTCTGCTCGTGCATATAACATCAAACCATAAAACCTAGGCTCGGATGCCACTGTTGGGGAACGTAGTAATTTCAAAAAAATTCCTACGCACACGCAAGATCATGGTGATGCATAGCAACGAGAGGGGAGAGTGTTGTCTACGTACCCTCGTAGACCGAAGCGGAAGCATTGACGCAACGTAGAGGAAGTAGTCATACGTCTTCCCGGTCCAACCGATCCAAGCACCGTTACTCCGGCACCTCCGAGTTCTTGACACACGTACATCTTGATGACGCACCCCGGGCTCCGATCCAGCAAAGCTTCGGGGAGGAGTTTCGTCAGCACGACGGCGTGGTGACGATCTTGATTTTTAACCGTCGCAGGGCTTCACCTAAGCACCGCTACAATATGATCGAGGTGTAATATCATGGAGGGGGGCACCGCACACGGCTAAGGAACGATCACGAAGATCAACTTGTGTGTCCTAGGGTGCCCCCTGCCCCCGTATATAAAGGAGCCAAGGGGGGTGCGGCTGGCCCTAGTAGGAGGCGCGCAGGAGGAGTCCTACTCCTACCGGGAGTAGGACTCCCCTCCCTTTCCTTGTCCAAGTAGGAGAGGGGGAAGGAAGGGAGAGAGGAGAGGAAGGAAAGGGGGGGCGCCGCCCCTCCCTCCTTGTCCAATTCGGACTAGGGGGAGAGGGGGCACGCGGCCTGCCCTGGCTGCCTTTCCTCTTCTCCACTTTAGGCCCATGAGGCCCATTAACCCCCCGGGGGGTTCCGGTAACCCCCCGGTTCTCTGGTTTTATCCGAAACTTCCCCGGAACACTTCCGGTGTCCGAACATAGCTGTCCAATATATCAATCTTTATGTCTCGACCATTTCGAGACTCCTCGTTATGTCCGTGATCATATCCGGGACTCCGAACAACCTTCGGTACATCAAAATACATAAACTCATAATGAAACTGTCATCGTAACTTTAAGCGTGCAGACCCTACGGTTCGAGAACAATGTAGACATGACCAAGACACGTCTCCGGTCAATAACCAACAGTGGGACCTGGATGCCCATATTGGCTCCTACATATTCTACGAAGATCTTTATCGGTCAGACCGCATAACAACATACGTTGTTCCCTTTGTCATCGGTATGTTACTTGCTCGAGATTCGATCGTCGGTATCCAATACCTAGTTCAATCTCGTTATCGGCAAGTCTCTTTACTCGTTTCGTAATACATCATCTCGCAACTAACTCATTAGTTGCAATGCTTGCAAGGCTTAAGTGATGTGCATTACCGAGAGGGCCCAGAGATACCTCTCCGACGATCGGAGTGACAAATCCTAATCTCGAAATACGTCAACCCAACATGTACCTTTGGAGACACCTGTAGAGCACCTTTATAATCACCCAGTTACGTTGTGATGTTTGGTAGCACACAAAGTGTTCCTCCGGCACACGGGAGTTACATAATCTCATAGTCATAGGAACATGTATAAGTCATGAAGAAAGCAATAGCAACATACTAAACGATCGGGTGCTAAGCTAATGGAATGGGTCATGTCAATCAGATCATTCAACTAATGATGTGATCCCGTTAATCAAATGACAACTCTTTGTCCATGGTTAGGAAACATAATCATCTTTGATTAACGAGCTAGTCAAGTAGAGGCATACTAGTGACACTTTGTTTGTCTATGTATTCACACATGTATTATGTTTCCGGTTAATACAATTCTAACATGAATAATAAACATTTATCATGATATAAGGAAATAAATAATATCTTTATTATTGCCTCTAGGGCATATTTCCTTCACAAAGTGCCTCTTTCATGTGACAATGAAAGTGCCATCAAGATTTCTCTCAACCCGGTGCAACACTTCAAGACGAAGCATATTGAGATTCGGTATCACTTCATCCGGGATCACATTAGGCGATGGGAGATCGAGCTCAACTACGTCAACACTCATGATAACCTTGCAAATATTTTCACGAAGCCGTTGGATGAAGCAAGATTTCGCGAGTTAAGGCATGAGCTAAATATCATTGATTCGAGCAATGTTGCTTGAACCCTTGCACACCCCACCACACTCAACTTGTTGTCCTGTTTAGATGTAGGCATGTACATAGGGGGAGTGCTGCTCTCTCAATGAACTCTCCCTCCCCCCATTATGCATAAATTGATCAAATCTTTCACATTAGCCATTTTTGATGGTACTTGTGCTTCAAAGACGAGTTTTGGTCATGGGCCCAAGGATAATTCTTCGCGGTGCCATACCAATTGACTCAAACATAGGTGGCTCCGGCCACCTCCCTCTCTTTTTGGAGAGGTGGTGTCTCGTGGTCATCTCTTGTTGTCGTTTTGCCCCTTCTTCTCTTCGTGTTTTAGCTTTTTGTGGTGTCCTGCTTGTTTGAAGTTTCCTTGCGAAGACCTCTCTTTTCTTGTGTTTGGAAACTGCTTCTTCTTGAGCCCACGGTACTACCGCGGTGAGCCACGGTACTACCGCGCATGGAGTGCATGGTACTACCGCACCTAGCGCGGCAGTAATTTTTTACTACCGCCTGGGAGAGCGGTACTACTGCTCAGGTGCGGTACTTCCGCCGAGCGGTACTACCGCGATGAAGCGCGGTACTACCGCACTGACGAGTGGGTGGGGGTTATGACTCGGGCAGGGTAGTTCCAACTCCCCATACCCATTCACTTGTCTCTCTCCCCACCGCCTCTATCTCTCTCGCTCAAGAACGGTGCTGGAGGTCCTCACCGGATCTCCGTCTCCGGCCACTCTCCTCGGATTCTGACCGGTGGGATCATTCCCCATCGCTTCCTCTTGCCATGGACCAAGGTTTCTCCCCAAAATCCCTCTCTTTCTTGGTTGTTCTTTCGCTTCTAGGTTTTCAGGGAGATGCTTGTGTTCTTGAGATTTTAGGCCAAGTCTTTGCAAGAGAAGGTTGTAGGAGAGTAGTGTTGCGTAGAAATTATACTTGATATATTGTCCCATGGTAGATTTGATCAACCGTAGTTCCGCCGTAGTTTCGCACGTCTTCTCAGATTCAAAAGTAGGTTCGGATCTGACGCGGTGCGGTACTACCATGCTACTGGTGCGGTACTACCGCCCATTTGGTGCGGTACTACCGCACGTTCTGTGGCACTAAGGTCTTACTACCGCTCCAAGCCACGGTACTACCATATCCTCACACGGTACTACCGCGACTAGGAGCGGTACTAAAATTTTAGTACCGCAAGACCAGGCGGCACTACCGTTGTTGTCCCATCTTCCTCGTGGCAGTTATCCCGTATTATTTCTACTTGTTTCCCTTGCTTTGCCGTGGTCTTTGCATTGATTCTTCTCGCTCTTTGTGTGTGCTTTCTCTTGTGTCTTAGGTGGTGTCTCTCGTCGTTCCAATCCCAGTCATGACACTGGCTCCAAGCGACTGTGCAATCCTCAAGATGAAGCATCAGAGGGCTCCAATGCCCCCAAGCGCAATGTCGAGACCACTGCCAGCAAGCAAAAGGAACCTGCTAAGGGCATGGACGAGATTCCACTCAATGAGTACATCGAACGCCGGAAGATCAACCCTTATGTGAATGCTCGTGCTATCCTCAGAGGCACTGAGTTGTTTTGGACCAAGCAGCAGGCTCTCATTTATCTGGATGTAATCAAGAACAAGCAAAACACCTACGTGGATGTCAAGTGGATAGACATGAATCACATGAGGAAGGACAAGTTTCGTGACTACTTTGGAGAAGCTCTGGATTTGGTGGAGCAGTTCGGTATTGAACATGTGATCTCTTTCCACCTTGACTATGATCCTGAGCTTATCTGTCAGTTCTTTGCCTCAGTTCACTTTCACCCCGGGGATGAGCGGAGGATGACCTGGATGACCAATGGCCGTCAGTTGTCTACTACCTGGAAGGAGTTCATGGGTTTGCTCCACGTTCTTGATGACGGGCTTCACACACCCGTTGGTGTTCGCCCCCACGCCAACTCTGAGTCTGCTAACAAGAACAAGCTTCAGCCGTACTATGTTGAGAAGGTGCTTCCCAGTGGCAAGTCGACTTGGGTGCTGAACTCTTTTCTGGATATCATGCATCGCATCTTCCGTAACACTCTGTTCCCTCGCATTGGCGACAAGGACAAGGTTCATTCCTATCTGGTGGACATGATGCTCCTGTGCACGGAGGCACGTACGTCTCAGACTCAGCCACCTGATGTCTCACACATCATGTGGTGTGAGCTTCGGTTTGCGGTGTACACCCGCAAGGTACCTATCTATGGACCATACCTGTTTTTGTTGATCTCCACGACTTGGGAGAAGATGTACCCTGGTGATGAGTTCCTTGCTCCAGACTGGATTCGGCATGAGTCCATCAGTCTTCGCGTCAAGCCCAACTGGGCCAACACTACTACTCGTGTTGAGGCATCTGTTGCTAGGAGGGCTGTTGGTGAGGAGGAGGCTGGTGCAGAGGATGTTGCTGAGGACCGTGCTGCTAGGTCTTCCCAACCTTCCTCTGAGCCGTCGTGGGCCAAGAAGTTGAAGGACAAGATGAAGACTCTCTTCTGCGTGCAGGCGAAGGGGCAGTACAGGACTCACGTGGCATCCAAGGAGAGTCACTGCCGCGACAAGAAGGTCATGAGGCTCTTTGGAGAGGATGTCTCTGGCGGTTCTGAGGATGCCATCACGCCAGAGGCTGCATGGATGGCGAAGCAGGGTTTCAAGTGGACTAGTTCTGAGGAGGACATCAAGGAGACCGTCCCCGCCGTCGAGTCTGGCGAGGAGCACGAGGAGCATTGGGATGATTTCTTTGCCTGAGCCACCCCTTGTGTGTAGGTGTCCTCTCTGCCTTTTTGGTGTCTCGATGCCAAAGGGGGAGAGAGTGTAGGGATTTGCGTGCTTGCGAGTCATGTTGTCTTTGATGTTTGCTTTGTCATTTGATTTGGTTTAGTTTGCGCCTTTGAGACTTATCCTTCATATGGTTTAAGACATATGCACTCTTTTCTATCCTAGTGAGCTTATGACTGTGCTACTTGTTATGCTCGAAGTTGCTATCTTGTCTAGTGTTAGCCTTACTTTTGCAAGATATGCCTTGTCTCTATAATATAGGGGGAGCTTTGATCTTAGTATGTGTGCCGTGCAGTCCAGAGCACCCATCTAGTTAGCACACATCTAGGGGGAGCCCGTCTATATTCTAGAGAGGAGGGGTTTGCGTTTGCTTATCCTTATTTCCTCTGTGCAAATCCCGTATTGTCATCAATCCACCAAAAAGGGGGAGATTGTAAGGGCATATTTATCCCTAAGGTGTTTTGGTGATTGAAGATAATGCTTTTGCAGACTAATCGTGTGCCTTGCGTTTCCCAGACGTTTCATCGCTAGGCACAAGACATTTTGGTGCCCCTCGAAGACTGTTGAAGACGGCGTCTTTTCTATGTTTCTTTTTGGTGGATTTGAGTCGTAGGAAAGCCGTACTATCAAGAGGGGGTCCGCGTCGGAAAGGTTTGGGTGGAATCATCACGTACATGTTTTCTTCCTTATCCCCTCCTTTCCCCTGCACTTTGGAGCATCCTCCATTGATCCTCTTTTCCTTGTCCTGGCTGTTGTTGGTGGGCTTGCAGTAGTACTACTCCTCGTTGAGCGGTAGTACCACAGGCACCCGCGGTAGTACCGCACTTCGGCGAGGTAGTACCACAGGTGCCCACGGTAGTACCGCTCCTCTGGAGCCGCAGTACCGTGGCCCCCAGGCCAAGTACCGCTCCTTCGCGGTAGTAGGGGTGGATGTAATTTTTTACATCCGCGCCACTGCGGTAGTACCGCATCCCTTGCGCGGTAGTACCGTGCGTGACCTAGCTCAGTTGCCTGGCAGTAGTACTGCTCCTCTGCGGTAGTACTGTGTCCGATTTTTGCTTCTTCCATTTACCAGCGGAAGTAGGCACGGATGTTTACTTATCCGCACTCTTCTCAGGCTAGGGGTTTCCTGCCTTGCGGTAGTACCGCAAGGGGGAGAGGTAGTACCGTGCCCGCGGCAGTACCGCCCTCAGCCCTTGTGCTACAGGTCTGCCCTAGCTACTGCTGGTGCTGCGGTAGTACCGCGGGTCCTCACGGTAGTACCGCGTGGCCTTGCGGTAGTACCGCTTGTCAGCAAGCGGAAGTACCACGTGGCCCTGCGGTAGTACCGCTGGTCTGGGGCGGTAGTACCGCTGGTCGCGGGCTGGTAGGTGGATAACGGTTGGATATTTGTCCTAAGCTATAAAAGGTGTGTCTTCTTCCTCTAGTTGACCACCTCTTCCAACCCTAAGCTCCATTGTTGCTCCAAGCTCCATTTTCGCCCGATCTCACTCCCTAGCCAATCAAACTTGTTGATTTGCTCGGGTGTGGTTGAGAAGGCCCCGATCTACACTTCCACCAAGAGAAATTTGATTCCCCCCACTAATCCCCTTGCGGATCTTGTTACTCTTGGGTGTTTGAGCACCCTAGTCGGTCGAGGTCACCACGGAGCCATAGTCCATTGTGGTGAAGCTTTGTGGTGTCATTGGGAGCCTCCAATTGAGTTGTGGAGATTGCCCCAACCTTGTTCGTAAAGGTTCGGTCGCCGCCTCCAAGGGCACCAATAGTGGAATCACGGCATCTCGCATTGTGTGAGGGCGTGAGGAGAATATGGTGGCCCTAGTGGCTTCTTGGGGAGCATTGTGCCTCCACACCGCTCCAACGGAGACGTACTTCCCCTCGAAGGGAAGGAACTTCGGTAACACATCCTCGTCTCCACCGGCTCCACTCTTGGTTATCTTGTGCCTTTACTTGTGCAAGCTTATTTGTGATATATCTCTTGTTTGCTTGTGTTCCTATCTTTGTTGCATCATATAGGTTGCTCACCTAGTTGCATATCTAGACAACCTACTTTGATGCAAAGTTTAAATTGTTAAAGAAAACCTAAAAATTGTTAGTTGCCTATTCACCCCCCCTCTAGTCAACCATATCGATCCTTTCACCCTAGATGTCTAGACTGTATGATTTGTCTTAGCCTCTACCGACCAAACCCTCTGGTTTATATAGACACCGGAGGGGCCTAGGGTTGTACATAGTCGGTTTACAGAGAAAGGATTCACATCCGGACGCCAAGCTTGCCATCCACACAAAGGAGAGTCCCATCCTGACATGGGGAAGGCCTTCTATCTTGTATCTTCACGGCCCATCAGTCCGGCCCATGGCAGATAGGACAGATCCCCGAGGACCCCATAATCCAAGACTCCCTCAGTAGCCCCTGAACTAGGCTTCAATGACGATGTGTCCGGCGCACATATTGTCTTCGGCATTGCATGGCGGGTTCCTCCTCCGAATACTCCAAAGCTGTTGAACTATATCCGGCTCTGCATAACAGTTACAACCCTGAGCCACAAGGGCAAAATACTTAAACAAAATAAGTCATGTCTACTGACAGCCTTTTCCGGCGAGACGTTACGTCTGGCCTTATTATTATTTTGAACCGTTTTGTGGCCTCCCGCTTCGCGTTTCAAGGCACGGTCTTCATAGACACGTCTTGTCAAAGCAGAGATCGTGTCCCCTTATTGCAGGATTCCCATCAATACGTGTTTGGGTAATCCAACCGTGTCGTTCGCATGATCCCTTGGGAACAGGCAAGTTTTAAGGCTCATGGGGAGGCGCTTGATATTCACTGCCTTTATAACATGATAAGGATCCATCTTTTTACCTCACGCCTTCTTCTTCCTCAACCCTTCCATCCTCGAGCTCCAACGCCCAAGTTCCGATCCTTTCCATCGCCACCAAACACTCCAGCCATGTCCGGATCTGGCTCACACGGCAAGTGGATGGATTCCTCCATCACAGAGAGGAACGTCAAGGAACTCCGGGAAGCAGGGTACTTAGCCGCAGACATCACCTACCGGCTCCCTGCCAAAAAGCAGATGATACGTCTCCAACGTATCTATAATTTTTGATTGTTCCATGCTATTATATTATCAATCTTGAATGTTTTATAATCATTTTATAGTCATTTTATATCATTTTTTGGTACTAACCTATTGACATAGTGCCAAGTGCCAGTTCCTGTTCTTCTGTGTTTTTTACATCGCAAAAAAATCAATATCAGACGGAGTCCAAATGCCACGAAACTTTACGGAGATTTTTTATGGACCAGAAGGAACAGGCGCGCCCTGGTGGGTTGTGCCCACCTCGGGCGCCCCCCGGACCGCCTCTTTGCTCTATAAATACCCCAATAATTTCAGAACCCTAGGGGAGTCGACGAAATATTCATCCAGCCGCCGCAGAGTACAGAACCACCAGATCCAATCTGGAAACCATCTCGGATGGGGTTCACCACCTCCATTGGTGCCTCTCTGATGATGCGTGAGTAGGTCTTTGTAGACCTTCGGGTCCGTAGTTAGTATGTAGATGGCTTCATCTCTCTCTCTTGATTCTCAATACAATGGTCTCTTGGAGATCCATATGATGTAACTCTATTTGCGGTGTGTTTGTTGGGATCCGATGAACTTCGAGTTTATGATCAGATCTATCTTTTTATATCCATGAAAGTATTTGAGTTTATTTGATCTCTTTTATGCATGATTGCTTATAGCCTCTTATTTCTTCTTTGATATTTGGGTTTTGTTTGGCCAACTTGATCTATTTATCTTGCAATGGGAAGAGGTGCTTTGTAGTGGGTTCGATCTTACGGTGCTTGATCCCAGTGACAGAAGGGGAACCGACACGTATGTATCCTTGCTACTAAGGATAAAACGATGGGGTCTATCTCTACATAGATATATCTTGTCTACAACATGTCATTGTTCTTATTGCATTACTCCGTTTCTCCATGAACTTAATACACTAGCTGCATGCTGGATAGCGGTCGATGTGTGGAGTAATAGTAGTAGATGCAGGCAAGAGTCGGTCTACTATTCTTGGACATGATGTGTCGGGGATATACCCCACGGTATGACCCGGCCAGAAATCTGACCCGGATGGACTTGGCGGTTTACTTGAGACCCGGCTGACACTTGGCGATTCATTGGCGACCCGCCCTGACATGGCGGTTTACAAGCAACCCGCCGGAACATTATGACTCACTGGTGACCCGGCGGGCGGGTCAGATGGATGACAAGGCCCAAGGCCCAGAAGGCTGGTTCATGTTAATGGTGGGACGGTTTATGAGGAAAGCACAAGGAATATTACCCTACAAAGCATTGTTGAGGAAATCATTAACTGGTAGCTGCTCGGTGGGCTGATGAGTAGGGGATTAATAGGCTAATCGGCAAGTTAATCGGACATTTAATCAATTAATCGGATGATTTATCGGGTAATCGGCTACTCGGGGACCCTATGAGTAGGGATTAATCGGCAAGTTAACTGGTTAATCGGATGAATTCTTGAACAGGGCTACAAAGGAAGCAAGACTAGGACTCCACTTGTAATAGAGTAATCCTAATCCAAGTAGGACTAGTCATGTAAACCGCCCCTTCAACATATATAAGGAGGGGTAGGGCTCCCCAAAGTGGGAGAAGAAACAAGAAACAATCTCTAGGGATAGACATAACTAGGAGAGCCGGTTTACGGCGACTCCCTCATGAGCATAATGAGACCTAGCCACAAATATCATGTAGGGATATTCCGGATGATGTTTCCTAGGGTCAAAGCTGTCTAAATCCTTGTCTTATGTTGCGTCTCATGATTCCGCTCAACCCCTCTCAAGCTACTACATAGATGCGCTGGCCTCACGACTAAGTCCTCACACCAGGACATCTGCCGTGACAATTCCACGACATGATGCCTATATAATGATCATTGCCTGGATATCATCATAATTATTTGAAGTTCTATCAATTGCCCAACAGTAATTTGTTCACCCACCGCTTTGCTATTTTTCTCGAGAGAAGCCACTAGTGAAACCTATGGCCCCCGGGTCTTCTTCCTCATATTATTTGCCTTGGCGATCTATTTTTATTTGCTTTTATTTTCAGATCTATCAATCTAAAAACCCAAAAATACCTTGCTGCAATTTATTTTATTTGGCGTTCGATCTATCAATATTTAGAACCTTTTTCCTGTCATGCATCAATTTCTGGCACCGTTACCCGAAAGGGATTGACAACCCCTTTAACACGTCGGGTTCTGAGGATTTGTTATCTGTGTGCAGGGGCTATTTACGTTGTGTTGCTTGGTTCTCCTACTGGTTCGATAACCTTGGTTTCATATCTGAGGGAAATACCTATCGCCGTTGTGCTGCATCATTCCTTCCTCTTTGGGGAAATACCGACGTAGCTTCAAGTGACATCAAAAGGAATTTCTGGCACCGTTGCCGGGGAGGATCTTCAACATATACCAGGTTTCTAATGACAAATCTCATCTCCTTGCAATTTACATTATTTGCCATTTTTCTCTCGTTTTCCTCTCCCCCACTTCACAAAAATTTGTCGTTTTATTCACCTCTCTTTACCGTTCACCGTTTTCTTGTCAGATCTATCCTTTGTTTGCAATCATGAGTGATTTCGGTATGGCACTAATAGATGATGGCCTTACTCCTAAGATTGGACGTACGGGCAATCTAGATGCTAAAACTTTTATCTTGGGGCAAGGGAACGTTATGGGAAAATAACATATCCAAGAATTTTTGAATTGTGTTGGGAAGCTTAGTCTTGATGATGCTCCTATACTTAGAACTACTAGATCTTATGCGGATGCTATTTCAGCACTAGTTCTGAAACTTGAAAGTAAATTTATTCGTACCCATCCTACCTTGCAAAGATTGTTTTTGAGCTCCCCGTTATAAAGAATCCTAGAGCTAAAAAGTTAGCCACTCTTATTCTTATGGATGAGTTTGACTACATAATACAGGAAGCTAGGGAAATCTTTGATTTTTATGGTATGAATCATGAAAAACCTGTGATAGATGAAATTCTTTACAATAGTGACTATGATTTAAGACATTTGCTTGGGGACAATAAAATCTTTAATGAGAATCTTAAAAAGGAAGTCCCAGTTCTAGATATAATCCAACAAGTTTTCAATAATGTTAATTAACATTACTCTTGGATTGTTGCGGGAAATCAAAAGGGGTATGATGAAAACCAACTTAGGATTGCAAAGGCCTCTATGGATAACATGTTTTATGTTGTGTTTACAAAGCCTCGTGATGAAACTACCTCTAAGAAAGTCGAGAAGAAATACGAAAATACTTAGATCCTTGCTTTATGCCTAGCTAAGGGCATAAAACTATAGCGCTTGTTGGGAGGCAACCCAATGAATAAATTTTATTTTTGCTTTTTGCTTCCTGTTTTTGTGTGTTTACACAATTATGCTAATGTTATGATTGTGTTTTTTATGTTTTAATTAGTGTTTGTGCCAAGTAAAGCCTTTAGGATCTTCTTAGGTGATAGTTGTTTGATCTTGCTGAAAAACAGAAACTTTTAGGCTGACGAAATTAATTTTCCTTTTTTACCAAAGAGGGATAAAATACCCATTCCACTTGCAGTAGATTAACATAAAATTTTGTCAGGTTTTCCTAAGTTTTCAGATTTTTTTGGAGTTCCAAAAGTATTCGAAATAGTCAGATTGCTACAGACTGTTCTGTTTTGACAGATTCTATTTTCTTTGTGTTGTGTGCTTATTCTTGATGGCTCTATGATTCTCTTTGATGAGTTTTTGCCATAGAAAAGTTGGATTACAGTAGATATAATACAAGAACAAAATATGAATTGGATTGATATAGTACTTATAGTAGTAATTTATTATTCTTATACTAGCGGATCTCATGAAGGTTTTGTTGAGTTTTGTGTGATTGAAGTTTTCAAGTTTTGGGTTATCTTATGATGGATGAAGGAAGGATGGAAGAGCCTAAGCTTGGGGATTCCCCGGCATCACAAGCTATTATCCAAAAATGAGCAACCAACTAAGCTTGGGGATGCCCCCGAGTGGCATCCCCGCTTTCTTCCAACGATCATCGGTATTTTACTCAAAACTATATTTTTATTCATCATATGACATGTGTTTTGCTTGGAGCATCTTTTATGATATGAGTCTTTGCTTGTTTTATTTTGTGTTTTAAGTCATCAATCCTTGCTGGACACACCTATTTGAGAGAGCCAAAATTATGTCATGATTTGTTAGAATTGCTCTCTATGCTTCACTTAAATTATTATGAGCAATGGACTTGCTCTAGTGCTTCACTTATATATTTTTGAGCACGGTGTGCTTTAGTATTTTTGAAGAAATGCCCTCTTGCTTCACTTAGATTTATTTGAGAGTTAGTAAAATTTTCCAAGAAATTCTCTCTTGCTTCACTTAAATTAATTTGAGAGAAAGAAAAATATTATGCTCATGATCTTCACTTATATTTGTTTGAGCTTATGAAAAGCAATACATGAAAATTAGTCCCAAAGTGATAGATATCCAAGAAGGATATAATAAAAACTCTCATGTAGATCATTGGACAAAATAAACTTGATTCTTAGTAATAGTTTTGAGATATGATGTGATATGTGAGTCATCTTAATGAGTAATTATGCTTTAGTAAGAATATTGGTGTTAAGGTTTGTGATTCCCTATGCAAGTACGAAAGTCAATAGTCATGCAATGAAATTATATCCTACTTGTGGTGCATTATTTGGTGTTATTTATGCTTAATGCTTGCTTATGAGATTATCTGTTTCTTAGTTGGTCGCTTCCCAATCTTTTGCTAGCCTTCATTTTGCACTAAGTATGATCACTACTTGTGCATCCAAAAACCTTTAACCCAGTTTTGCCACATGAGTCCACTATATCTACCTATATGCGGTATTATTTTGCCGTTCTAAGCAAATTTGCATGTGCCATCTCTAATTTTAAAATAAATTTCTCTTTTGTGTGTTTGTTTCGCTCGCAGAGCAGTGAGGGGTGGCTAATATTTTCCATGCTAGATGTGTTATTCTCAAGATGAGTGTTTATTCACTTGTCATTGCACGAGAGTAAGGCAAAGGTATTATGGATGCCCAGTCCCAAAATGCAAAAAAATGAATTTACTTTATGTTATCAAATAATAAATTCCTTGAAAAGTGTTGGTATGGAGGGCAACCGTGGATACAGATAGCCATGGAAAGTGAAAGTTATGGTGGAAAAAGGAATAAACTTTATTTTCTGTTTGGGAACAGCCTATGATATATCTATGCATGGAAAGTATTGGGAACTCTAAGTTGTTTTCGTTGGTGGGATGGATACACCTCTCAAAATATTTTTTATCTCTAAGTTTTTTGTTTGAGCTCTGGCACCTCTACAAATCCCTACTTCCCTCTGCGAATGGCCTTTCTTTTACTTTATGCAATTTTTATTTTTGAGTCTCCATCTTCTATTATAAAAGCACCAACTAGGAGGCAATATGATCGTACTTAAGCATTGGGTGTAGCTAATATTTGAGTGTGTTTCATGAATGGATCAATGTTTGAGCATGATGGGCTAGGGATAGCTTATTTTAGCGTTGATATTTTGAAAAGACATGGTTGCTTGTTGATATGCTTGAGTATCTAAATTATCATGTCAAAACTAGACTATCGCTTTGGACAACTAAAAGTCCAATTTTCCATGCTATAAAGAAAAGAATATGATATGACATGATAGGCAACATTGCACATCAAAAATTCTGTTTTTATCACTTACCTACTCGAGGATGAGTAGGAGTTAAGCTTGGGGATGCTGATATGTCTCCAACGTATCTATAATTTTTGATTGTTCCATGCTGTTATATTATCAATCTTGGATGTTTTATAATCATTTTATATCATTTTTTGTACTAACCTATTGACATAGTGCCAAGTGGCAGTTCCTGTTTTTCCATGTTTTTTACATCGCATAAAATCAATATCAGACGGAGTCCAAATGCTATGAAACTTTACGGAGATTTTTTATGGACCAGAAGGAACATGTTGGGCCCTGGTTGCACCTGGGGGCGTCTCGAGGAGGGGACAACCCACCAGGGAGCGCCAGGAGGCCTAGGCGCGCCCTGGTGGGTTGTGCCCACCTCAGGTGCCCCCCGGACCGCCTCTTTGCTCTATAAATACCCCAATATTTCCAGAACCCTAGGGGAGTCGACGAAATATTCATCCAGCCGCCGCACGGTCCAGAACCACCAGATCCCATCTAGACACCATCTTGGATGGGGTTCACCACCTCCATTGGCGCCTCTCCGATGATGCATGAGTAGTTCTTTGTAGACCTTCGGGTCCGTAGTTAGCTGCTAGATGGCTTCATCTCTCTCTCTCTCTTGATTCTCAATACAATGGTCTCTTGGAGATCCGTATGATGTAACTCTTTTTGCGATGTGTTTGTTGGGATCCGATGAACTTCTAGTTTATGATCAGATCTATCTTTTTATATCCATGAAAGTATTTCAGTTTCTTTGATCTCTTTTATGCATGATTGCTTATAGCCTCGTATTTCTTCTCCGATATTTGGGTTTTAATTGGCCAACTTGATCTATTTATCTTGCAATGGGAAGAGGTGCTTTGTAGTGGGTTCGATCTTAAGGTGCTTGATCCCAGTGACAGAAGGGGAACCGACACGTATGTATCATTGCTACTAAGCATAAAACGATGGGGTCTATCTCTACATAGATAGATCTTGTCTACATCATGTTATCGTTCTTATTGCATTACTCCGTTTTTCCATGAACTTAATACACTAGATGCATGCTGGATAGCGGTCGATGTGTGGAGTAATAATAGTATATGCAGGCAGGAGTCGGTCTATTAATCTTGGACGTGATGCCTATATAATGATCATTGCCTGGATATCGTCATAATTATTTGAAGTTCTATCAACTGCCCAACAGTAATTTGTTCACCCACCGCTTTGCTATTTTTCTCGAGAGAAACCACTAGTGAAACCTACGACCCCCTGGTCTTCTTTCTCATATTATTTGCCTTGGTGATCTATTTTTGTTTGCTATCTATCAATCTAAAAACCCAAAAATACCTTGCTGCAATTTATTTTATTTGGTGTTCACCGGCGAGGAAGAGTAGAACATGCGAGACGGACATGCCCACTTGAGACACAATGCCATGCCACCTGCCATGCCCTACTCATCCTCGGAGGAGTCCACGACCTCTTCATCACCGGTGCCGGTGGACCCGAGGTCAATGATGGACATGGACGGTCCGTCGCTGTCCACCTGCCACATGCGACTCCAAAAATTGGACGGCGGCGCATTGGGCGCGCAGCTGGTGGCGTTCTCGTCCTCGACCGCCTGCTCTGCCAATGCTTGTGCGACCGCATCCGCATATGCCTGCATTGGCACTACTTGCAAGCGGCACGTTGAGCTCACACGGCCTCATAGAGCACCTGCTTCTCTGCAACGAAGGTCGGGTTCACCACGACCATGGCGACCACGATCTCCTCACTAGCGCGCTCGCCGTAGATTTTTCCTCCGCCTACCGGTGTTGCTCGAGGAGGAGCGGGTTGTACCCCTGCTCCTTCTACACATGCCGAAACGCCGATATAGGAGACGGCGCATGCGGCTCCTCATCCACCATGGCGGCATAGTGCACCTGCGCCTGCTCCACGGTCAAGCTGGCATGCACCAGCGCCGGCTCTGACGCGGTGTCGTCGTCGGAACCCATCTCCATTGTGGGGTCATCGTCAAAGACCTTGGGGGAGCTGACCGGCATGCCGACCTCAATCTGCCTCGCGTGGCGGCTCTGCCAGGCGGCCACAAGGATGGCAAGCTCGTGCTTCATCTCCGTCGTCAGGCTCTTCCACGGAGCGTTCCCGCTCACGGTCATGGTGGATGTGGTGCAACGGAGGAGTATGTGGAGCGGATGTGTTGTGGTATGGAGTTTAGCCAGGTGTGGCCGCCTTTAAATAGTGGACTCCGATGGGGCCAAACATCCGGATGCGTCAATGCACGGGGCCGAAGTTGGTTCCTCGGCATATGGACGGATGATCATTGAACGGATGTGGTAGATATCAGTCTCGTCCCGTACAGTAAACGTCTATTCGACATTGAACAGGCGCGGACACCGAAGACGCAGTGCAGGCGGCGCTCTCGGCCGACGTGCCACTTCAATGCCGGCGCCAGTGAGAGGTCGCATCCGCTCGTGGGCTGGCATCAATGCGGAGCGGCCGCTCTACAACGACATGAATGCAGGCAGCTGGCGCCAGACGGGAACGCACGCAGGCGAAGAATGAGGGTTTTTGTGGCAATGGTCGTCAGGAATGGGCATAGCAGCGGTTCGGACGCCCGCAAAGCCCCCCCCCCCCCCCCCCCCCCCCCCCCCCCCCCCCCCCCCCCCCCCCCCCCCCCCGCCGCCTCTCTAATTTGCGGGGAAAGTGTGTCCGGATCGATGGCTTCGGGTGTCCGAACCGTGTGGTCCCGACGTATGCGGGCGGTTTCAGGTCAGCGTTGGAGATGACCTTAGCAGATTAGCAGGGATCCAGCTCCTCTGACGTGCCTCGTGGGCTCATATCTGCCGCTAATTCCTGCCCCTTAAACCCATTAAGCGTTGCATGAAGGGCAGCCAACCAGCTATGCCACATGGCGCAAGCTGGTTGGCTGCGGTGAGCAATATTTTGAAAACAAATTAGATGAAGGTGAGTATTAGTTTTAAATTTATTTTTTTATTTTTAGATGGAGGTGAGGACCTCTGATGTTTTTTAAATGAAGGGTTATGTAAAGTGGCGCTCGTTGGTAGGCTTTGGTGGTCATTTGTTTTTCTTTTTTTACTTCTTTTTTTAATGTAGGTGAGGATTTTTTTTTTGAGATTTTTTTTAGACAGAGACGAGGACTTTATGTATTTAAAATGAAATAAAAATATGTTGCACAGTTTTCTCTCAAATGGCGTCACAGGATGGTCCCCACTTCCCAACCACTAGTCCCATCCAACGGCAGCTGAATGCTTGGTCGCAAAACTGATGGATAAGAAAAATCATTAGCTAATCATTATCACTGCCCCCGTCCATTACACTCGCGCGCTTTGTCGCTGATTCAGACGTTTAACAGCAGAAAAGCTGCGAGTGCATACTGAACAAACAGATAGGATTCAGACGTCTAAATGAAAAGGCACAAGTGTATATCGAACAAGCAGAACAAGAAGGGTGCTCTAAATTTACTGATCGGTGCGAAACGCCGGCACTCCTAGTGCGCGGTGAGATCCCACGTCGGAAAAGAATTCCTAGCGCCCTCCTCTCCTAGCGCCGCCGGCACTCCGCCCACGGCGGCCACCAACCTCCACTGACGCTGGTCTCTCCGGCCGCGTCAGCCACTACTATATCAGCACCATCCACTCTCGACCACCTAGAGTTTCATGGCCCTCTCTAATCTGAAGTTTGACCCTGGGCTGGAGTTTGAGGCAAGAATTTGGAAGGATTTTGGTACTCCTAACAAGTTTATGGAGGGGCTCAATCTGCCAAAATTCTTCCTGGTCGTTGAGTTTTCTTTTTCTTTGGGGCAATGATGGCCCTAATTCTATAAATGAGTTTTGGGCATTCAAACTAGAAAAATTAGCAGAATGGACTACGGTTTCTAGGAAGGAGTCCAAATCTTTTCATCTTTTGTTGATGCTGCTCGTTCTCCTCGCTACTTCTATGATTATCCTCATTAGGATGGTCAGTCTTAAATTAATGGGCGCAATTCGGTGTTTCGGAGAATTAAATTTCGGCAAAGGCGGGGTATCCGGCTAGGAAATCCCTATACGACACATTCTGCGTCAAAACAATTGGGACGGCCCATTTAACCGGTTCCATCGTTTTCATCGTTTCCGGTTTTAGGAACGTTCTAGAGTTTCCCAGCCGGTTTATTCTAGTTCTGGAAACTTTCTAGAAGGTTACCTTAACCGGGTTTCCTGTTTTTTTCGTTTATTATTTTTTATTTTTCCCCTTTTTATTTCCTTTTCTTCTTTATTTTTATTTGTTTTCTGTTTGTTTTTTCTTTTATTTTTTTCAAGTTTATTTTTTTAAAGAACATCTTTTCAAAAGTGTTAATTTTATTGAAAAATTCCAGAACTTTATGAACTATTTGTGTTTTAAAAAATTGTTCATAAATTCAAAGAATGTTCGCATTTTTCAAAAATTGCTCGGAAATTCAAAAAAGTGTTCTTTTTTTACAAAATATGTTTGAATATTACTTTTCCAAATTTTCTAAATTTTTCAAAAAATATTCATGTTTTAAAAAATTGTTCATATTTCATTTTTTACAGGAGTTTCAGAAAATGTTCCAGTTTGAAAAAATGTTCACAAGTTTAAAAAAATCGTGTTTTCAAATTTTTTTCAGGAATTTCAAAATATGTTCACATTTTCAAATTTCGATTTGAAATTTTAAAAATGTTCCCGTTTTTAGAAAATTTGTTCATGATTTTCAAAAAAAATTCCTGTTTTTCAAAAAGGTTATAGTTTTCTTTTCCTGAAAAACTGTTCGCAAGTTTGGAAAGTGTTTGATTTTCAAAAGTGTCCTTTTCGAAATTTAGTTCGGGAGGTTAAAAAAAATTGTTTAGAAGTTTGAAAAATGTTCTTATCTTCAAAATTTTGTTCATAAATTTTAAAAAATCTGTATTTTCTTTTAGAAATCTCTAATTTGAAAACATAATATTTTTAAACTTCATTCTGGGTTTCAAAATTCTTCAAAAGTTTGGAAATATTCCTGGTTTTTCAAAAAAAATCACAAATTCAAAAAATGTTCTTGACATTCAAAAAAAGTTTGCCTTTTCCTAATTTTGTTCATAGTTTAAAAAATTGTTCTATTTTCAATTTTTTGTTCAGAAGTTCATTAATGTTCCATCTTTCCTAAAACATTCATTTTTAAAAAAAAGTTATGTTTTCAAATTTGGTCATGAATGTTCCCTTTTTCTAAAATTTGCTCAAGATTGATTTTTTTTACTCTTCCATATAGTGTTAACGTTTTCAAATAATTGTCCAATTTGTAAAATTCGTTCATAAATTTGAATTGTTTTTGTTTCAATAAGTATTCGCTTTTGAAATAAAAATACGTTCAAATTTCCAAATAATATTTAGTTCTGTCACTGCTCACAGCCGTTAAAATCCACGCTGCAATTAGTAGACAACCAAATAGTGTATTCCAGTGGTTATGAACCATTGCGTACTACCACGAGGTGCCGAGTTCGAATCCTCGTTTGTCCATCTGTTTTAGGGATTTTATGGGTTCTAGCTACTTAAATGTCCGCGCTGCTTATTATTGAGGAAAGGTGTTCACCTCAGGTGGCTTGGTTCCCGAAATGACGATGAACGCGTCGCGAGTTCGAACACAACACATAATGCATTATTTTTGCTGATTTTTTTTCCTGCGTTGCGGGGTTGGTTACCTGGGCTGGCCCGTTAGTTCGGCGCCTGCGTGAACCCCCGCCAGTTTGCTGCATAATGCGGCACATAGGAGGTCCCATCCGGGTATTCACATGGAAAAAGGGTCACGTCAGACTAATGGGCCAGGTTCTTCTGCTGCTGACCGCTGGCCTTTCTGTGGTCGTTGTATATGTTTGGGCATTCTCAATCCAGCTGTACTGCAAGGCCTGCAATTGCGGGGCCCATGTTGGCACTAATTATTTTCGGAAATGTTAACTAGCAACCGTTCACCCCTTAAAAAAAGGCGACCCTTCTCCAAGGGACCAATCTCGGCGAACACGCTCTCTTTTCTCAGATTCACTGCACGAATCTTGGCACAGGGATAGGAGACACGCCAGGTGGCTTGGTTCCCGAAATGACGATGAACGTGTCGCGAGTTCGAACACAATGCACAATGCATTATTTTTGCTGATTATTTTTCCTGCGTTGCGGGGTTGGTTACCTGGGCTGGCCCGTTAATTCGGCGCCTGCGTGAACCCCCGCCAGTTTGCTGCATAATGCGGCACGTAGGAGGTCCCGTCCGGGTATTCACATGGAAAAAGGGGCACGTCGGACTAAAAGGGCCGGGTTCTTCTGCTGCTGACCGCTGGCCTTTCTGTGGTCGTTGTATATGTTTGGGCATTCTCAGCCCAGCTGTACTGCAAGGCCTGCAATTGCGGGGCCCATGTTGCCACTAATTGTTTTCAAAAATGTTAACTAGCAACCGCTCTCCCCTCAAAAAAAGGCGACCCTTCTCCAAGGGACCAATCTCGGCGAACACGCTCTCTTTCCTCGGATTCACTGCATGAATCTTGGCGCAGGGATAGGAGACACGCCAGATTTCAAACTCGTTCGATGTGAAACCAAACCCAGCAAAACGTTATCCTATTCAAAACACTAATGTCCACCACACTGCTAGCGATGTGCGACTCCTCCTTGAAGACATGTAAATGAATCCCGGTTCCTTCTCTTTTTTCCCCCTTTTTACTAGATGGCAAAATATGTTTTTTTCTTAGGTGCATGGAAATTTTTCTAAAAAAAATTACATAACATTTTTTATAAATTTTCAAATTTCGTCATATGGCAGTTTTATTATTTGTAACATGACATTTTTATTATTAAGAGGATGACTTTTTTTCCCACATTGAGGGGTTGGTTACCTGGGCTGGCCCATTAGTTCGGCGCCTGTGCGAACCCCCGTCAGTTTGCCGCATAATGCGGCACATAGGAGGTCCCATCCGGGTATTCACATGGAAAAAGGGTCACGTCAGACTAATGGGCTGGTTCTTCTGCTGCTGACCACTGGCCTTTCTGTGGTCGTTGTATATGTTTGGGCATTCTCAGCCCAGCTATACTGCAAGGCCTGCAATTGCGGGGCCCATACTGCCACTAATTGTTTTCGGAAATGTTAACTAGCGACCGCTCACCCCTCAAAAAAAAGGCGACCCTTCTCCAAGGGACCAATCTCGGCGAACACGCTCTCTTTCCTTAGATTCACTGCACGAATCTTGGCGCAGGGATAGGAGACACGCCAGATTTCAGACTCGTTCAATGTGATACCAAACCCATCAAAATGTTATCCTATTCAAAACACTAATGTCCACCGCACTGCTAGCGATGTGCGCCTCCACCTTGAAGACATGTGAATGAATCCCAATTCCTTCTCTTTTTTCCCTTTTTACTAGATGGCAAAATATGTTTTTTTTTCTTAGGTACATGGAATTTTTTCGAAAAAATTACATAACATTTTTTATAATTGTTCAAATTTCATCATATGGCAGTTTTATTATTAGTAACATGACATTTTTATTATTAAGAGGATGACTTTTTTTTCTAATGCTCACAAGTCACGATTGTATTTGTACATTGCAGTTTTATTACTAATAACATGACATTTTTATGATTAGGATTGCAAAATCTCGGTCGACTGAGACTTAAGTCTTAAGTCCATGCTATATTCGTGAGATCTTATGTGGAAATTCGTGCAAAATTTTCTTTCAATTTTTTGCTTTCTTCTTTTTCATATGTTATGTGACTTGACTGAGACTTCGTTAAGTATCAGTCGGCTGATAACGAGGCACATCCTTTTATTATTAAGATGATTGCATTTTTTTATTAAGGGGATGCCAATTTTTTGTCTTTACAAAAATAGTCATGCTTGGACTATAGAAAAATTATTGGGCGTATCTACATAAAACATTTTTCTGTTTAAAGTTGTCATCGGACCAATTTTGTTTTGTTTTACAAATTAGAGCATGTCAATTTTTGTTCTTTTGTATGTTTTTCCTGCTTTTTTTGCATAAGTTTCTTTTTTGGTCAATGACATTTATTTTCTTCAAAAAATGAGTGAATTGGGCCTACCCCGTTTTCCAAACGTGCTTCGTGGGCCACTGGAAGAACTCGATGGTTCGCTGGAACAAGGGATAGCGACCGTCGAAAAAGAACATGATCGTTTGCTCGATCGATGCTCCTGAGGCGAACTAATTCATTTGATGGGAGCCTCCTCCTAATGATTGGTCGCCACTTATTTGGGTTCATTTGTTTTGAAGGATTGTTAGCTAATTTCGAGTGCTAATCAAAAATCTCAAGCGTGGATCAGCCTCCACGTCGCTGGTGGGGCTGCGCACACAGGCGCAACACTTGCCTGGAGGGCCGAAGATACCGATAGGCGGGGCTGACCGGCACTCACGGGCGTGCCCAACACCGTCGAATGATGGTGACCCCGGCGTGTTCTCGGTCCATCCGTCATGGATCGCCAAAACAGGTTGGCCGGGTACGTGTCATCCGGGCGGATCACATGGTGCGGAGAGTTTTGTAGGTTTTATTGGGCCTCTAAGTGTGAAGTTTTGTAGGACAATAATAAATTTTACTTAAGTGAATGACTTAAGATTTATCAATTCGTGGTAGGTGTAAGATGAAGATGGATATCTCTTAAACAATCTTACAATCAAATACAAGAAATTTATTGTGTCCCCAACACACCCAATACAATTGTCAATTGTATAGATGCACTAATTCAACGAAGAGATGGTGATACAAGTGTAATATGGATAGTACAAATAGGTTTTTGTTATCTGAATTAAAAAAAGTAATGTAGCAATAACATAAGTGGATGAAAGTGGTGTCTCAATACTTGGAACCAAGACCTAGAGTTTATACTTTCACTAATTAGTGCAATCTCTCAACATCATTAACATAACTAAACCACATGATAAATCCCTCAAAGTGTAGCAAAGAATCATTCTAAACTTTCTATGTCTATCGGAGAAAGTAGGATGGAATCATGTATTGTCTTTCCAATCAAACTTATGAACCACCCCAAAGTGTCAGAATAGTCCTAGAGATCGTACTATGACAACACCATATGATACATAATGTTCAACATTTATGTCACCTAGAGTACCCAATGTCATCACACGTACCCGCAAATACTAGACATGCATCAAGTAATCTCAAATCCAAAGTATTCAATCCAATATAAAGAAACTTCCAAGAGCAAGACTTAATTCACCACAAAAAGAGATAGAGGGAGATGAATATCATAAGGTTCAACTTTATTAATAAAGCTCATGATACATCAAAATTGAAATCCATCAAGAACATGAGAGATAAAGAGAGATCAAACACATAGCTACTAGTACATACCCTCGACCCCGAGAATAAACTACTCACGCATCACCACATGGAGGCAACAAGCTTGATGAAGACGCCTCTCGTGGTGTCTTCCCCTTCGCCAGAGTGTCGGAAAAGGCCTCCAAATTGGATCATCATGAAACAAGAACTTCGGCGGCGAAAAAATTGTTTGGGGTCTCACTCCGAGGGTTTTGGAATATATGTGAATTAATAGGCCAAAGATCAGGGTTAATGGAGCCACGAGAGGCCCATAAGCCAGGGTGGTGCGCCCTACCCCCAGGGCACTCCCCCTATCTTGTGGCCACCTCGTGGGTCTTATGGTCCTCCCTCGAAGCTACTAGGGTCTCTTATATTTCAGAAAAAATCATCAAAAAGTTTCGTCATGTTTGGACCTTCATAGGTATCAATTTTCTGTAAAACCAAATACAAGCAGAAAACAACTACTGACATTGGGCACTGGATTAATATGTTAACCCATAAAAATAATATAAAAGTGCACCAAAACCATATATAATTGATGTAAATATAGCATGAATACTTCATAAAATTATAGATATCTTGGAGACGTATCACCCTACCTCCACAGAGAATTGTTGGGCGAGATGGACGTGGAGGCCGAGGATGGCGCTATGTCTAAGCACGGGTGGGCCGAGAACCTCGATCTCCTCAGATAGCCGATTGTCAAGTCGGAACAAACAAATATGCCCATGAAGTGACTATAGGCAAATGTGGACAAAATTTGCCGTGGATCACCTCAAGGCCTGACCCAAATGAAAAGAGGCTTTTAAGACCCGAAAACCCACCTCGATCGATTTATCAATCCAGCTAACGCCTACTTGGATAGGCGGGATATGTGTCTTAGCTGGCCAAGAATGGCAGCGTAAGCGACTACACGAGAGATCGTGGTGTAACCTCGTCGAACGTTCACCATGCCACGACAAGAGTTCGAGAAGCCGCTCACCCCAATGTTTTATGGATGAGGTCATGCAGCATCAGTTCTTGGACGGGTTTAGAATCACAAATATCGAGCACTAATAGGATGACATATCCCTCGGTATGGACCGAGGATTTCCTAATTGTCTTCCACATTGCGGGTGGAGACAACATCCACACAGTCAAGTACATGTCGTTCAAGCTAAAAGGTTCGGTCAGGTATTGGCTGAACAGTCTTCCACCTGACTCGAACAACGAGTGGGATGATCTAGAGGACGAGTTTATGACAAATTTTCAAGGCACTTATGTAAAGCCTCCAGATGTCGATGACTTCGCCCATACCGTTTAGAAGTAAGGTGAGTCGGTGCGCAAGTTCTAGATTTACTTCTCGACAAAGAAGAACAGATAGTGGATTGCCCCCACGCTAAAGCCATTGCATCATTCCTCCACAACATTAGTGACGAATGGCTAGCCGGAGAAATCGGGCACGTCAAACCAAGGATAATGGCGGACCCTGCCTAGATAATGACCAAATTATGTGCTAGTGAGGGTAACAGGCTCACAAGCAATGCCAAAACAGCGACCCCGACACTTCCGAGGTGCACGATGAAAATGGTAAACCTTGGTGTAATTGACAGAATAAGCATCGCAATCGGAGCGACAACGACGTGAGGATGGGGAAGTCAATGCTGGATTCGGCAACCAAAGCCAGGGGCGGCAAGAAGTCGTTCCAAGGATGTAAAGGTGGTGGCTCGCAGTTGGACAAGATTTTGGATCAGGCCTGCGCCATCCACAAAAACACCGAACAGCCAGCCACTCACTCCAACCGAGATTGTTGGGTAATCAAGGAAGTCAGGAAGGTCGCGACCAAGAAACAGGGCAAAGGTAAACCTGAGAATAATGATAACGGGGACAGAGACCAGCCCGGGCTAATCCTGAGGTTAAGGGTGTGAACTTGATCTATGCAACCTACGTCAGCAGGAAGAAGCGGAAGCGCGTGTTCCATGAGGTATATGCCGTGGAGCCCATTGAGCCCAAGTATTACCCATGGGCAGAAATACCGATCACTTTTGATCGGCGAGATGACCCGACCAGTGTCCACCATGGCGACAGGACAACTTTGGTCCTCGACCCCATAGTTGACGGCTTCCATCCAACTCGAGTCCTCATAGATGGCAGCAGTAGCCACAACGTTATAGATGCTGATGCATATCGACCCAGCATGGATCCTCCCTAGTAATACCAAATTTAAAGTATAATACTGGGTGTCGGGCAGAGTGATCCTGGACGTAGTGTTCGGCACACCCATCAACTATCGCAATTAAATTAAGTTGTAAGCTTCGACATTGTTCGCTTTCGGAAAGCTATCTCCACCACAACGGTTTGTAATATCTTTAAGCATGTATCCATTGTTAGCTAGATCTTTCAGCTCGACCCTTTTTAATATTGAATAAAGAGACGCCCACAGTTTGGGCTGCGTATACACTCATGGTGCATCATTTCTCTCATTTAATTTTGATCGCTATAGCTATTTCATTCTCCTCGGACCGAATACCTCATCGGACGTCGTTAAGCGCCAACACAGGTACTCGGGGGCTGCATAGACAGCCCAAAACAAAGTGTCAAAGTGCTTTGGGGAGCCGTCGATGACTTCCTCGGACCTTATGCCATGATATGCATCGATTTTGACTTGTGTCTTCGGTCAGTAGCTGGATTGTGTGGCTCCTATATTTACCCCTTACGTTTTCGCATTGTTCGGCTAAGAGAGTGTCGGGAGCACCTCCATGATTATTACTTCTGATTTAAATCGGTTAAGTATCTCAGGTGGATGAAGCCAAAGATTGACTGTCACAACGTGTGTAAAATCGGTCGGCATGTCGGATATAAAAATATTACAACCGTCAGGATTGATTGCATAAAGCAAAACGACTTTGCTTAACGAAGTCATAATATCTGCTCTTTCTAAGTTTACGTCCGGTACAGCCGAGGTCACGCATAGGAGGCAGAACCGGATGTTGAGGTTACAAGAGCAATGCTTCGGTAGACCCCCCTCACAAAGCGTATAAAGGACAATATAGACATTTCACAAATTATACAGTAGTTTGTTGTACACGTATTAATAAAAAAAATTAGACACATATCCGTAACAAATAAAAGCACTTGCACCTGGTATCGAACTCACAACCTGGCCATGAATGGAACCGATGCTAACCAGATAGCCTAGTAACTGAGTACAGCTAAAAGGCAGTGCTAACATTTAAAGTACTATTTAGAATTGCAGATCCGACTTTTTCTTTTCTTTTCCAATACTTTTGCAAAACAATGCGAACAAAATTTCTTGAAAATGCCAACAATGTTTCAAAATCATAAAAAAATAGAATATTCTTTTCTTAAATATGAACAGTTTTCTAAAAAGTGAATTTAAAATACGCACTTAACATTTTCCCAGTATACGGTGTTTTTTTTCAAATACAAACTAAACTTTCTTTAAAATATATGCTGAATATTTTTGAAATGCACGTTGAATAAAATTAGTAGACATGATGAACACTTTTTATACACAGTGAACATTTTCCCAAAACCGGTTGCTCGTTCAAAGTGGGCCAACGCATATCGTGTGGGTCGCTTTACTTCAACAAAGCCATGACAGTTTGACACCCTCGGGCGGCAAATAGGGTTCGCCTTCGGGAAGTAGAGTCAGATAGAAGGTGCCACGCACAGTATGCTGCCTCGACTGGCCCCGTCCATTATCGCACGCGAAAACAGGGAAACTACCTTTAAAAGGAAAGGGCAATGAGCGGATCAAACCCTGTAACTCTCACTGCCGACCGCTCGCCGCTAGGTACACAAACTGATAAGCTCAAATGTCTAACTACAAAAACGCAAACTACTAGAACTATCCTTTACCAACCAGCTTACTCAGACTTTTTCCACTATTTCTTTCTCTTTTTTGCTGATAGTTTTTGTTTCTTTTCCATTTCCATTTTTCCAAAATTTCAAAAAAAGTTTGCCTATTCAAATTTTGTTCATAAATTATAACATTCACATTCTAAAAAATTATACAAACATTGAACAGACACAATTGTAAAAAAAAGGTACAAACATTGGAATACAAATATTCATAAAATACAAGGCTTCATCTCATAGCATGTTGTTTTTCGACATCCTTTTTTTCAGTGGCTTGTATGACCAAGTTATGGCACCATGCCAAGTTGCTTTGCTTTTCGACAAATTTTGTATTTTCTGGAGTTTTCTCGGTAAAAAATGGTCGATAAATGGCGGGACGTGTCGCAACTTGCATATGGTGTAGGAAATCATTCAAACCTGGCGTAAAACTACCATGGGCACGCCTACCTGCTTACGGAAGTTTGGGTCAGTCTTGAGATTTCCAAAAATACCATGTTCGACGGAGACTGTTCGGTTAGAACAGAAGAGTCCAATTGGGAGTAGCCCATTTCTCAACATCTCTTAAATGGTCTCAGTTTTTTTCATGTCATTGTATGATCGATTTAAGGCACCATGTCATGTGGTTTCGGGTTTCAACAAGTTTTGCATTTTTTGGAACATGAATTGAGAAAAATATTCATGTTTGTAGATTTTTCTGAAGGATTTGAGAAAGTTCATCGATTTTGAAAAAAGTCCATCAATTTTGGCAAAACAAGTTCATCTACTTTGAAAATATGCATTCATTTTGAAAAACTTCATCAATTTTGAGAAAAAGGAACATTAATTTTGAAAAAAAAATCATCTATTTTCAAAAAATGTTCATCAATATTTTTTATGAATTTTTAAAAAGTTATCGATTTAGGAAAACGTTCACCAAGTTTGAAAAAATATTCGCAAATTTTGTTAAAAGCCCATTCATTCATAAAAACGAAATTGGAAAAAGTTTGCACATTGCAAGAGAAAAGGGAAAATAAAAAATGAACAAAAAAGAAAGGAAAACGAAAAATAAGAAATAGAGAAGGAAAATAAATCTGGGACAAAACCGTTAAAAACGAGAAAAAAAGAGCAAGAAAAAGGAAAGAAGGAAAGAAGTAAAGAAGAAAATTGGGGGAAAAAAGCGGATAGAAGAAAAGAATAAGAAAGACACCTGCAACCATGTTAAGTGGTGGTGGCAAGTTGGTTATGGCGTTGCATTTTGAACCAAAAGTTCCTGTCTCGAATCTTGGGACACTCATATATTTTTGCAATTTAAAGAGATGGTTGGGACGGCCCAGCGCGCAAGTGTACGGCCTATATGTATACATCGAATGGATATTCTAAAAAGAAAAACATACACAACAAAATATGACCATCATGTCCTTTATTATGAAGAGGTATGGGCTAATCTGAGCCGTCCTTGTGCTTAGGGGGGTCTACCAAAGCAGAAGTGAAAGTGACGAGTGCCTCTAAACCAAAACCATGATGATTAATCTCATTAACTAATTATTAAAGTGTACACTGACAATATTTTCAGTAAATTAAATGTAATGAGAAAATGAGTTACGCAACCTTAGTGCCAAATAATAATTAAATGAAGAACAGTAATGGAAAGTCCATAATAACACACACAACTCTGGTCGGTTTCTAGTCACTTAGGAGTAGTTCTTGTTGATGGACCAGCACTTGTGTCTGATCTCCCCATTCTTGCTGGTCTTCACGTCGATGTTGCCCATCTTCACCATGGCTTCCCCGAACTTTAACTCCCAGTCCACGGAGAACTTAGCATTTTGTTTCACGGATTCAAGTGTCTTGGGCGACTCGAGCGCGGCATCTGATTTCAACAACACTTCGTGGCTAATCACGTTCTTGTAGTATTGGTTGTCCAGGTATCCAGGGGTGTAGATGTCCTGATCCACCGTAGGGTTGTCGCCTCTGCTGCACTGACTTGTCACCAAGTTGGCCAACGTAGAGTTCATGGCCATGGGATCCGAAGAAGGGTTGGGCGGCAGGCGGTCACGGAAGGACGAGCAGTGGGAGACGCCGACGGAGTGCGCGCCGGAGAGGGTGACCATGTCGTCGAGGCTGAGGCCCTTGTTCGCGAACAAACCCTCGAGCATCGTGATGTCGGCGAAGGGAGGGGGCAGGTTGGGGAGGGTCTCGCTCGCGAGGGACATGTTCCCGTCGTAGCGGCCCGACGGCATTTCGAAGTACATCGTCTCGTTGCTGAGGAAGTAGGTGGCGTCGCGCGCAGCAAAGGCGACGATGTCCGCGCACGAGACGACACGCTCGCACCCGGGCGTGGCCTCCAGCGCGTCCTTGATCCTGTCGATCACCTCGAAGCCGCGGAGGCTGTGCCTGTTGGGGATGCCGTCCTTCTCGGTCGGCTCGTTGGGCGTGGCGCTAATGTCAAGGAGGACAGACCCATCGCAACCCTGGCATGGAAATGCATGAATTGTTCACGTCAAATGGCAAACATGCATGCGAGAGATCGACGTGTGCAGCGTATGTAACTCTGGATATATGCATACCTGGACGAAGCAGTCGTGGAACAAGAGGCGGATGAGCCCGGCGCCGATGCCACGGTCGCGGTTCACCTCCTCCTTTACAATGTTACTCACGATCATCTCCGCTCCATAGCAAGTATTCTCGACCTTGGAGTAGTGACCGTAGGTGAGCGACGGGGCAGGAGGAGGAAGAAACCCATAGCTTGCTTCGCACGTGCGCGCCACGCAGCCAAGCAATGCTAGCAGCAGAGCCAAGGTGGCAAACTTCTTTTCACTACCAGCCATGGTTGCTAGCTCTCGAAACTAATACGGAGCTCGAGAGAGTGGAGGGGGGAATTGATCAGAGATGGGTGAAGGAAACTTGATGTGTTGCAGGCCTATTTATAGGTCGAAGCTGACCCTGAAACTTGATGTGCTCGTGTAAACTTTTGTTTTTGTTTCTTGAACCGGTGGTAGGTTGCATGTGTGTGCTCAAGTCAACCAGGAACATCCATGGGGAGCACAATCTCACAGCCCAACCGGCTAACATTGCAGCTTAGGTGCTCCGATGCGACCTCAATCCTATATCTGTGACCAATGACCAGCATTACCGGGCCAAAGCATTATTTTGGGGATGTTCGAAGGATTTTCTGCAAAGCTCACACTGATCAAATGTTGCCTAGTGAATCTGAGATCCAGCGGCCGACTTCACATCGGAGCATGGGAGCGGGAGCATCCTCCGGAGCACCTGATATTCTCACGGTTCACCAACGAAGCAATAGTAGGACTATTACAAGATCTATTAGAATATACACAAATATCTCTCTACTCCTAAAGGGCTTCTTCTCACAAGTAGAATTATTACAGGATTATTACAAGATATACACAACATTCGTAGCTTCTCCTCATCGATTTATTTGTGTCTGTTTTTCTCCGCCTCACCTCCCATCATCCCTTCTCATTGGTTTATTTTCTCACTCCGATAAAAAACCAAATCACATTAAATGGGGAGATCTTGTTTCGTGCTTGTTTTGACTAGTGTTGATTCAATTCAATCACGTAACTAAGAAATCAGAATTC